>NW_004524728.1:4943355-4994608 GCF_000260255.1 Octodon degus | reverse complement strand
GCGGCGGCGGCGGCGGCGGCGGCGGCGGGGCTGCTCAGGGCTCTCCATGGTCTGCTCTCCGCTCCTGCTCCCGCTCCTGATCGAACTCAACACAAGCATTTGGTTTGCTTCTAATCTTCTCTCACTAACAAAATGGTTCAGTGGAAACAACAAATAAGTTCTTTGTACATATGTTACTATATTTTTTGGACAACTTTCTAAAAATTGTTAAATTTAAGGATAGGTATATCTTTAATGTTAACATATAGTGTTAACTTTACACTAATGCCCCAACTACACTCATTCCCAAAGTAACAAATAAATTAAAACAAGAGTTTCAAAAAACCCCACATACTTGGGAATAATAAAGATATAAATCATCAACCTAAAGTTAGATACTATGGTTCATGAGTTTCATGGTTTATATCTAAATGTCCCCCAAAGTCTCATGCACTCTTAGGTGGGATTTTTTTCAGAGATAGCTTGATGTAAGGTGTATGACTATGGGTAAAAGACATGTGATGACTACCTGTGTTGTACCAACAAACAGGCTTCTAGTCTGAATGTAATAAAAGGGGAAGACAGGATTGCTGCTGCTGCTGCCTTGCTTCCTGCCTGCACTTCTATTGACTGTTTCTTCTCTGTTATGCCCCTCTGCTGTGCCACCTTCTCTTGAAGACATCCAACTATGAACTGAATCTTCAACAAATTAATTTACATGTGTTGTTATATTTTGTATCTAGATACCCCCACCCCCAAAAACCTCATGCAGTCATGGGGTAGACTTCCAGAGTTTGCAATTGATTCAGTATCGAGTGCTGGGATTGTGGGTGTGAGTGCTACATCCACCCTAGAATGGGTAGCCTACATACAATATAAGGGACAGAAAGAGTCTTCTCTCCTGCTCTTCCCCTTTTGGCTCTTGCTGCTCTGTTATTTTCTGCCCACGTGAACTGTTGTCCTCTGCCATGTGCCACTCTGCCTTGGAGCTAGCTAATTACAGACTGAAGTCCACACAAACTGTGTGCTAAACAAACCTTTCATTCCTTAATTTTGGGCATCAAGTATTTTGTCCTAGCAAGGAGAGAAAAGTAACTAAGGTAGGTGTTGTGTTTTGTTCCTACAATGGGGAAGTTATTATGACAATGAATTATGACTTATTTTTCTTTAGTGCATGCTCTGTTAGAGGAATTTTTTTCTACATCTCCACTTGGCTTTGCAGAGCAGAAATGATCTCATTCAGATAGGGCAGTTGTTTTTCCTTCCTCATCAGCATCAGCCTTCCACCTAATTTAGAAGTAAAGCAAAGATGTCTTAGATGACACAATTTAATGAAGGTAAGGCTACCAACTTTCTATTAGCCTAGTATTTTTCCCATCACCATCTTCTGAATCTGGCCTCTAGTCTTACTAAAACTAATGCCATAGACTGAGTACAAGGATTAAGTAGGTGGCAAAAAGATTAAGCCTGAAGGGTCACAGAAGAGTGAACAAGGAAGGGACAGCAGTAAGTGATTCCTTTCTTGACTGCAGAATGGAGGAGATCTGGTATTCCCAGACAGTGTTATATGCCATCATTGTTTCTTCTCTGTAGGAGACACTTCCAGGTCCTCGTCTTGATCCAAGAAGCCAATATTTGTAATCCCAAAGTTATGTTATTGGAATCCCATCAAATTGATTCCAATCTACCACTTACAATGCAACCCACAGCAAAAATAAAGACACTAAATTATATCTTCAATCATTGAAGAGTCAAGGGGCTCTAAGTCCAGCCATGAAGATGACTTTCTGGAACCAAGAGAGCGAGCCAGGGCCTCACCCGGTTTTATTCAGTGGGGGAGTGGCTTGAGGAGGATTGACTGAGAATTGTGGGAAGTAGGTGATCATTGTGAGCTGAGCTAGGTGAGAGGCCTATATTTAACTCCGACATATGCAGAGAGGACATGCAGAGAGAGTAATCTGCATTATATAGTATCTAATGTTTTGGTAAGTCTGGTGCTTCAGCTTTGGTGTAGCCTTTCAAGCCCCAGGAAGTCAGAGCCTCTGTCTCGAGGCTCATCCCAGCTGGTGGGGCGGAGCATTAGCTCTACCGTCCTGTCTCCACCTGGCTCACATTAAAGAGCAGCATGTATAGGTTACCAGGGAAGTATGCACGCCACCTTCAAAGACTATCACCAGCACCTCAGCTAGACCAATACACATTGCTTAAGGCCAACTGAAGGATAAACAGAAGTCCTAGCCAGCTCTGTGCATAACAAACCGAGGAAATAGGGCCAGGCTCAGCCAAAATGGAGACAGTCACTCTTCTTTCAAGGAGAGCTGCTCAGGTGGTCCTCCACACTTCTCATTGACCTCTATAGCTTTTGAAGAATGTATGGAAAGATTTAGAAAAAAAGAAAAACTGTTGTTATTATTCTATAGGAATTTGAAATTTAAGAACACTTTGTTTCCCATCTTTTAGTTTTATGTATCAGTGAAATCCTGATGCAGCAAACAGCCATGACAATGAAAAAATACTAAAGAAAACTGTAATCAAAATTGTTGTAATTTTGAATATGTGTTAATAGTGGTCCCTTTTTTACTTTTCTTTCCAGGCCACAGCCAACTTCTGCCTTTGCGGTTCCTTGCTGTCTGATGAGGTCCCATCTCTGTTCCAGCCAGAGCAATGTGCACCACTGCCAGCCTGGTCCCCAGCAAACTGCCTGTGTGTTCATCTTTTGCTCTCTCTCTTCCTCATTTTGTACACACCTGGAAGCAAAAGGCTCCAAGGTTGTAGGTGATGTCAAAGCCAGAAAAGAATGCATCTGTGTCTCTGAAGTTTGTTTAGGAGAAGCAAAGATTACTTAAAAAGGTTGGTTTGTGCCCTAATGAACTAGATGCTACTTCTGTCCTTGGATTGACATAGTCGTGGTTGCTATAACATCCAGGTACTTAGATGCTTCTGAATAAGAAGGCATGCGTGCAGGTTTAGGAGCCAACTTCAATGTATAGCTAGACTCAATTTAAAAAAAAAAATTCTGCCTTGCATCAGAGGGTAAATTTGTTGAAATGAAAGCAAAATGGTTACTTCCTCTGCCTGCTAGAATATATTTCTCTGTGTATTAGACTCTACACTGGTAGCCTCCAGCACTTGGCCCCCAAGGGGGCTAGCCAACATGAGTGAGGTGTCTGAACAACTTGCTGCCTGATGGCATGGGAAAGGAAGAGGAGATAAAGAAAGGATGAAAGTGGTGGGATTACTAGACATGGTGTCACACATCTGTAGCCCCAACACTCTGAGAAGCTATTGTAGGAGGACCATAAGTTTGAGTCTAGTTTGAGTAACTTAGCTACTTTTCATGACTGTCTAAGAAAATGTGTTGGGTATATAGCCCAGTGTGAAAGCCCTGTGTTCAGTCCCCAGTACTGGTGGTGGAGAGTGAGAAGGAAGAGGCGGGATGCATTCAGGAAGACTACTATTGTGGGGCGATTTTCAATATATTTGCCCCTTGTTATTTCCTTTTTATGCACTCTCTCACCAGTCTACTGGAACAGGTGCCCAAAGTTTTATAAATAAGGAAGCTCAGGCCTTACGAAACATCACTGACTCAAAGATTCAAATCTTTGCATTAAGATTAAGACCTGTGGTGGACTGAGTACCAAGGCAACATGTAGAATGGGATTCCCACATCATGGAGAAATCTTAGTGATGAGAGGAAGGAATAGCAGAAAAAGGAAGGGAGGAACAGGAGAAACAAGTACAATGGGGTATAGGACTTGGTAGTACTCTAAGGAACCCCTCTCAATAGCTATTGTTCCTGCTCTTCTTTGAGCATGTCTACTCTATAGTCATTCCAGTGGCCCAAGAAAATTGCTTCCGCCAGGATACTTTGTTCCACACAGACTGTTCAGTTGAAGAGCTCTAAAAGGATTGCATTAAGGATATAGGCAGTCTTCTTTCATTTCTAATTACCCAAATGACAAAGACAGACTCAAATACCATTAGTGCTGATATTTCTGTTCATGTAAGTCTTCATTAGAGTCTTTTAACATAATCATTTAAGGATATATCAGCATGTGGAAAAAAACATTTTTTTAGAAACAAACTTAATAAAATGACTTCTATACAATCTGGGAACAGAAATGTCTTTTGTGATTGACCTTCCATTGCCAAATGGTAATGTTACATTATTATGGGTTGCAGTGAGCTGAATAAGCATGTAGTCATTCTGTACTGGGACTGCTATAGTCTCCACAGGTTAAGATGACAAAAGCAGGAAGAAGGAAATTAAATGAAATTTCTTAAGAGGAAGACTGCAGGACATTTTCTCTTTCCCAACAATTCTGTTGCTAAGCCTATGTGGAGTTCCTAGTATTTGCTGGCCCAAATTGCTGTCATGGAAGGTGATTAGGCTTACCCTCATTTGATGAAGACATAAGGCTTATTAGTGGTTTTCTTTTGAATAAAATTTCAACTTGTTTGACTGATAAAGCTCCTTAAAGAGGAAGGGCTCCTCATAGTTCTCGGAAGGTGCCCACTTCTTTCACATTTTGCTCTTCTCTGAGATCAGGAGCATCTTGTAAGGTTCCTTACATGACTAGCTTCTCACTCTTCAGGACTCATGTCAGAGCCCACTTCCTGAGGGAGGGGTCCTCTGGCCACTCTGCACAGGAAGGTTCCCACCACCCTGGGTTCATTACTGTCTATCACATGGCTTTGCTAAGTTTTAGTGGCATACATTATCATGATATGACTTAGCTGTTTACTGCTTTGTGCTGTTTACAGTCTTTTTTCTCTGTCTGTCTGTCTTTCTTTTTCTTTCTTTCTTTCTTTCTTTCTTTCTTTCTTTCTTTCTTTCTTTCTTTCTTTCTTTCTTTCTTTCTTTCTTTCTTTCTTTCTTTTTGTGCCAGGAATCAAACTCAGAATCTTGTGCTTGCCAGGCAGGTACTGTGCTGCTGAGCTGTATCCCAGCCCCTACATGTCTTGTGTTACTCATTTACTCTCTATTACATCATTTTTCTATGGAGTTCACTGCTATCTGAATTTATTTGCATGTATTTATTTGTTTGAAATTGGAATGGTTTGTGAAATAGAGTGTTATTCTTGCAGAAGAGCTGTGGTAATTTTCTCTGTACCTTTCATCATGTGCCTGTGGGGTGTCTAAGCAAAAGCAATAATTTACTTTTAATTTTTTTCTAGCTTATTCCAAGTTTACATTGTACTCATCATTCAATGTGTAACCTCACGGAGAATCAAAAGTTGAGTACAATGCCCTGCTACTTAGAAGGTTCAGGCAGGAGGATTTCAAGATCAAGATCAACCTGGATGATTTAAAGACTTGGTGTGCTCTTGTCTCAAATAATAGACAAAATTAAAACAAAAAAGAAATAAAAAGGACCAAAGATAAAATCCAGCAGGAAGTTCTTAGGATGGTCTTAGTTCAGAGAGATAATAAGCTTTTTGAATTGCCAAATTATTTCAGTTCCTAAAGGTGAACTCCAAAGCCCAGTGCCTGGCACAGTACAAAGGTTTAATAACTATTAAATTCTTCAGTAACACACACACACACACACACACACACACACACACACACCCCACTACTTGCTAAATGGCTGAATAAGTGCAAAGAAGATCATGGCTTTTGGTGAGTTTGCAAGATCTTAGAGAAAGTGGCTCTGGAGGACTGAAAAAAGTTTGTGTCAACAATAGCATTTTTAAAATATAGAAGAAAGTAGATTTCATATGTCACAAACTATGAATTCAGTGGGAATCCCAGGAAAGATGTCAAGATATAATTTGTAATGTCTTTTAAAAAAATGATACATGCCTACTCAAGAAAAAAACCAAAAAGATAAATAATTTGTCTTCATTTTGTTTGTAAGTAGATAGATGTTCTCAGATTAGACTGAATTTTAATCTTTAATTGTAGAGGTAGAAAAAATTTGTATTTTTTTAGTTGTCCTGCTTATACCTGTGAAGGAATATATAACTCAGTTTTCCATTATTGTAACAAGTAATTCAGATGCATCAATTTATACAGAGAAATGGGTCACTTTGGCTCTCAGTTTTGGACAGTACAGGATGGATTGGTCCCATTGATTTCAGGCCTGTGGTGAGGCAGCATGCCATTGTAGAAATAGATGGACAGAAACCCTTAACTCAAAGCCAGAATCAGAAAGAAGGAGGAAGAAAAAGGGAGTGTGGTCCTGTTATCCCCTTTGACCCTTTGAGAACATCCCCCTAATGGTCCAAGACCCCCACGTAGGGCTTATATCTTAAAGTTTCTACTAACATTCAGTACATCGTGGGCTGGGAGGCAATACATTAACACCTGGTCCTTTAGCAGACATTTAAGATTCAAATTATAATGATCACTAAAACAAATTTCCCCATTTTTCATAAGTTTAGTTGTAGAATTATAAAAATTATAAAACATAAAGTACCCAGGTATCTTACCCTGCCCCTCTTCATACTATGAAAAATCCACATTTAGCTGACAGTAATTAGTTCTTGATTAATTTATTAATTGTTCTTGGGCTTAGAATTCCAGTACAAATGACTCATCAGACATTAATGTTCTCTTAATGCCTGGAGGAATTCTGTTGATGGGAAGGGGATTTTACTTCCTACTGGGTTGGGGAGGAGGGTGTTTTCAGTCAGCTGACCTAGAGGCAATAAAGTTAGAGTGTGTAGACTCCTGAGGGTCCGCCTTGCAACAGGCAGGGGTGGAAGAGGAGGACTGGTGGAGACCAGCCAGGAAAGAGAACTCAGAATGACTATCTGCTCTTCCTGGGCTAGGCTTAAGACTTACTCAAAAGCTTTTTTTTTTTTTTTTTTTTTTTTTTTTTTCCTGTATCATTAAATCATGGAAGTTTTGTTTGTTTTCACTTTTCTTGGACACTGAAAAGACAGCGTGGGTTTCTGCTTTGGAAGAGACAGGCAGAGTGCACCGCAAAGACAAGAGGGTGTTAGCAGAGTCAGAGTGGTTGGCAGAGAAACTCAGGGCAGCAGGCTGCAGGGAGCAGGGCCAAACCAGCTGGGTGGGTGCGCAGAACACCTGAGCTCTCTCTCAGAGCAGGTCGAGGTCCTCAGGAAAGGACTGGCTTTCATAGTCTTAAGAGCCTGAGGCTTGCACTTGGGAATAGAGTGGCAAGCCCTTAAACTCTGAGGAAATAAGGCACATACATGCGTGCATAAGATGCATGTTTCGTCCACGCTTAGTATAATAAATAAGGTGAGGGTCTCTTACCCAAAGCTTTAACATTTTGAAATATTTGCATTTATATAATGAGATATTTTGAGGATAGCAGCACCTAAGACTAAACCTGAAATTAACTTATTTTTGTATATACCTGAAATGAATGGCTTGAAGGTAGTTTTATACATTATTTTTAGTCATTTTGTGCATGAAAGAAGTATGGAATTTTAGACTTGTGGTGTCCCAGAAGTTCTCAAAAAGTTTTGGATTTGGAAGCATTTGGACTTTAGGGTCTTGAAAATTAGAAATGATTGGTTTATATGACAAGAAAAACATACTAAAACAGTAGTCTTTTTTCTACTTCAATGTACCTTTTTATTCATACTTGAAAAGAATATTACTAAGTTACTGTTCATTTATTCTGAATCAAAATGTTCAGAGAGACATAAAAATGTATGTAAATTCTATTAAATAACACTTTCTGGTCACCTTAGAATATGAGTATAAGATACAGTACTATATGCACAAAATGTGTAAAAAGTAATTGTGGAAACAAGTCTTGTTACCTGTTTGTACAAGACAAAAGACATTCATTTTTTACCAGATGCTACCAACATCATACAAGCTAGTTCCTGAAAGAATTAATTCTTTTTTTTTTCGATTTACCCTTCTGGTAGCTCATAAATCTATAGAAAGAAAGTTAACATACAGTGAAATCACTACATAGTGTATGGGACAGTAGAAATGTGTATCATACAAGGCATCATTTTTACATTGGATTTTTACATTGAGTTCCAGTGTTGTTTGAGATATCTTGGTTGGCACACAATCTAAGAATTATTGAAGATTGAAAGATTTTTTTAAAAAATCTGTTGGTAAAAATGTCAAAGGTTTAAAAACAGGTACAAATAGACCAAAGTTTGGTCTTTGTCTGTTTATCAGCAAATTTTTGCCTCTGAACTGCTTTTGGCATTTCCAGGATATTCCAGAAGATGGCAGAATTGGTTTTACAAACAGTAGAAAAAAAATTGAACAGCTTGGCATTCTGTGTTCAGTAACAATAGCAACCAGTTTGCCAGAAACCTTAACAAAGAATCTTCCCCCAATAATACTGTAGTTACCTGGGGATCCATTTTGAGCATTGCTTTTGTTTTTTCAGTGAGTTATTTTACTTTTACTTGCCTGTGCTTGATTTTATTTAAACACTGACCAATCAAACTAGGCCCTAGAATAGATCACCAAGGTAACAGGAAAAGAATTTTGGGATTGCTAAAGTAGCTATTAACCATAATAGACCGGCTAATATCAGGGCTCATAATCTTTTCTTTTCTTTCATTTTTTTTTCTGATTCTAGGGGTGAAGCCCAGTGCCTTGGGCATGCTGGGTAACTGTTCTCTCATGGCACTATGTCATTAGTCTAAGACCTACAATCTTGAAAATCTATTCATTTTTCTCTCAAAGATAGCTTCTCTGTGAACCTGACTCCTATTCAGAACAGTCATAGGTTACATCTAGGTTATTACCCATGATTGGCCCTTTTCATACTCAAACACCCTTATTTTAATTGTTTTGGGAGGAGAATTTTCCAAAATGTAGTATGAGCCAATCAGGACTTATAGACCAGCTTCCTTGAACACACTTCAGAGATCCTTTCTGCTTGCTTTGGTTTGATGTGGGTGACTGAAGTTCTGAGATCTGCACCTCTTTTGTCTGTTTTCTTGTTCCAAGAAATTCAGAACAAAAAATGTGACACACACCTGCCCAGTCAAAGAAAGGAGTCCATTACCTGCTGGGGCTTTAGAATTATAGAGTGAGCAAGGACTGATTGCAGTGGCTGAACCCAAGGAAAGCAGCACTTCAACCTCCCTAAAGCTGCTAGGATTTCTCCAGTAAACTTCTTAAGGACAAGGTGCTTATTTGATTTATTTAAATCACTCTCCTAGCTTTTTGAAGAAATAGATGCTCACTCAGTATTTGCTGCACTTTCATGGAGATAGCAGGGGAAGATTGCACATGGACAATTCTTCTTTCCCAGCTTATCAGGGCTCAGAATCTGGACGAAGAAAAGTTTTGGTGTCTCCCATGAGATTCCACTTGTGGAAAGCACTATCAGGCATTTGCTTAAAGCCCCAAGGATTAGTGCAGCTCTTCACTATGACACTATGAAGCTCGCTGAGGGGAGATGCTGTTATTTTGCTTTATGTCTAGCACCTAGGCCATGAGCGACACAAAGCAGGCTCTTGGCAGGGTTGTGTTGAAAGAAAGAAGTGGCAGCCATAACTTGCCCATAGTGGACCCTGACACGTGATGAGGCTTGAAAGAGTTCACAGAATCTTGTTTCAACCATGAGCTCGCTTACCAAATGCTAGTATCACAGATACCTGCTGGGACACAGCAGATCAATAGTATCATCTGGGTGTTGTCACTTTTACACACTGAAGGGTAAATCAGAGTTACCCATGAATGATGAAGAAATGTAAGCCAAGCAGTTGCCTTCCACCCAACGCTGACAGGCTGAGAATGTAACAGGAAGCAAATTTGTTTTGATGGGTGTTGGCTAGATTGACAGGCTCTCGGAGGAAAGCCAACACATTCATGCTTTCTGTAAACATGTCTCTTGTCATGAAATATCTTAGTATTTCAAGATCTTTGCAACTGAGAAGATGCAGAGCATTCTTCCAGAAGAGACAATCTGCCATCCTTCAAGTAGAAGACAATTTATGAAGGGGGTGGAGTGAAACTAGAGACCTAATATCAGGGCTCATAATCTTTTCCTTTTCTTTCATTTTTTTTTCTGATTCTAGGGGTGGAGCCCAGTGCCTTGTGCATGCTAGGTAATTGTTCTCTCACGGCACTATGTCATTAGTCTAAGATCTACAATCTTGAAAATCTATCCATTTTTCTCTCAAAGATAGCTTCTCAGTGAATCTGACTTCTATTCAGAACACTTGTAGATTACATCTAGGCTATTACCCATGATTGGCCCTTTTCAATAGTCAAACACCCTTATTTTAATTGTTTTGGGAGGAGAATTTTTCAAAATGTAGTATGAGCCAACCTGTTTAAGATAATAAATGTAATGACCAGAGGATAGCATATTTTATTTTCAGATGACAGGGAAGATCAAGGTCATATACTGGGCTTCCATTCATACTGTCAGCCTTTGAAATATGTATGGTTATTAGAAAAACATTTTTCAGCAGGTTGAAGTAAAGCATCCTAATTAAATAAGAGCTATTAATTAGTATTATTTCAGAGCAGATAAAAGCAAAGTGGCATTTGTTCTTAATTCATATGAATAAAATTTTAATGATAATCTGAATTCATCACAATATGTGTAAAATATTATTCTGTCAATCAATAGTGTTGCCCCATAGGCTCTTAATATATTTATTTTTTACTTCAAATATCCTCATACAACTGTAACCTGTATTGTTATATTAGTCTTTTCTTTGTGTTCTTTCAGTTGGTGATGGTATCTAATGCAGTTAGTATTTTTGCCTGTTTTATGAAATATATGTCTTTTTTTCTGCTTGCAGTGTGTAATATGCTTAGAAACTATTACCCTATGATACAATGGAATTGTACAACAACTAAGTGTAAATAGAATTTAAACAATAGGTTGGCAACCTTTCTTATGAATAAAATTCTGGAGTTCAAGAGAATGATTTTATAAAAATGTATTGGAATGGTTAGCAGCCTTTTAATTTTTTTTTTTTTTTTGTTTATTTCTCAGTTTTATTGTGGGTGGATGAAGTCAGGTAACAGAGTTCTTGTCACATTAAGGCTCTCAGAAACATTTAAAGGTAAACACAAGTGGAAAGACCTCTGTTTTGGATTTTTTTCCCTATCATGGCAGAAATCCCTTAATGCTTTTAGATCACAGCTCTCAGTGGGAGTTCTCACCTACAAGTTACTTCCAAAGGATAAAAAATAGCTTTGTCATTCAGTGCCAGACATTTTGCTTTAGGACCTGATGTGGATATTCATTCTCTTCACTTTGGATTTCTCCCTAAGGATGTAAAAGTATTTGGAAGTGCCAAGAGGAACATTTCCTTCACGCTGTACAGAAAAATGGAATGTCTCTGTCTTGAACAGAAAATGAGACATTTTTATTACAATTATCACTGGTATTCTAGCAGCATCTGTCACATGGCATCTTAGATTTGCAGGAAAATTGTAATGAAAACTTTCCACTTTCTTAAAGGGAGTAATTATTATGTAGCGCTGTATTGTATTTATAGATACGGAAATGTGAGACTGGTAGAATGCAATCACAGAAGGTTGATGGCCCTGGGCCCTAACTACATGAAAAGAAAGTGAAACAGGACCAGGATTTTGTCCTCTCAGTCCTCCCCAGAAAGCACTACCCAAACCTCCTTTTTGACAGGATTAATGGGATCTGTGTGATTCAAGGTGAGAGACTTCAGAGTGAATGTTGCAGGCCTCAGCATAGAAATCTTCACAGAAGGTTGAGGCCAAGGTATTTGAATATCTGGTTGAACTTTAGCTCTTTTCAGTTCTTTTTATCAATGGCCTTTCTTTGTGATGTTAAGTTTAACTGATTTTTAAAAGGCAATTATACTAAACAAGGAGTTGAAAAACAATAAATGGAACTAATGAGCTTTGCTTGTCCAAGAAACAAGTTAAGCTTGTCATAAGAACTGTTCAAGATACCATTCTCTCAAGGTGTTTAACTTGTTTCCTTACACATTATACTTTATCTAAAACTTTCATACCTAGAAAATACTCTTTCAATTTAGAAATGACAAAAATGAGAAGCTATGGAACTTAAATAAGTGTTATGCATATTGGCTGGTTAAACAAATTGAATAACGGCAATTTATAATAATAGCTTCCATGGACAATGCAAAGAAAAAGCTACACAAAACATGCAAGTTTTGATGAAGGAGTCAAAAGCTAATTTACACATATGCAGTTGTATATGTTTTCATTATCTGAATTTAATAGTAATAATTTCAATTAATAGGCTTTTAGTTTTATATTAAGTGACCCTAATAAAACCACTGCTATTTTAGGTTTAAGGTCAATTAAAGAAGTCAGAAGGGAGATGGACATGTGGCCCAAGCCTATAGTTCCAGAAGTCTGGGAGACTGAGGTGGGAGGATAAGTTTGAATTCAACCTCAGCAATTTAGCAAGACTGCATCTCAAATACAAAAATAAAGAAGAGTTGGAGATGTAGTTTAGTGTGAAGGCCCTGATTTCAATCCCCAGCACCGAAAAAAAAATCAAAAGAAACAAAAAGCAAGTAACTGAACACAGGGGCACATGCCTATTATTTCAACTGCTTAGGAGGTTGAGGCAGAAAGAGAATTGGATGCCAGCAAGGACAATTTAATGAAATATGCCTCAAAAAAAAAGGGTGGGGAAGGTGGGGCTGGGAATACAGCTCAGTGGTAGAGGAATGCAGAGTTCAATCATGAACACTGGGGAAGAAACAAAACACAAAGCAAATGAAAAGCAACCAAACAATCCTAAAGAGTTTTGCTTAATGGGAGAAGTGGAGTGCCAGAGACCTAGCCAAAGTGACTTATTGACAAGTTTGTACACCAGATAAACCCTTAACCTGTCAATCACATGAATAGATTAACCCATTTATCAGAGCAGAGCCTGGATCCTTTTTTGAAGAATTCCCCTCATAACGTCTCAGGATGAGGACTAAATTTCAACATGTGCTTCTGATGGGACAAACCATATTCAAACCATAGCAGCCACATGGTGCAGAATAGTTGTCTTTAAGTGCAATATCATACTCCTTGAAGCAAGATGCACGCAGTTGAGAGAGCTATGGCAACTGGGGATGGGACTGGGAGCAGCAGGTTTGGGGGTTGGTCTCTCCACTCTCGCCCACTCTGTACTTTGCATGGAGTCTCTGCATGAGTGCCAGGTAACTCAACCCTGCCCCTCTACTCTCCAGCCTTCCTTCTCTCATCAGCCTTTGCCTTTTACCCCTTTCCCTCTGTTTTCCTCTTCCAGCACCCCTGGCAGTCATAGGATTCACTCAATGGAAAATATATGTAATGAATGTAAATCCAGGACAACCACCATGACAGTCTTGCTATGTCTTAGACTTTACCCTGAAAAAGTGATTGTGCAAACAGCCTTTGTCATAAAACCTTTTGAAATTTAATTTCTAAGGGTCTGCTTCTATGACTACAGAATCTTTAAAAGCAATATTCACAGGGCAGGGAGAAGAGGGATTTAAAACAGGTCCAACTCCATTCAGCAATAGCATTACAGATGCACTTGTGTCCTGAAATGTTTGTTACCCAGATCATTGCAATTTATCTTGTTGTGTTTCTGTGTTACTAAAAATCTTTTTTTTTTTTTTTTTTTTTTTTTTTGCTGTAATGGGTTATGTTTTTTTGGTCAATTTTTATTTCTAAAATTTGTAATTGCTTTGTTCTAGTAAAAATACTATAAAATCAAGGAATCAAAGGCCTTTTTGTAAAAAAAAATCAATACAACAGCATCATAATAAGAAATCAGAAAGGGAAAAGAGCAATTTTCTTTTTTAAAGAAGCTTAGAAAAAAAATGAATGTGTGAGGCAGTTAAAAATAACTTTGTTATTTGCAAAATTATTTCCACAAGAAAAATAATTTTAGGAGCATCTGATATGTAGCATTTAAAGTAAGCCAACTTTATATTATTTGTCAAAAGTCATTAGGGTGACATGTGTGGTGGCGCATATCTGTAATCCCAGCACTCGGGAGGCAGAGACAGAAGGATCAGTATGAGTCCGAAAATGAGATAGCATAATGAGACACTACATCATTAAAAAAAAGTCATAGGAGGCTTGTGTAGAAGACAAGGAATTATATTTAAACTAAGAGTAATTAAAGAAGGTGAAGGTGGTAAGTAAAACCAAGCTATTCTGTGGTTTGGAAAGTAAAGAACATTGATCTAAGGGGTGAGATTTCATATTTTCCCTGAGATGACAAAAAAAAGAAAAAGAAAAGCAAAGAGAAAAGGCCACTGAAAGTTGACTGATGCTTAAACTCACGCAGAGGGGAGCTTAAGGGATTCAGGCAAAGGTGGGAGGCCTCAAAGAAGCCTGGGCCCACTGGGACCAGCTCAGACAAATGACACCAAACTGCAGCCAGGAGCCAAGGTCTTGCTCAGGGGAAGGGAGGCTAATCTGAGAACTTTCCTAGCAGGAACAGTGGGACAGGGACAAAGGTGCCCAAACTGTAGCCTCAACCTTCTCATCTGTAGTCTCCACAGAAGGGAATCATGGAGGGCTGTCTCAGTGCTAAACCTTTGTCTTGCAAAGAAATAGCACACTGTACTAGACATTTTATTTCTTTTAACATTCTCTTCCTAAAACAATGATATATACTGTTTAACACTTAAAGAAATAGACCATATGGTACCTTCTGGTCATGTAATTGCTTAAAAAAGGTACACTCAATTGGGGAAGTTTGTGTGTAAATGTGTTCATACAATATAAGTAAAGCAGGAATTTTGTTTAAATCACCGGTCACTGCTGCCAGATTTAGAGGCACAACGTATCAGGAAAATGGAGCCAACATTTTTAGTGATTGAAATCACATGGATATTGTTGAATAAGTAGTACCTGAAATATTTATGTGTTCTCTCTCTCTCTCTCTCTCTCTCTCATATTCTAGAAAGAATACACAATATGACCATGTTGTAAAGTTTTATAACTTCCCTCCCTTGTGTTTTTCTTAGAACAAGTAAGTGTTCTTCTCTAGCCAAAAATAACATGTTCTTGAGAAAAAACAGATGAAGGGAAAAATAGTCTCAACTTTATGAGAAGACATCAGAGAAGGAAGCATCC
The DNA here is from genome assembly GCF_000260255.1 of Octodon degus. NCBI lineage: Eukaryota > Metazoa > Chordata > Mammalia > Rodentia > Octodontidae > Octodon > Octodon degus. The sequence goes on along the minus strand of NW_004524728.1, from coordinate 4,979,628 downwards.
TACACTAGGATCATGTCTTTCATCCATCCATGCCATCTTCCTATATGTTATATCTAGTAGATATTTGCTGAGGGAATAACAAGAAAATAATGACACTACTAGAAATTCAAAAGAGAAACTCCTGCCGACACAAGAGTTTAACTGTTCTGACCATAGAAGGATTAATTTATTATTCTAGTGGGATAGCGAGAACCAAAAACATTGGATTGACTCATCAATTTTGGATTTATTTCAGAGAAGGAAAACCTGAAATATACTTTTCAGAGTTATAAGAAACATAGATGGGTCAAGCTTAGATTTATTTTTCTTCTTTTCTAGCTATAAAAACCTGATATGGAAACAATATAAAGCAGAAGATCTCATTTCACAATCTCAGTGACTAAATCTCTTACAATGTTGAAGAGCATATGTATATTTTCTATACTGTATTATAATTAAAATAAGTGAAAATGCTATTCCTGTAATAAAAATTAGTGAAAGCACTATGTGGAAAAAATAATTTGAATTATATGGAAGAGATACTAAGCATTCTTCTCTACATATTTACCCTTATCACTAAGAAATGAGGCATGTAATATTTAGATGGGTACAAGGACATCAAGAATAAAAGCTATAACTCCCAGCTTTTTTCTGAGTAAATTTTGGGAAGCACACAGTTTTAACCAATGCAATGTAAGTGGAACTACTGTGGGCAACTTTAGATATAAGTCCTTGAAAGAAAGAAGAATTCTTTCTTTCCCTCCTTTTTCTTCCTTTTTGGCTAGAATATGAAAGCAGTGGTTGGAACTTGGGAAAAACTTTGAGTCATGTTATGATCTGAAGTGTGGTAGCCATCCAGGATGAAGCAACAGAAGAGCTGCGGGGCCTGTCTCTAGAGATGAGTTTCTTTGATATTTCCAGAATTTTCAAATATGTGGAGGAATAGACCTGTATCTTATTTAAACCCCTATATTTTTTCACACTTGTGGGTAAAACTAATCCTAAAATAGTCTGACAAGGTTGTCTGCTAAAGAAACTTCTTTGAAAATAACACAATAGACTCCTGTTTTTTTCTTTTTTTTTTTAAATTTATTTTATTATTGTGTGTGTGTGTGTGTGTGTGTGTGTGTGTGTGTGTGGCCAGCTCAGCCCACCAGGGGGCAGGGCTGGCTGGCATGTGGTGCTGGGGGATTGAACCACAGTCCTTGTGCTTTGCTAAACTTGTTTTAAGTAGGTGCTTTAGACCACTGAGCCATCTCACCAGCCCCTCCTGTTTTTTTCAAACTATTTCTTAATGCCCTTGTAAAGGAAAAGAAAATGGAAAATTATATAATATTTTAATAAAAAACAAAAATAACAACCAAAAACACAAGCTCTGAGTTAAGAATCAACACTGGCAAATCCGAGTTAGGTCCACTTTCAGTTTTGAACTCTTCCATCTTACCTACCACTTTCTTTCCTTGTTTCTCTTTTATTATTTTCACTTTCCCTCCTTTACTTTCTCCTTTTTTTTTTTTTTTTTTTTTTTTTACTATTTTCTATTATTTGACTTTTTAAACTTACCTCTCAATTTCTCTCTCTCTCTCTCTCTTTTTTTTTTTTCTTCGAGAACTGGGGATTGAACTCAGGCCCCTGAGCTTTCCAGGCAAGCACTTATTCTACTGAGCTATCTCCCCAGCCCCTACCTCTCAATTTCAGTCAAAGTATATTTTGGATACTTTGACTATTTCATTTTTTAAATGTTTGGTACTTAACATGATGTTTTGTTTTTTATATACGAGTACAACTTAAAAGAAGATGATTTTTTTAATCTGATACCAAAGTTTGTTTTTTTTCACAACTGCCAGTATTTAAGAAGGATTGTAGCTGGGCATGGTGGCACAAGTCTGTAATCCAAGTCAAGACTAAAGATGTAGCCCTACCTGGGTGACATAGGGACTTAAAAGGACTGTCTCAAAATTTAAAAAATGAAATAAAGATGAGTTGATGATGTAGCTCCATGTGAAGAGCCTGGGTAGAATCCCTGTACAACAACACTATATATATAATATATATATATTATTCTATATATATATATTTGGTACAGGGTCTCACTACATAACTGGGGATCTAACTCGGGCTTCTGAGCTCTGCCTAAGTAGGAGCTTTAGTCTGCTGAGCTATCTGGCTGGCCCAAAAAAACGTTTTATTTATTTTCTATAAATTTTGGTTTTTTTCTTAGCTCTGAATAAGCTTTTTCAGGTGGAAAGGGAAACACTATCCAGGAAATTATAATTATGCATCCATTTTTGAGAATTCTCTATATTCTAATATTTAAGTATATTCTAATATTTAAAATATCTCTGCTTTCTTTCTGAATTGCACACCTTGTAGTTACATACATGAGAAGTGTTTTTTTCTGTTTATTCTGCTTTGGGGCAAAACATCCTTAGGTTGTAGACTTATTAATCATATGTATTTAATCACACCTCTTAGACATAGGAACATGATTTATATGTTAAAAAAATAGTGGTACAGACTATGCTGAAGTGAAAGGGGATACTTATTGAAAACCCAGATATTTGAGGTTTCTAAGTTTTAAAGGATAAATTATTTGTATTTTTTTCTACTTATCACATGAGAGAAAACAGATACTACATTGCCCTAAAATGTCAAGTTAGAATATTTGAATTCCAATAAACAATAACATTTTCTGTGAGTTATTCATTAAAATAAGTCAGAAATGAAAAGTGAGTATTTGCTTTAAAAACTTATCAGCCAAGATATCATTATAGGGTGTCCACATTGTGGGGATATTCTAATTTTTAAAATTAATAATAAAAAGCCTATTTATTCTTGGTAAGACTCCTTTCTAATTTGCAAATATTGAAAAAAAAAGCAATTTTTGCTTGTATCTGCTTCTCAGTTTAAGGTAGTCATTATGGTGTTTCTCTGCTCTGCCTTTTATACATTTTAGCTGGCTTAAGAAAGATCCCACTAGGGGCCGAGGAGATGGCTCAGTAGAATAAGCGCTTCCCTGGCAAGCACAAGGGCCTGAATTCAATCCCTGGTTCTGCCAAAAACAACAACAAAAAACAAAGATCCCACCCACTCAATTAACAGTGTCCCGTTTGTTAAGTGAGACAGATGGAAACTGTGCCATATTTGGTTAGATTCAGCCGCTTGAACATGGCTGGTTCCCTCATTGAGTTACGCAGGAATAGCAGGGCTTATATTTCCTGGAAGAAAAAGGAAGAGTCAATATTTTTCTAGAACAAGACATCAAATTGTTCTCAAAACAAATGAGCATGGGTTTTGTTTTAGGACATATCTTCTTACATTGTGAGCAGGAAGGCTAAGATTTTTGGGACCATGCTCATTTGGAAGTTTTTCTAAGGGATATTTGAGAGTTGTTTGACATGGCCCCTTCTAAATCGAAGACATTTTCTCTCCTCTGGAAATTCTCTGACACGGTAACTCTCCTGTGTAGCTTGTGCTGGCTTCAAAATAGATCTGTAGGTTCTAATAATGAAGGGAGAAGCTGGGAGCATTCCACCTTTGTGTGTGTCACGCAGTATGAGCAGAAGACTCATAAAAAGGATGTTACTCCATCAGAATGGAAGGAATAGCCCAGGGAGAAGTTGGCCAAGGTTCACAGGCTTCAAAGCCATGCTGACTCTAAGAGAGAACAGCATTGGTTCTACATTTGCCCTTCCAGTTCTACTCGCACTGGGTGCCAAAGGGCAGGAGATGTCCTCTCTTCTGCTTTAACTGCACCACTTGTGAAGAGCACTCTAGAGCCTCCTTAAGATGGTAAGATTCCAGTAGATGAGTACAGAAACACAATCTTACTCTGGTCAGGCACAAAATTCCATATTGAGAAGCCCAGATTCAGGCAGAACACGCATATGGTGCACACAGCCTTGATGAAAATCCTATTCACAATGCACAGGGCAGAGTGGATTCCCAAGACAGGAGGCAGAAGGAAGAACTGGGAACCCTCCTTTCTGTGCAGCAGCAACCGTGAGAGCACTTAGTTGGAAGTGTCCAGATCACCAGGTGGATGCCATACAGCTCTACACAACTCTGCCCTTCATCACTTTATCCCTTTTTATGTAGGTGAGCAGAGCCTCTAAAGAGTAGCTGAAGGTGGAGAAGAAGTGAGCAGGGAGAAGGAGAAGAGGCAGGAGACTGAATACTCGATCCTGGTAAGTGGCAGCTGTACCAGAACTTCAGAAAATCACTATAAATTGCCAAGGTCAGAAACTGAAACAACTATAATTTCATTATTTAAGTGAAAAAGATGAAAAAGAAAAACACATGTGTCATATTAAGTAGTTGCTTATAGTGAATGTTTACTGAAAAATCACTAAGCCAGTATATTTTAATATTATTATTATTACTATTATTATTATTTTTTTTTTTTTTGGTGGAACCAGGGATTGAACTCAGGCCCTTGTACTTGCCAGGCAAGTATTTTGTGAAATGTTAACCATATTCTTATTGTTGTGTATACATAATGAAAGGACAGATTAAATACTTAAATATTAATTTTATCATTCAGTCTTGCTAACTTTATACAACTGCAATTTTATTAGCTTCCAAAACAATAATAATTTGTATTAATTTTGTAATTAAGTTATTTTTAATTAAAAATGCAAGTTTGCATTTCCATTATTTCATATGATTTAAACATGGGCACTATTCCTTCTAGTTGTTAGGAAGCAGAAGAGTTTGTTGTTCCTACTAGTGTTCGTGGCACCTGAGTGACCGCACAGAGACCCCTTCAGACCAGACCAGCCTAGTGCCTTGGAAGTACTGACAGAAAACTTTTCCAATTGTGGAATGTTTCACAGTTAAAAGATTTTTTTAAACATTTGTCATCAAATCCTCACCTTATCTTTGGTAGGTAGAGCTGGTAGCTTTCCATAAAAGTAGAAGACTGCTAAACTATCAAACTTGGTCCAACACCACAGTAGTAGACTGGGACCCAAATCGCAAGCTTTGCCCTTCCCCCATTTTTGGTCCTTGGCCCTAGCGCTCAGTCCTCCATACAAAGCCAGGGTTCTTGACCAGTGCACTGAAGCTCCAGAGCTTCACTCAGGAAAATACAGAAAGGCAGCTTGTACCTCCCCATTCTCAAGGCCCTCGTGCCTCTCATTCAATCTGATTTTACTGAGTAGAATGGAGAATACTGGGAGTAACTGGGTGCTCTTCAACAGAAGGGCGTGATCCAGAGGCCATGAGTGCTGACTCGCTAGGAAGCCACTGTGCTTGTTATGCACTTGGAAGAAGCAGGAAACCTAGTGATACTAAGTTCTGATTTTTCAGAGTCCCATAAAATTCATGGACTCCAGAAAGGATGAAGAAAAGAGAAATCTGCACATACACAAATATTTGCAGCAACTTTAGACCATTTATAGATTTCCTAGAGAGGCATGGACCGAGGTAACAGTCTCAGTACTTAATAGTGCACATTTGCACAACTCTGTGACCTACAGTAAGCTTTGGTTGGCACACAAAGTTATCTAAACTTATGTTCACGTAGGAAATAATAATTGAAGGCTATGGGGAAAAGTGATGTGAAAAAAATACAGTATACTGAGAAGAGACAAAATGAAGTGTAAAGTAGCACATTGCTTGTCTAGAGAATGTAGGAATTAATTGGAAAGCAGGCATCATGAAGATTTTAAAGTGATAGAAATGTTCTGTATTATGATCCCTACACTGATTATATGAGTGTCTACACATTTCCAAGTTAATCAGCTTCTATCCTTAATATCTGTCTACTTTACCCCATGTAAATCTTATGTCAATTAAAAAAATTACAATGTATTCTCCAGATAGTCTTTTTCTCCACAGTACCGTTTTCTTGGTTGTTGTGAAGGGGGAGGAGAAAAAAAAGTTGATGTATCTCAAATGCAAATGTTTTCTTTAGAAAGGTTTTTATAGAACTCAGCAGTAATTTAATGACCCCTTTGAATATCCGCAGGGCAGTTTCTGATTGTAGGTAAAAGGCTCTGAATTTTGTCCACAGGCCAAGAGCTGTATCTCTTGGTCTGATGTCAGGGTTGGGAGTGGGATACAAAGTAGAAAATATGGACCCCAAGATGCACATGTTTCCTTCAAAGGAGAAAGGAGTCCCAACATTTTACTCTTTCACACATACTTTTCTTTTTTTTTTTTCCAAATACAGGAAGAACAAGATGTCATGGATAGCTCTGAAAATTTAGGTTGCCTTAATGCTGTTCTGGGTTTTGACAACTTAGGAATGAAGGCACACTCCATGTTTTTTCTTGGGGAGTTGAGCCACTTCTCCACAGTCAGTATGAAAGCTGGATCCATCACTGGTACCATGTAGCCTCTGTCACAGGGATTTGTTGCCGTGTCTGCCAGGGTGGAGCCCTTGGCCTAGCTAACTTCAGCAGTCATCAGAGCTGACTTCACACCTCAAGCGACACACACTGATTTATCTCTTAGAAATAACTAGGTTTTTGCAAACTTTTTCTTTTTTCATTTTGCATGCCTCACATTAAATATTGTTAAAAAATTAAAAACCTTGGTTTTTTTTTTTACAATTTACAAGTTTTCATATAAGAAGAAAATGACTAAAAAAATACCCACCCAAGCACCTAGAACGCAACTAGCAAACAATGCTAATAACACATGGGCTGTGAGCTAAGGACTCTGCAGTCTGTGGGAAAGCTGGAGGGCAGAGTCTGTCCTCTTGAAGGAGGGTGACACACATTGGATCCACCAAGCGCTGGCCATCTGTGGTGCTTTGTTCCTTAAGTCAAGTTCAGCAGCCGCATTTCTGAGTCAATATCATTACTTATTTCGACCTAAAAAAGAGAATATAGATTGCTTTAAAAAACTTCATCACTGAGAAAGGAAAATCCTTTCTATTCATACAGGCCTTTTGAAATGCAAAATAGCTCCTGGGTATGCCAGGTCCTGTCTGACTAAAGCAGATTGAGCCAGAAACCTGGGCTTTCCTGCATTTTGATTAGAGTGGTAATGAGGAGTGCAAGTGCAGGATTCATTTCTGGGGAGGGAAGGGGCAGCCCCACAGCAGTTGAGAGCTCATGTGGAACAGGTACCACTGATTGCCTCTCCCATAAAACTGATAGGTAGTACTGTATTTCCAGACTACCAGCTGCATCTGTAGCCTCACCTGACTCCAGCATCCTCTTGGCTGACACTTTTTAGTAGTCTGGATTTCATGGAACTTAATGGCCCACTGTACTCGTGACACACTTGGACATCCCTTCCTGTTGTGGTTAATTTTCTGTGTCAGCTTCACCAGGCCACAGTCAGAGCTGAGTTTAAATATCTCTGGGACAGTATCATTTAGGTGAAATTAATATTTAAATTAGAGGCTGTTGAGTAAAGCAGATTTTCCTCCATAATGGGCCTCACTTAATCAGTTGAAGGATTTAAGAGACAAAGAGTGAAGTTTCTTGTGGAAGGAGAAATTCTTCCTGTAGACTACCCTTGACATAAGCAGCAACATCAGCATGTTCCTGGATCCCTGCTGTGCAGCCTGACATGCAGTTTGGGCTTGCTAGTTCTGTAACTGCATGGACCAGTTCCTTCACCCTCTCTTTCCTTTTGTATGTACACACACACACACACACACACACACACACACACACTCACACACACACAAACACACACACACGCATGCACATACCTTTCTGGTTCTATGTCTCTGGAGAGTCCTAACTAATACATAGTTTGTGTCCAGCCAAATTCTTGTCTCCATACTTTTGGCAACCACTTTGTGTATATTCCTTGTTTTACACTAAGCATTCATTTTTTGGAATATGAAGGTTCTGAATCATGCATCTTAACACAAAATCAAACTCAACATAGTACCTGCTATGAGGTGCCACTCCACTTAGTAAGTATTTGTTGAATACTTTTGCTTGCATCCTTTTGTATAAAGTCTCAGCTGATCCAAATCCCACTCACCTTGCAAGATTTGCTTTTCTCCTCTGTAAAGACTTGCACATCTATTTAACCATATTGGTCTCTCACTCTGCTACAAACATCCTTCAGTGCTATCAGCAGTACCCTGCGTTCAGACACTCTATGGTCTGGAATGGACTTTTCGCTTATACTTTGAAGTAATTGGAAAGTCTCAACTTTCCAGTTTAATTTTCTGTGGTTGCTCTTCTGATGGTGCATCCTGTTCCCTCCTGTACTCCCTAAAAGTCAAAGGCCTCCAGCACCCTCCCATCTCCCCATTGCATTTCTTCTGTGCTTCTGTTTCTCTGTGTTCTAAATGATACTCCTATGTGTAGTCCTGTATATTTCTACGGGGCCTTAGATGGAAAGATAAGGGATATAATTAGGATGATGGGGTTTTATAATTTTCTATAACCTCTCAATCCAATATCTTGAACTTCATTTATTTGCCCAACACATGAATCCCTTTTACCATAAGGAAAAGTGATAGGGAAAGATGTATGTTTTTGTTAGTGCAGGACTAGTGGAGATTGGGGAAAACTTCAAGATAGCTGCTGCTCTTATCTTCAATATTAGCCCTGCTTCTAGCTAATATTTTCTGTTTCTGGGTTTAATAACGAGTTGGTAAACTAGTGGAACCTGTTGCTCTGATGCCAGGTAGGAATTCTGGAAGTACAAGGAGGTTGTAAATTATACAGTGAAACAAATTAGAAGGCGGCCTTGGTGGGAAAGCCCAATGACAACCCTATGTAAGGTTTTATTAATGTATTAGTTTTTTAAAGTCATGCACAGAAGTAGAGAAAGATTTTAAATCCCTATGAATATCACTCAGCTTTTACTAAAATAAACATTTATTATTGAAGTTTCATTTACACACTGCCACTCTTTTTGGTGAAGGTAGTTAAATTCAAATCTCAAATATGACATTTCAGTTATTTCAATTACACCTCTATGCTCCTCTGATTTGGGGATTGATTTATTTATTTATCTACTTACCTATTTGTTTATTTTTGTACTGGAGATTGAGTCCAGGCCTTTTGCATAAGTTAATTCCTAGCCTTGTTGTTTTTGTTTTGTTTTGCTTTTTGCCTTTTATTTTTGAGACCAGGTCTTCCTGCATAGCTAAATGTCAGAGGCTGGGCTTAAACTTGTGATCCTCTTACTTCAGCCTCCCAAAGTACTGGGATTATAGGCATGTGCCACCACACCCAGAAAACTGAAGGATTCTCACTTAGAGAAAATTTGTCCATGTCTGAATGGAGATAGTTTTTGTTGTTTATAGTTTCATAGAGAATGGTACTACTGGGGTCTACTAGATAGAGGCCAAAGGTGCTGCTAAATATTCCAATAGTGTGACCAGCCCCCTACAAAGGATTATTTGGCCCACAGTCAATAGTGCAGAGCTTGAAGGATCCTGATCAACTGGGAAGACTCATATAGCTAATTAACTTGTTAGTATCTTTTAACATCTACTTCATATCCACATTTCCTCACCTGTCTGGCAACTTATCATGATGATTGGTTTATTGTCAGACTACAATAAGGTTTACAGTGCATTTGACTACTATGAGGTGTGATTAAAAAGATAAAATATACATTTAAATTTTAAAAAGTCACTACAGTAAAAAGGACATTGCTATTTAACATCCTCAAAATATTCCCTGTCACTTCAGACACATTTATTTCCATCATCTTGAAGTACTTTAGTTCTGAAAGTCCTTTGTCGTGTCTTTAGATGTTCTGTGGTTGCTGTCTCAATGTCCTAAATTCAAAACACCAAACACAGCCATTTTGATTTTAGGCAAGAGCCAGAATTCACACAGCACCTGACCTGGTGAATAAGGTCCATGAGGATTTTCCAGGAATTTCAGAAATGATGCAATCATTCTTCTGGTGGATGAAAAAGTTAGCCATGCAAGTGAAATAAAAAGAGGGTGGTGATGAGCCCTGAGGTAGCTCATGTTGTACTAAGGCAGGCATGCTGGAAAGGCATCATTCCTTGGGGACAACTGAAACAGTGCAGAGTGCTCTGCGGTTGTGGAGCCCTTGAGATATCTCTGGCGAGTTTGCTCCTCTGTAAGCACCTTCTGCTTCTATTGACTGATGAGGCTACCCAAGGACCAGAACTCCATGATCAGCAATGGGATCTGGGAGGGGCAACAGCGACAGACAGCTAGCAGAGTTTTACATATTCTGCCACCTCCTCTGTAGGTAAACATAAACTGAAAGCCAATCAAGGACAATGAGCACAGAGTAAAAGCAAGAACTTATCACTGTATTCATCTTTAGGTTCTTCCAGTTATAGGTTGCTAAGATACGGCTGGCCATTTTAAATTAAGGTTTGAAATATATTCCACCTCCATTATTCCTAAACACACACACACACACACACACACACACACACACACACACACACACACCTTGATTAATCATACTAGCTAGAGCTTGATCTAGATACTGTAAATGCAAAGATGCAACAAGTCCTGGCATGTTACCAACTTATATCTAGGGGTACTGATAGATCACTATTCTCGGGAAAGTGCAAACAGACACAATCTCCTTGGCTTTGGTCTCAGATCCTGATCATCAGAGCTAGGTTTCCTGACAGCTTGGGCTGTTACAGGTGGAGAACAGGCAGTAAGGCACCATGCAGGAGCTGCAATGACAGCTTGCAAGGGAGATTAGGCTCGTCTGTGTTTTAGCAGGTAGTGGTGACAGCAGTCGCTCAATTAGCAGAGGCCACATAGCATGTAGCAATCTTTGTGAAGAAAAATTAGCCTCCAGCAAGGCAACTGGAAAAATCAGGATGGCAATGAATAGCCAAGTTCTCATTTGGAAGCCTTAAAACATGATTACTTAACAATTTGGATGGGTGAAGTATGAGCTCAACTTTCTCATCAAGTCTTTCCTAACTGCAGTGCTAGGGTGTCTTGCTGATGGAAAATTTAAACTTAATCAGATCTAGTACTCCCTCTGTTGTGCAATGTGCTCCTGGTGTTCAGCTGCTGTTGCTCTTTGATAAACTTCCTTGGTCTGGTTACTTTTATGCTAAGAATTACTGCTACCTAGAGCTTAATTTTTCCATTATCCAGTTGCTCACCATTGTTGTGGAAGTATGCCAGTCATGATTTTGAGAAACTTTCATTGCTTACAATGATAGTCTCTAAGATTATATGTTGCCTTTGTAGTTGTATGTGTCCATGCCTTGCCAGTTCTCTTTCTTATGCCCCAGTGTCCCTGCTGCCTCTGCTCCCTGTTAGAGCTCTGTTGGGCACACAGCCGTTTGCCTCTGTGAGCTGATGACAAGAGTGATCCTGGCTCTTTGCTCTCTGGGAACGATGGCATATGGGTGCAGTGATGAAGGAAAGCAGGTGCAGGCCCAGGTTACAGTTATGGCAAGAGTTATACTCCAGTACTGGAAGCTGTGCTAAGATCACGGACCCAGCACAGGCTGCCCCAGACCTACATGCCACTTGTCCACGAGACTGGCCCAGATGCCATTGGCTCAGCATGTTTTATAGTTTTAGGCCTAGAGTAGCCATCACTGAGCTGATGGAGCAAGGGCTGCTGAGGTCTCTTAGTGTCCTCACTAGAGCTGTCAACATTTCTGTTCTGGTTCCTACCAGTTTGGTCAGGTTGAAGTAAGAATTTTGGCCAATGAGAGATTGCAAAATCCTGATTTTCAATGCTCCCTCTATCTACTGTCAGGTAAATTGGTCACCACACTGAGGCTACTTGTTTTCTCCTGATTTTTTGTTAAACTATTTTTTTTAAACAGCTTTAGGTTAACAGCAAATTGAGAAAAAGATACAAGGATTTCCCATGCACATGCATCCTCCACTATTACCATCCCCTGCCAGAGTTTTATGTTTTCCGCAGCTGCATCATTGTCATCCAAAGCCCATGATTTACCTTAGTGTTTATTCTCAGTATTGTGTATTCTGTTGGTTTGGAAAAGTGCAGATGCTTACAATTGTTATAGCATCCAATAACTTTGCTGTTTTAAAAATCCTCTGTGTTCTCATCCTTTCCTCTCTCCAGGTCTGTTTTCTTTCTCAAGTTTTGATTTTTCCAAATTTTCATATAGTTGAAATCAGATAGTATATGACCTTTCCAGTTTGATTTTTTTCACTTAGTAATATACATTTCTTTTTTCAAACTATACAACTTGGTAACTCCTACGTTTTCAGTGCTGAATAATACTACATTGTCTGGTTTGTTATAGTTTATTTATCCTTTCACCTCTTGTAGGACATCTTGCTTCTGTCCAAGTTTTGGGAATTATGAGATAAACAACCATAAATATCTGTTTTTTGCACAGGTTTTGTGTGGGCCTAATTTTTCAGCTTTTCTGGGTAGATACTAGCAGCTCACTTACCGGGTCATATTATAAGAGTATGTTTAGTTTTGTACAAAAGTACCAAACTGCCTTCCAAAGTGGCTCCACTTGTTCTTTAGGTAAACTCCATGACATTTTTCAGTGTCAGCTCAGCACCATCTCCCAATGAAGCCTCGCCTCACCAAGTGAGAAATGGCAATTTCCTTTCTGCAGAAAATTGCTTTTGAAGCATTGCTTTTGTATTCAACTATTTCTATGTAGGTCTCTGATTATTGTTAGCCAGAGGTCAAATTCAATCAGTCAATGACTGTAAAGTGAACTAAACTGACTTATTTAATCAGTGAAATTTGACAGCTTAATATTTTTACTTTAAAAAGAAAGAAATTATGAAACATCAAACCCAACACAAATCACCTTACCCGTATCATAGTGTCATTTCCAATAAAAACATTCACACATGATTTGACTGTGAACAAACTGACACTGAAATGAAATTAGGTCCCTGTATGATTCTACAGAATATCTGCAAATGGAGCTATTGGATTGGCTTGAACATATTACCCAAGCTGAGAGCTACCTACTCATGTACAAATGCCTGGGAAGATACCAAATATTTTTCTGATCACCTTAATAAGGTAACTTCCTTATGAAACCTAGTTTTGTAATCCATAGAGATTAAAGTGGATTAATAAAAGCTGAAACCAGCATTTACAGCCATCTCTGTACAATGTAGCATGAAAGGTTGCCCTCCACTCCAAGCTGTTGCAGGGGAAGGAAGGTGATAATGCAACACTGAGCTGGGTATAATGGAATCTAATATAAAAGGTCTCATTAAAAGAAATCAATAGGGCTGAGGACATAGCTCAGGGGCACAGCACCTGCTTGGCAAGCACAAGGTCCTAAGTTCAATTCCTAGTACAAAAAAGAAATCAAGCAGGATAACTGATAAAAACTGGCTGTTGTAATAGTTTCATGTTGCCATATAGCACAGACACTGATTGCTCCAATTGTCTTAGGCACAAGTATTTTAATTCAAGTTGAGTTTGATCATACAGGTTCTTATTCCATGGTTGAAATGTGTTCCATATTCATCAGACATGATAATATGCATAATCCACTGAAGCAGAAACCTGTCATTGATGGTGCATTTAGTTAAAATAGTGTGAGTTCAGGAGTGAACATGAATGTGTAGAAAAACGCTTTGAAGAGCTAGAAGAGTTGATCAAAGCCTTTTGGATGATCTTAAGAGGATGTTTTATATATTTTCAATTCACAGAGATGGAGGGGGATTCAGAGATCATGAGTGGAAGTCACTTGCCCCCAGGAAATGCCACAGACTATCCTTTTGTGGTTCATAGGTATATGTAAGTCTGTTCTTTGAAGTTACTTGGGGAAGGACACTTCATTATCAACATTAATCAATTGTAATTCTTAATAACCTCTAATAAAATCTCTCTCTTACATTGAAACATTTTTTATACTATAATGTCTCTATAGACTTTTTTTCACAGTAACATGAAATAAATCATTATTTTTTTTTCTTAACAAATATATAGATTTTCCAAGTCACAACCAGACTTTGTTTCAGTTCTTTGCGCCTTTCCAAGCACAGGTCATGTTTATCACCATCACATCCCTGCCCAGCTCCCCAAACCCACAGATATGGAGCTTGGAGCACATCATCATAGGCACTCAGAAGCCTGAGCAGCGAGGTGGTGACCACTTGGTGTTGGGGTGTTGCATAGAGCATTCCTTCTCCAAATTGGATTTACTCTAAGAAATCAACATTTATTTAAATATCTCTACTGTGACAGACTTAGCTCTGACTTGTGTAGCCTGTGGGCTATGTTTCCTTTATATCATTCTACCAAGGCAAAATTAATTCGCACTGTGGAGGTAGAGGAAACAATGCAGGATCTTAAAGCTTCAGTCCCTAAGGATGCTGCTACTGTGACAAAAAGATAGATGAAGACTTCATATGTGTTTGTTATCTCTGGACTTTTGACAGGATTTTCTCTATCATCATCAAAGGACATGAAGATCATCAGAACAAATTCACTTGATCAGGCCAGGCAACAGATTATCATCCAGGAAAAAAAATCCCAGCTCTACAAATTATTAACACTGGCACTGTGAGAAAGCTGCCTATCTTCTATGAGCTTGTGTTTCCTTATTAATAAAACAGGAATATTAATGAGTGTATTACAATATTTTTATGAGGATTAGATGAGATGATTTAGCCAAAATGTTCAGCAAACAACAGCTCTTTTGTTTTATACAGTTGTTTATTTGTCTAGAATGGAGTTGCTGCATTTAATTCCTGGTTTTGTAGTTGTATCAGATGATCAAGATTTTTCTTTTACCTCAGCTGAAATCAGACCAATTTGAGCAGGCACTTTTTTTTAGTTGACTTTTCCCCATGTCTTCTAGGGACAATAGAAAACATATTTCTGAACTTCTTAGTAAAATATATGAATAAAAAAGTAGGCAGCTCACAAGCTATATGTACATTCTTCCAGGTGGTCTATAATTTCTTCCTAGAAACCATGTTACTGAGGACAGAGCAAGTCTCGGAGACATCCTGGAGGATGCCTGGAAGGAACCATATGTGTACGTAAACCTGAATTCTACCTTTGTTTTTTGTTTTTGGTGGAACCAGGCATTGAAGGGGAGCCTGAATTCTAAGGCGGGCTTTGTCCTCCTACTCCGCTATGCTGCCCCAAGCCACACACTCAGCCTTTCCCTCTGCAGCATAAATAATGCCATCTTTTTTGATTAAAATTGATGTAACATGAAATCAGTGTGATATGCAATCCATAACGGATAAGGAAAATAAGTTAAGAACATTATTTTAGAGATGCAAACAGTATCACCTACTTCACCTGTTTTCTGGAATGAATAGTAATGGTGGGGATGCCAGGTTACATGTGAAAGGTGTGTTTTTGGTATGAGTGGAAAATAAACCAGCGATTAGTAGTAGGTCCACGTTACTTTGGGTTTGGTTAGTTTGGGCCAGGTTAGAATGATTAATATTTTCTGGATAAGCACACCTTTACTTACAGGTTTAACGGGCTTTAACTCAACATGATCCTGGTAGTAGGAGTGTGTATCAAGTCCACCTATGAAATCAACTGAAAATATAACAGCCCAAGATGAATAAATGTGTAAATAAAAATACACATGACGCTAAATGTTTAAATAGGATACATAAGAATAAGGTTAACAAAAACATCTGTTTCCTACAAAATGGAAGATGTATATTTAGTATAAAGTACTACTAAAATATTTGTAGTGATAAAAAATGGGGAAATCTTTTTTTTTTTGGTAGTAATCTGAAGAACAAACAAATAACCTGGGATCTTGGGTCAGAAATCATAGATATTACTGGCTTCACTAAAAAATGAAGTAACATTAAAAAACATGAGATTTTAAGTAGTGTGTATTTAAAATACATGTATATCCTTCCATACACCAAATGATACACTTTTCCTTTGGCAGAATCCAGTTTTTTCATAAGAGTATCGTATTCCTTCCATCATTAGAAGGCTTCACAGAAGCCACACATTTTATTTTCATGTCCTCTTTAGCTACCCCTGAGAGACATACATCTAATCTTTTCAAAGTTTTCATGTCCTCCCTGATAACATGCAATTTGTCTTATAGTCTTTTATTAGTATTTTTTTTTGTAATAGTTGTTCTTATTTCTGTTTGAGCAAAACCTTCATCTTTTTTGGCTGTTTTTAATTCTTTAATTTGTTTCTCCTGTTCTATAGCCCGTTAAAATACTAAATAACTTAAATCATGTTTTGAGTATTATGTATGGTAGTGCTTGGTATACAGTCACCTGGGGGCACAGAATTCTCAAAGCGGTGTGGCATGAGAGTGTACATGCTCTAAGATACATAGTACATAAATATTGTATCACACTCTCAGTTTAAGGCAGTCATATCAGCAAACTTAAGTTAGCCTAGAAATTCAATTGAATTCTTGGCTAGCTATAACCCATTCTGGTCTAGGTCTGTCACACTCCGTCCTTTTACTTCCTTTGGTGGAGGAACTGAAATAAGGCCAGGACAGCAGAGGCTTCCCCAGATGGCTAAATACACACAGACTTCTGAGGCCTGCATAGTGGGTACCAAGCTACAGGTAAGATCCCCTCCAGGTCACCCTTTTTATTTTAATTAAGTCATATAATTTACTTGGTTACACATCAAGAAAACTAGCAGAGAGAGAGTCAATTCCAGACCCTAAAATCAGTTTCTCCTTGAAGAGTGAACAATGCCTTTAAGTAGTCAGTTTGGACTAAGTTTTGTAGATTTGATGCTAAATAAAATATCTATTCCTTTACTGTGTTGAATCCCAGTAGGATTCTAGAAGAAATATCACATTGATCTTTTTTCAGCATCAACCTCATTACAAAATACAGATTTATTTGTTCTAAAAATTGAATGAGATAATTCACAGAGCCCTTTTGGAAGTTAAAGAGGGGTTAAAAAGACACAAAATTATATATAATATGCATGTGTGATGTATATGTGTGTGTACACGTGGTGTGAATAAAATGGTTCAATTTGAAAATTACAGCCAAAGTCAAATTATTTTTAAAACATAAATGCTTATTTACATACATTAAAGAAAAATGAAAAGAACACATAAAGGAAAATATGTCACTACATTGATAATTCAAAAGTTGAAATGCAATATTGACAGATTTATTTTCAGGATAAATTTAAAAACTTTAATCTGATTCTTAATCATCTCAGCTTGTAACCTATCATTTAAGGTTAGGGGTAGGGAACATATATTTAATATTATTATTTTTATAAATTTACTTACAATTGTCTTCAAAGTTTCTTGGTATAGTTAATAAATTTGAAATTATTGACATCTAAACTGATTTTGTAAATCATGGTATCTTTGAGGACATAATTCTCCCTATTCCTGCCAGTAATCACCTAGAAACTTTGTGAAATAAATGACATATGTAGTGTGTTTTAACTCAAATATTTTTCTAGTTACTGCAATTTTCCTCCATATAAGTATTTTTTATTTTTTAAAAATTATGAGACAAAATAACATACATTTTATTTATCTATGATTATGTCACACCAAACACAGATGGCACAAATTTTAGGTCCTTTCAAATTTTAGACATTTTCATTGTGTTAAAGTATATAATTAGCCAAATTAAAAACAGGAGCTTTGCCCAATGCTTTCTAAGGTCAACATATTTTTATGTATTTGGTACAGGTTCTCACTGCACAGCTCAGACTCATAGTGATCCTCCTGTTTTCAGCCTCCTCAGGGCTGGAATTACAGGCACGCACCACCACACCTGGTCTAGGTGGCCAGTTCAGGGATCCCGGGGGCGGGTCCACTGCGGCGTGCGGTACCAGGGAGGCACGCGGTACCAGGGAGGCACGCGGTACCAGGGATCAAGCCTGGGTCCTTCTGTTTGCCTAAGTAAGCGCTTAGTCCACTGAGCTATTTCACCTGCCTGGTCAAGATATTTTTAAAGGAAGATATAAAAATAAAAAAAATCTGGACCAAGGAGATAGCTCAGTAGAATAAGTGCTTGCCTGGCAAGTGCAAGGTCCTGAGTTCAATCCCCGGTACTGAAAAAAAAAAAAAAAAAATCAAATCTTGTGAAAACTTGCTTTTATTTTTATCCTCTTTTGCTTTTGTGAGGCTACAACTCATTTTTTTTAAAGCTTTCAATTATTACAATTTACTAAAAGCTTTCAAAGCTGGCTTTTTAAAGATGCTTTGTTTTTTGAATGAGCTATTTAAGTTATTCAATTAATCTTGAATGCAATTCACTTAAAATGTAGAAGATTTGTTGTAAAAACATTCATAACCATGGCAATAAACAGATTAATTTACAAAGAATTTGTCAAAGCTGGATTGATAAAGACCAAGAGAAAGAATGTCTTCTTCCGTGCTGTCTTTCTGCTTTCAATATTAGCATCATTATAAACAAGTATTTATTTACTCAACAGATGTGTACATACATATATGTAAAGTTTGAAAATTAGTTTCTATTTGTTGGCAAAATATTGCTGTGCTACTATTATGAAGCTATAAATTGCTGTGTATCCAAATTCCAATATATTTTTTGCTTCATGAATTTCTTGTTAGGAAGTACACTATATGTTTGGATTTTTTTACTCATGTGTTGCAATCCACAAAAATATGTGTGTACATTATTTCCACAAAATATAATTTATCTTTAATATTTAATTCCTTTTTATTTTATTTTATGTTTTTATGTACTTAGTACAGGGTCTATAGGGTCTCACTATATAGATTGGACTTACAGGCAATAAGTAAGTCTTCCTGTTTTCAGCCCCCTGAGCTCTGGGATTACAGGCACATACTACTATGCCCAGTCTCAGTAGCTGTCTCAGTGTGTCCCAGGTGCAGGGCTGGCAGGGAATGCCAAGGATTGAACCCCGGCTGCTGTGTTGTGCCTAAGCAGGTACCTTAGTCCACTGAGCTATCTGGCCAGCACTTTTTAATATTTAATTCTTAAATGAGTTATGGGCATTTAAATTGATGCCAGAGTTTTATATTGGATAAAATTAACATCTAAAAATTTGTTTTGATGCCATGAATTAGATTTTTAAATATTAAATGAATATTATTGAAAATAAATTATTTTGAAAGCATGTGATAAAATGATATGATCAGGCATTATAAATGAATATTATTTCAACCCTGAGAAATTATTTTTCCACTAATGGATCAACACATTGACCTATGCTTTGGGGAATTCTCTCTCAATGCAGTCAGCAATGGTCTGTTGTGAAGAGCTGCTGCTGATAGCTTCAGGGATTTATATTTGCAGTTCTTACAGTAGGCAGACTGTGATATTTATTTCACTCATGAGTATGGTCTCTAGTTGCATCTATTAGCATATAAAGCCTTGAGTTTTTCATTTCTTTGTAAATGAATATGATAATTGTATAAAAATACTGTGTCTTTTTCATCCATTCCTCAGTTTATGTACATTTGAGTTTTTTCCAAGATTTAACTATGACAAATTGTGCATCTATAAACTTGGGTGCACATCTACCTCTGGGGTATAATGCTTTAAATTTTTCTCCAGAAAAATACCCAAGAGAGGAATAGCTGTGTTCCAACTTTGAGGAATCTCCACACTGATTTCCATAGTGGTTATACCAGTCTACACACCTACCAACAGTGGAGAAGGGTTCTTTATCCCCACAGCACCACCAGCATTTGTTACTGGTTGATTTGTTGATGATAGCCATTCTTTCTGGGATAAGAGGGAATCTCAGTGTTTTGTTTTGTTCTTTTTTTAAATTTGCATTTTTCAAATGGCCAATGATATTGAACTTTTTTTCACGTATTTATTTGCCATTTTTATTTCTTCCTTTGAGAAGTGTGTATTCATATCAGAAATCCAAGTTTTTTTTTGACTTTGAATTTTGGGGGCCTGATTTTTAAAATTTCTTTTTATGTTCTAGATGGAAGTCCTTTGAGGGACAGTCGGCTAAAATTTTTTCCCAATGGTTTTCTTTTTACTCTGTCAGTGATTTCTTTTGATGTGCAAAAATCTTTTAATAAGATGGAATCCCAATTGTTGTTTCTTTGAAGTGTTTCCTATGCAGTCTGGGTTTGTTTTTCTTTTCGTGAACTCTCTGGCTACCTGTACACATTCAAAATTTCTACTTACTTTCTCTTCCAGTAGATTTAGTGGGTCTATTTTAATATTTAAATCTTTGATCTATTTTTACTTTGATTTAGTGCATGGTGATAAACATGGGTCTGTTTTCACCTTTGGCATGTGCAAGGCCTTTTCCAGCAGCATTTATTAATTTTTTTAAAATTATCTATTTATTTATTTGGCACAGGATCTCACTATGCAGCTCACACTTGTAGTGATCCTCCTGTCTCAGCTTCCCCAGTGCTGGGATTATGGGCATGTGCCACCATGCCGGGTTTAAGTGGGGTCACCGAGTGCCTGTTGTTCCAGGGCCAGAATGGCATGTGGTACCAGTACCAGGGATTGAGCCTGGGTACTTGGCTGGCCAGGCAGGTACTTAGGCTGCTTAGCATTCCCCCCAGCCTCTCGCACCATTTATTAAATGTTTCTTCCAGCGAACATGTTTGACTCCTATGTCAAAGATAGGGTGGCTGAGTGTGTTTGTAGTTGTGTCTGCATCTTTTTGAAAAAGTAATATAAAACTATTTATTAACCACTGCTCACCATTATTTACAATAAAGTAAACAATGTAAGTTAGCATAACATTCTGACTACTACAAAGTTCTTTTCCTGGTTTCTGCTTATAACAGTAACCTGAATACTGAAAAGATTGAGCCTACATGTAAGGAACAAGTTGGGGTCAAGAAAAAACATACAGGTCAATAGTTTAGATTACAAGTTTGTCCACTCATTTATTCTAGGGCCTAATTTGTGAATACCTCCAGCCACTCAGTAGGCTTCCATGAGCCAAGTCTTAAGACATATATGAATCCTGACTTTTGAGTGCAAATTTCAACTTACTGTGAATTAATGAGTCTTGAGGAATTTTTAATGTTCCCTTGTGAAGTCTTCCTTAGTGAATTCAAACAAACCAAATTTTGACTTGCTACTTTATTCCGGTGGGGAAGTTGTTGTTAGAGATAATATTTTTTTTTTTTTTATTTCTCTGTTTGAGGCAAGGTCTCGCTATGCAGTTCAGGCTGACCTTACGCTCACTTTGTAGTTCAGGCTGGTCTTGAAATCCCAAGATCCTCCTGCTTCAGCCTCCCAAGTGCTGGGATTGTGTTACCATATCCAATTAGGTAAGACTTTTTTGGGGAACTTTTAGAAGTCAATTGCATTTTTGTGACTAAAGACACATACAGATTCTGATATGGCTGCTTTGAAAATATTTACTTTAAATTGTCCAATTAACCACAAAACCATGTATTTAACTTAAAAGATTATGGCTTTAGGAAAACTTTCTATTTGACTGGAAGTGATTTCTTAGGTTTCTCAGAGTGATGGTGTCTCAAACATGAGGTTATCATCCATATATATATTTTTTTTTTAATTTTTTTTTTTTTGGAACTGGGGATTGAACTCAGGCCCTTGCACTTGCCAGGGAAGCCCTTATTCCACTGAACCATCTCCCCAGTGCCTCATAGTTTTTGTTTTGACGAATGTTCAAAATCAAAACAAAAATCACTTACATAAGAACTTTATTTATATATATTTTGTTTGTTATATACAAACAAAAAACTCAGAATGGTCCTTAAGCATATGAGCTAAAGCATGCATTCTGATTTGGACTATGGACAAATCCCCCCAACATTTCCAGAAGCAGGAGAAATGTATCAGGCTACCACATGTTCTTTTTTGACAAAGGAAGCAACTATAAAAGCTTTATTTATTTGTTCAGAGTAACCAGTGCTATACATGCAAAACAAACAAAGTCCAACAACTCTCTCAAATACTACTTTCAAAACTGTCTTGTTAAACTTGATTTTCATTAGAATTCTTTTTCCACCCTAGTAAATCAAAACCAAGATGTAAGATGTAAGTTACTGAGCATCTCTGGACAAGAATGCCAAGTTAGTCTCTCTTCATAAAAAGCAATTATGATTTGAGGGCATTTCATATTTACCTCTTTGCCAGCACCAAGTCAGCCTCATTTGAATCTTTCCATTCCATGAGAACCATCAATTCTCCGCTACTATCTGTGGCACCAATTATTCATTCAGGATCAAGACCTCTAGCAAAACCACTAGGTTTGTCAGCAGCATCTCTTTTATTCTTTGACTTCCTGTCATCAGATTCACTGTCAGATAGAGATTTTCTTTTTGTACCACCTTTTCCTTTACCAGTTTTTTTTTTTTTTTTTTTGCAAATTAAGAAATGCTTCAATTAACTCTGGACAATCTAAATTTTCTTCAGGGTTCCATGTATTGTCAGCATCTGTAAATCCCCTCCATTTCAGAAAATACTCCACCTTTCCATTCACTGCACGTCAGTCCAGTACTTTTTCTACCACAAACTCTTTAGGTTCTGCTTCCTCAACTTTTTTACTTTTTCTGTTTTCTTTCTTTCCCATTGTTTTTGCAATATAGTTGTATTGGAGGCCATTTTTTGCTGCAGACTTGAGAAGCTATTATTCACCCTCTTGGATGCTTGGTTATGGGTCTGCAGTCTCAGCCTGCATTCCTGCAACTCCACTTGCACCCGAGCGCAGGGGGCTGAGGCTGTGTCTGCATCTTTTGGTCTGTTCCACTGATCGTGAGGTCTGTTTTTATACCAGTAGCATGCTGATTTTGTCACAGCAGCTTTGTAGTATAATTTCAAGTCAGGGACTGTGATGCTTCCTCCCTTTCCTTTGTTGCTCATGGTTACTTTTGCTGTAGTAGGTCTCTTCTGGTTCCAAATGAATTTTAGGAATGTTTTCTCTAGATCTATGAGGTATACTAATGGCATTTTAATTGGGATTGCACTGAATATGTACAATACTTTTAAGAGTATGGCTATTTTCACAGTATTGGTTCTTCCTATCAATGAGCAAGGAATGTCTTTCCATTTTCTGAAATCCTTTTTGATCTCTTCTTTCATAGTACTGTAAATTACAGTGTATAGATCTTTTACTTCCTTTGTTAGATTGATTTCTAAGTATTTCTTTTTTTTTTGTTTGTTTGTTATTGTGAAAGGAGTGGTTTCTGTAATTTCTTTCTTGGTGTATTTGTTGTTTGTGTATAAGAATGCTGTCGATTTTTGAGGGTTGACTTTGTATACAGTTACGTTACTGAGTTTGGTTATTAAACATAGAAGTTGTTTGATGCAGTTTTGGGGGTCATCTACATAGAATATTATGTCATCTGTGAATAATGATCCTGATCTTCCTGTTTTCAACCTCCTCAGCGCTGTGATTACAGGTGTGAGGCACCTTGCCAGAACCCTGTTACCAGCTCAGGGCGCCCCTGGGGTGGGGCTAGAGAGGAATGTGGGACCAGGGATTGAACCCAGGTCCCTGTGCTTGCAAAGCAGCTATCTAGTCCACTGAGCTAATTTACTGGCCTGATTATGCATCTTTCAAAGATTGTTTCCTATAGACATAAAGCCTTTATTAGGGGTAGGTTGCAGCAAAATCTTTCTGTACAGGAGCTAAGTTGATACTAACCCATCACTGCATGCTTCTTGGTATGAATTCACTTCACATAACAAGTGAATCACAAGGAGACAACCCCAATATTTGATCTCTTCAAGCTCTGAGCAATGATTCCTTAAAGATGTATTACTGGATTTGGCAATTTACATAAAATAAGTGCTTATTAGAGAGACCTAATAATTATATAGCAGGAACAATGACAGATAAGAAAGTTCAGAATAAATTTATTTGGGTTTAGGGGTGTAGTTCAGCAGTAGAGCTTAAATAGCATATGTGAGGCACTGGATTCAATGCTCAGCAATGAGGAAAAAATAAATATATTAATTTATGCTTGTCTTTCTGAGCCTTTTTTTCTGAGATAAATGCAGGAGTATAGAGGCCTTTTTTTCTTAATTTAGTGACAAGGCAGCATATACCAGAGCTGAGTCCGAAAGAAAACACCGGCATTTTGTTTGTTTGTTGACTATAGGTAAACATGGAGCATGAATGAGAACTCAGTGCTCCCCAGAAATGGCATGTGTCAGCCATAAGTGTATCAGAGGAAAAGACTAAACTCTATATCTGAGGTTCATAATCTGGGGTCCATGAATAAAAAGGACTTATTTCCTGTGAAATAAGGAAATTGTTTAACGAATATGCATATGAGGATTTTAAAAAGTGGATTCCATAAGTTCTATAAGATGATAAAGGTGTCTGTGTACCAAAAGTTAAGAATCATAATGAAATACTTGTGAAATCTTAGAATTTTCAGTCGCCACCCCTACTTCATTCATATAGCAAACACAAGCTGGTATATACACAGTGTTATAACATAATGCTTTCAAGAAAGTCCAGTTATATCAGAGATAGCTGGCAACTAAGTTCTGCCAGTGTTAGTAAAAAACAAGCATCTGTGAGATGTCACTAGTCTGCATCTTTCTCCCATCCAAAGAATCTAAGCCCTCAGAAAGAGCTGCATGCCAAGCTACAGGTTGTGGTAAGGTCAATCACTGCACACTGAGAGGAGGCAGGTGCCGCAATGTGTGTGCTGGGCATAGTGGACTAGACAGTGCCTTAAAAATTAATTAATTGCTGATACAGTGTAGGGGTGGGGGTGCAGGAGGGGATGGCTGGGGCTGTGCTGCTCCCAGCCTGAAAGAATTGTGTACCTTGGAGGCCATCTAAGCAGTCAGATGCCAACTTTATGACTATTCCTTGTTTCTCTCTTTATGGCTAGGAAATTTCTAATCTCTTCCACTTTTAGAAGATATGTGAAACTGAAGAAAGAAAACCAATGCGAACAGACGGATGTTCCATGATGCAGCAGCTCCAGCTGTAAGAATGGAGTGTGCTGATTCAGAGGCTGTATTGTTCTGCTTAGAGTTCTCTGACATTACATTTTTACCACTTCTCACTTGGCAATAGCCATGCAAAATAGACAGTTTGCACTTCCATCTTGTCTCCCTCAGCCTCAGGTATTAATATAAGAATTGATATGGTTGAAACGTTCATATTACTACTTGGTTTGGGAAACACTGACAGCCATCACCCAAGCCGGGAGATCCTGGAAGAAGCCTGGGCTCACTCTGGGGTCCACAGCTCTTGCTCACCTGAGCAGCATGGAGGGAGGTAATTAGGGACCGGTGCTCTTCAAGCTGGCGTATGTGTGCCCCAGTGACTGCAAGGCCTCTTAAATAGCGTGTAGCATTGCATACTGGCTGTCTGTTGCTATTGAGGAATACCTTAAACTGGATAGCTCATAAAGAAAAGTTTAGTCAGCTTATGATTATGGGGGTTGGAAAGTGCAAGGATGTGGCAGGGGCTTCCAGCAAAGGTTTTTGTACTTCTTCTTAGCATGGTGGGAAAGTGAAGGACAAGCGAAAGCACATGGAAGAAAGCTGCTTTACAGCAGCGTTCTTTCCTGAAAAAGGCATTAATTCTTTTTAAGCACTTAATCATTATTTAATGGCTCTATAATACACAGTGAAGTTAGACAGAAATAAAGTCAGAAAGGGATTGGGCCCTTAAGGAATTCAGGGCAGAATATAAAGAAATCAAAATTGTGGCTAGAGGCAAATCTGAGGAAAACCAGAGCTCAAGATAGAGAGCTATAGCCAGGTCTGCGTGTCTCCCTGGAGATAAACAGGTATCTGAAATCACACTGTACTTTGCGAAACCTGGCCTGGTAAGAGCAGGTAGGCACCAGAAGGTGACCCTATGGACCCTTCCTTCCCCTCAAATGGCCTTGTTCTTTCTTTTCTTTTCTTTATTTATTTATATTTTTTCACTGTATTCCGATACAACTTTATTCATGAATACAAAGATTTAAATTTTATTCTACATGTCATGAAATATTATCCTCTTTTTATTTCAACTATTTAAAATGTAAAGATCATTTTTGGGTTATAATAAAAAAAAATCAGGATAGGTCAGCAGGCTGAGACTTTCCTGAGGGCCATAGTTTGCCGACCCTGAACTCACATGAAATCTGTGAAACTGAAGTCTGTCTTTTGGCAAGGATTTAATTTTTTTACTTTGGTACCTGGGATCAAACTTGTGATCTTGGGCTTGCCAGGTAGGCCTTGTTCTTTGTATTTATCCTTGCTACATGAGTCATGTCCCTATTGGGTCAATATTAGCTAAGGGTTATACTTATAATCCTATAAAATGAATGTAGTTGGACTCACATTATACCCATGCTGTGATATTGATGTACAAATTACCCATGAAAAAGGGCTGCAGTGTGAACTCATTCGGATGCCTCCTAGAAATCCAGGCACTATTCTTCCTTTTACTTCCCTAAAACTCTAACTTCTTCCTTTGATTTGTGATTTCCTTCCACAAAGTGAGATAAACCAGGAACTCACACACATTTGCGTACTCTTCCTCTAACAGGGCAGGAGTTATACTTCTATGTCAGTCCCATCCCCCACACCATCACCACAGTGGTAATCAAATGTCAATATTGAGTTTTGGAAGGC
This sequence comes from Octodon degus, assembly GCF_000260255.1. NCBI lineage: Eukaryota > Metazoa > Chordata > Mammalia > Rodentia > Octodontidae > Octodon > Octodon degus. The sequence continues at coordinate 4,953,256 of NW_004524728.1, read as the reverse complement.
ACAAACTATAGTCAAACCCAGCAACAGTCAATAATAAATGAAGTGGTTGATACAATGTGTCAACTTGAGAAGTTAAAAGCTAAACTAAATCGGTTTAGCAATTCCACACCCAAGGGTATGGAAGCCCCACCCTAGTGTGACCCATTACTTAAAGGATATGAAAGGGAGTTGAGGAAAGATGGAGCTTTAGTCTTCCCAGCTGGCTTGGACATACTCTCCTGGCGCATAGGGAGATCAACCTCTGCTTTGATCCTTCTGTCTTCTGGTGTAGACTCATCAGCTTTCCATCGCAGACCCATTGGCCTGATGCAGACTTGTGCAGAACACTGCAGTGAGCTCCAGACTTTGGACTGAATCCTTCAGTCTCCAGTGTGCAGATGCCCTCTGCCTGCTTCCTCATCTGACTAATCCAGTATTGTAATTTCTTATACGTTTGTACATCTTGTGTTATATTTGTTCCTTTAGTAAAACCCTGACTGATTCAATAAGAATCTTCCTTCCAAATTTATGTGCCTTGAAAAAGTTTGTTTCTCTCATCCATTCCACAGTTATCTTTATTTCTGTTTGTAACAACAGGTGTTCACACTAAACCTTCTTCATCCTCGACTTCAGAGTTGGGGCTGTGGGTAGAGGCTGTTGGGGGTTGTGACTTGCCGGTGTGCCCATGTGACAGTTTCTTTCACTCTTCCTTTAGCTTTTGACTAGTACTGATTTTGCTTTCCATCTCCCTTCCTCTCTGCCACACGAGCAAAAACCCTGAGTGGAAATCTCTTAGTCTTTTCTTAGTACTTTAAGTCAGTCACGAGAATTGTTAGTAGATCATGTATTTCCTTTGTGTAAAGTGCACTGAGTAACCTTTCCTGTGTTCTACTGAGAATTATTCCTATAGATATAATGATATGCTTATTTCAGTTCTTCTTGAAGCAGGCCTGGACCTTCTTCCTTTTAGCCTGTTGCCTTTGATTCTTATAAGGAGCCTGCTGCACCATTCCTATAGGTCTGCTTTAATGATACTACATCTCCAGCTGCACTCAGGGCTTTTCAATGTAAGACTTGTACCATCTTTTAAAGATGCTTATGGCAAGCCTACTCCTATCTTCCACTTTCCCCCTGCCTTAGGCCAACACACATGTAATTTTCAATGTTGATTTTCTCATATTTGGAAAAAATAGCACATTTTTTCCTTCCTACTTTAATGTTCATCTTGAATAGTAGATTTCCTATTTTCTTTAAAGTTTATCATGGCTGAGACTGACAAAGGATCTACAAACTGTGGTACAGGTTTGCAGAGTAAATCTTGAGGGGGATTTGACTGACCTTGTCAGATACAAAAGTTACATTTCTTGTTACATAGGTCTTGCTTTATCTTGGTCTCAACCTCCAGCAGAAAAGTATAAAAAGAGGTATAAAAAGTAAAGCCATATTAATATGCTGAGCTGTAAAAGGCTCAAGTCAACAACTTCTGACATTGTCCTATGCATAATCCACTACTATTATGGGTTACTGGACTATATTGGATTATTTTGCTGAATTCATGCACCTACATTATTTAAATGGCAATGGAATACCCATCTCTGACAAAACTAAACAACAACAAAAAAAGGGGATACAAATGAAGGATCATTTTGTATCTGTATATTCAGAATAGTTGGGATAGATATACAGCTACTTTCTCTTAATTCAATGAGAAGAAATATTTGTACTAATAGTATTTGGACAGAATATCATAACTGCCTCTTGTACTATGAATAACCACTTTGAAGACAACAATATGCAATGTATTAATTATTGAAACTGTCCTACTAATCAGTTTTGAAACTGTCTCATTACTATTTGTTTCTCAATAAAATTAATAAAAAGTTTCTCAGTTCTTTGAAAGCTATCTGATTATGTTCTATTCCACTACAATGGTATGTCTTTAACTCTTCAGTAAATCTTTACTTGTAGCTTGGTAACTGGATGGAACTGTTTCATATAACTATCAACTAGTTTGAATTTACTGGGCAACTTTTTAAATTTTTGGTAATTTTTCAATTATTGTCTGTTCAGATTTATTGGTGATTGAAGCTCTTTTTCTCTAAAAAGCACCAGGGATTGAACTCAGAACCTTGTGCTTGCCAGCCAGGCAATGATTGAAGGTCCTTGTGTCCCTTTTGTGGGGCTCATTTGGAGGATAGTTTTATTTTGGATAAAACCAGATTTTTGAAAAATTCTGAACACATGTTCCCTTTTCTATTTTTGGTGATATCCTACATTTTAATTTGGTTGTACCTCTAATTTTTGTCCCTTTTCTGAGTTGACCTGTGAAATCAGAGGCTTTCTAAAATCAGTACTGACATTTTCTTTCCACTTTAAAATTTTCTGAGCTAGCAATATTTAAATCATGAGATAATAAATCTCTACTCTCTTTTGGGGTCAATGAAGCAGAATAGAATGGCTGATAGGAAAATAATGTTCAAAAGGTGGAGGTTTAAGGCAGTTCTCAGAATTTATCTAGACAGCTCTTTTTTCTCTATGAATTTTTATTATTCTTCCTTATGCCTACCCAACATGTTACTTTGCTCTATAAACCAAGCAACAAACACTTGTTGACTTTGGTGTCTCTGTACAGTTCTCTTTTACTTTCTACTTCCATAATTGTGAGCATTTCTCTTTTGAAATATTTTAATAGACCCTATTATTACCTTTGGTTCTCTCTTTTGTAGGGTAATCTTCATCTAAATGCCATTTCTTCACAGAGATCAATTTTGTAAATCCATTCCTCTTTCTATGAAGTACTGCTCATAGAAAATAGAATTTGACCACATTATTCCAAAGATTAAATGTCCTCATTGGCTCTGCATTCTCCAGCAGAGCTTGCCACACGGTGTGCCCGAGTAGGCACAGATGTGGCAAGATGTTAGTCGCCTCACTCCCTGGTGTGGGTGTATGAGTGCTAAGTAAGGCTTGGAGTAGATAACCCTATGACAGAGCTGTTTGCTTTTAGAAGAACAATTGATATCTCAGAAGGCCTGTAATGTTGGCATTAGCTGAGTGTCAAACATGGAACACAGTGGACCTTCAAGACACAACTGGCCTGACATACAAAAAACTTGTGTTATGACTGGAATTTCAGTTTTAATTTATGACCAAAGTATTGATTTAGGATCCAAATGTGGGGTGCTTATGCTTCTAGATGGTGTTAGGTACAGATTTAACCCTTAAAGTGTTCTGAAAGGAACATTACATACAACACCCTTTCCCTTATGGGGTTAATTGAGAAACTCTGGGCCAAACCTAAGGACACTGAGATCTGCCTGTATATAGAAGAGAGACTTTGAAGGCTGTGTAGAGGAACCTGAGCCTTCACTTGACAAATCAAGTTACAACCAGCCCTTGGAATGAATTGAGTTTGTAAGGCAAGGGTCTCTTAGCTACCGGTACTGGTCTCAGTTATTCCTCTCTTGTTTCTGGGACAAATGCCTGACACCCAAAATGAAGGAAGGAAAGGTTTATTTAGCTCACAGTTAATGAAGCTTTTAGTCTATACTCAGCTGGCTTCAAAGCAGAGTGGCACACAGCAGAGAGCAACTTCTCATGGCAAAGGCAAAGAGCAAGAACAAAGTGAGAAGCAGAAGTTCAGGCAGCTAGCTAGCCTCTCTCCCCACCTCACATTATAATGTAAATCTATCTGCCCCAGGCCACGCACACCCATAATCCCAGCATTGGATCATGAATTAATCACAAACACTAAAAGCTGCCCCATGACTCCATGAGGCTTTGGGAGGATGCCTATACATGAACCATAACAGTATTAAAGAGAAGATGGGTCCCTTAAAGAATGCTATTCATTCTTTTCTCATGACCTTTCTGGTTAAGATAAGGTTAAGAATGAAGCTCCTGATATGATCTGTCTTTTAGTCCCCAACTCTTTTGAGAGCAGGTCAGGAAAGCCCAGATCACCACTTTGACCCTTCAGTGCTGATAGTGTGAAGTGGTTGCTACAGTCAAAGGATTTGTTTTGGCTAGAAATCTCTTCCAGGAAGCAATTTCCTATGTACTTTCTGCTCTTTCTGCCAGGAACACTCTTCTCCTGGCCCTTTGCCTCACAGGCTTCTTTCCATACATTTGGTCTCAGTTAAACGCCATCTGCTTCAGCAGCCCTTTCCAGGCACACAGGCACTCTGTGTCTGTTGCAAGCCTGAAGTGTCCCATTCTCCTTTGAATGATGCAACTGCTGCCGGCCTCTACTCAGAGGTCTTCTCCTCAGGCAGCCTTTCTCTGACAGACCCCCTTGAATTTTCCTTACTGTTTCATAACTCAAAGGCACTTAAAACACTATTTTCAAGTTTTATGATCCCTTTCCTCCAAGGAACAACTGAGACCTAGGCTGCTGTGGTGTTGTGAGTCTCCTTCTTAGACATGGCTTCCAATCCTTCCATGCCTGTCTGTGCTCTGTGGGTGGAAAGGGAAGAGGTGTGTTGCAAATGGGGGTTTTAGGGGCCAGGGCAGGGCTTCGCACTCTGGAATTCAATCTCATGAGGCATCTAAAGGCACAGAAACTGTCACATAATACAACTGTGTGTCTGAGAGAAGAATGAACAAATGGGTATACAGATTTAGTGGATACATGCCCAGTCTCTGACATAAGCTTGTATACAGCTACCATGAAATTTCTGAAGGTGGTAGGGAATAAATCAGGGTTGGGAAACTTTAGAAGTTTTTCAGTTGATTGAACTGTAGCAAAAAATGATATTCTTGAAATACATCATTAAGTTTATCTAGAATTTGTATTCTTTCTATTCTCATAATGAGAAGAGAGAGAGAGGAGACAGAGAGAGAGAGAGAGAGAGAGAGAGAGAGAGAGAGAGAATGAAAACTGAAAAAAGCAAAGTAGAAAAGTCAGGTATAATTGATACATATCATTAAGTTTATCTAGAATTTGTATTCTTTCTATTCTTAATGAGAGAAGAGAGAGAGAGGAGACAGAGAGAGAGAGAGAGAGAGAGAGAGAGAGAGAGAGAATGAAAACTGAAAAAAGCAAAGTAGAAAAGTCAGGTATAATTGATACATAATTTATAATTAACTCACTTTATATCACATACAGAATTTCATGTTTGGTATTCAAGTTATGTGAATATTCCTTAGTACTTCATTTAGATTCCAGTTTCAAATATTGCTGCCAGAGAGAGCATTAAATTATTATCTTTTCATGCTCAATATAGTGCTTAATACAAAGAAGAGTGCTTGATATAAAGATGAGTGGTCTATATCTGCAGCTATTTCTTCAAAGGAATTCTAAAACAAAAACTTCATGACATCTTAAGTATTTGGCCTGTGACTATAGGTTTTGAGATGATTGTATGCCATGTTGTTATCTAAATGACACAAATACCACTTTTATTATATGTTCTTTAAAAGCTTTCATTGTATGATTTTCATCAACATGTTTTAGTATAGCATTGAGAGTACAAGCAGTAGACTGCTGATGGCTAGTTAACATTTTAAGGACTTCAGGACAACTCATCACCTCAAAAGTTAACATGACTAGGGCGTCACAATTTTGTCAGTACATTTGCTTTGGAAATCTGCTTCATTTGCCTTAGGACATAGACGTAATTTTTAACTGGAAAATATGTGTTGTTGAAAAGGTGGGGTTGCCTGACAAAACACAAGAGTTGTGACTGCCCGGAAACCCACAAGAGAACAAGCTCATGAAGGGAGCCACAAACAATAAGCAGAATGCTCAATTCTAATAAGCCTTCATAAGACCTAAGAGAACTTTGCCTTTGAGAGAGGATTTTCAGTGGTAATATGGACCGGCAGCCCCTACAGCAGTGAGCAGCAGAGAATGGGAGGTAGGGAAGTGAACAACGTCAGTCTAGACTGCTCTGTAGAAAGGTCTGGAAGGGCAGGAACAAAGCCCAAGAGAAAGAGAGATTAAATATGCACCAGGTAAGGAGTTGGGCATCATTTCTTTTTATTTTTAAGTTTTGTGTAATTATTATTTTTGGCAAGCTGAGGAAAAAGAGCTAGAGGGAGAAAGAAACTGCATGGCCAGGGGAAGAGACAATGAATACTTAATGGAGCAAGATGCATTAATATGTCAGAGGGATGGAGATTAAGCTGACAAAAGTCACAGGGCAAAAAAGAAACCTCTTTTCTGTGTCAAGATGATGGTAATCATGGGTAAAGATAATGAGAGAGCCTGGGAACCCGTAGGAACCCATGTTTCCTGGTTTCTATTTTCTCTGAGACAGTTGCTCTGTCTTTATGCTTGGGGTGTAGTGTGCAAGAAGGGAAGGGTGCCAGGAATCACAGTATTTACTTCTCTCTGAAACAAGGTAGGAGACTTTAATGTCTCTAAAAGGAAGACAGGGTGCGCCAAGGAACTGACAGCTCATGTACTTCATTTTTAAGGGATTTGGAGAAGGTGGGGAGTAGGAAGTGAGAAGATGATGAGTGAAGTGATAGGTTCAGCTGGAAGACTGTGAAGCTGAAACACAGCAGGTGCTGCCCTCAGAGTGATGAGGCGGCTTGGAGACAGAGGGGGACTCGGGACCCACAGTGTTGCTGGCACAGCCAGATTAGTAAGATGACTGAGAAGGATGAGAGTAGGAATTAGATATTGACTTAGATTTAAAATAGGAACAGTAAGGCCTATGGGAGAGTATGGTCTCCTGCTCTTCCTCCAGTGCACTAAATTTTAACTAGTAATAACTAGGATAAGTCAGTACTACTCCGGATCTTCATAAAATCTGTGTAGCACTTTTTTTCTCAGTATGTTTTCAGGGTACCACAGGGTATAAATTTTTAGTAATTTGTTATCATTTCCTCACTATATATCTGGGTTCCCAGTCCTTCATTTTCTATTGTGTACTACCTGCAGCATCCCTCGTTCTCCTTTGTCAACTTAACAATGTACTACTGCACAGCTTGGGCTGTTGATAGTGGTGAGAATCTGTGACTGACACACTGGGTGGTGGATTAGCAACTGGTTAGCCTGCTTAACAAATAGTCAGTGTGGTGGTTGGCGTGGCTGGCCCACCTGAGTGTCCTTGCTGAAAAGAGAACTGGAGGAAAAGATATGCTACTGATTTTTCTGGAGAAGTTTGTCATTCTGGCTGTACTGATATGAACTTGGATGTTCTCATCATTGGAGGAGCTTGGGCTCTCACTGTCACTGAGGATGGTTGTAGTAATTCCTTTCAGGAGAGCTCTAGTCCTTAACCTGAGCATTGCTTCTTGACTGTAGTACAGATCCCTCATCTGGCTCACACAGATCCTTTACCCTACTTGTAAGTTTTTCTAGCTCCTACTACTGATTGACCTTTGGGCCTTCCCTGTGTAGATCCTTGATACAGACTTGAAGGAATAAAACATTACTGAGGGCTCCAGGCTTCCAGTTGGGCTTGTGGAGGACATTGCCATGGGCTCTAGGTCTTTGTACGGACTCATGCAGGGCACTGCCATAGATCAATTTCTTATATGGACTCTTTGAGACTCTAGTATATGGACAGATTTTCTGCACTCTTGTGCATTTGACTCTTAGCATGAGTTTTGTACAATAATCCTATAAATTTTGTATCTTGCATTAAATCTTTTTCCTTGTAAATCCTGACAACAAATTTGGTACCAGAGAAGTGAGTCAGAGCTGTGATTATAGCTGACCATGTGGCTCAGGAAGTTCTGGGAATGCCTTATGGGAAGAGCTTGTAAAGGTTCAGAGATGTTGGCTGGAAAATGAAAGCTGGAATGGTTTAGGTTGTTCTGTGTGGCAGATTCTGGTCAGAGCTCAGAAGGTGAGACTGATAGAAGGACTACTGGGGGAAAGCAAGGCTCAGGAGTCCTTCTGCGAAGAAGGACTCCTTTGGTTGTGAGACTCCAGATAATGTGTGTTATATTTTGGCTGGAAGTTGGTCTGCATTCTCCTCATGTCCAGAGACTGCCTCTGACTAAGATTAGGGGTGGTGGGCTAATCAATTAATCTGGCAGAAGAAATTTTAAGGCAGTGTAATGTTGAAGCATGGCTATTCTTGAGGGCTTTTATGTTGAGAAGAAAGAGCAAGGAGCACAGCAGAATGGTTTAAAATGTTTTTAATTTGGACAGAAAGAAAACTTCAGTAAAGATGTGGTTTACAAAGACAGAGCAGAGATCTTAATTGCTGAGATGGAATGAGAATAGAAAAGATGGCCTGAGCATCAAAAGAAGCAGCAAGACTCCAGCATTGCAGCCTCAAAATTTAAAAATTCAGCATCTTTGCTTTGAGAAGGAAGCCACAAAACACAATGTTCCAGAATGGTGGTAGCCAAAATAATTTGTTCCTTAGAATTTGACACAGAGCTGTCAGCAATCCTGGCACTCAACCCCTACAAACCAAGAGAAGAAGAAACCTTGCTACTGCTGCAACTGGCAGCAGACCTTGGTATCATTCATTTGGCACTTTTCTTTTTGTATTTGGTACAGGGTCTACAGGGTCTCACTACACAGATCAGACTCATAGTGATTCTCTTGTTTTCAGCCTCTCAAGTGTTGGGATTACAGGTGCGCACCACCACACCCAGTCTCAGTCACCATCTCAGCACGCCCCAGGGATGGGGCTGGCATACTGGAGATCAAGCCCCAGTCCCTGTGTCTGCATAAGCAGGCACTTTATTCCTGGCACTGGTTTTGGGTGTATGGAGGATAGGTGTCAGGAAGTCTTCCACACAGTTTAGAAGGGCTAGGAGGCCAGGCAGTGTGCCTCTCAGAGAACTGCATGTGAAATTTTGAGTGTGAAGTCAAAGGTGTAGTGGAAACCCCATAAGTTTGGAGAAGCCAGGGATGTGACAAGTCTGAGGAAAACTGCAAGCAGGAAACAGTGGCTGATTCTAGAGAAGCCATGCTGAATTACAAACATCAGCAGTGCAATAGGGGTAGAGCCACCCAAGCCTTTAGGCATTCACATCTTGACACAGATTGCCTCAGATGTTGCATATGAAACTATAAGACTTAATGTTTGCCCTGCTGGAATTTAGAATTTCTCTGGTTCCATTCCTTTGTATCCCTGTTGGTAAATTTTGGAATGTCTTGTGCTACTGAATTCTGGAAGTGTTTAACTTTCTTTTAAATTGGTACATAGGCTCACAGCTAAGAGCTTGCCTTAAATCTCAAAGGAGATTTGGGACTTGGACTTTTCATCACTGTTGAATCTGATAGGAACTTGGCAACTCTTGGAGATGGACTAAATAGCTTCTGCATAAAGGGGTGTACATGAACCTTTACAGGGCAAGGTGTGGAACTTACAATTTGTGTCTCTATTGTCCCAGAACCTCATGCAGTCATGAGGGGCAGGCTTTTTGGGAGGTGACTGACTCTAGAGTTTCTGATTGATTCATAGTGTAATATTGGGACTAAAGGTGCTGTAATCAAGTGTGGTGACTGCTGGATCAGTCCACTAATTGTATTGTATTGCCCTATTCCTAGCAGTCTGGATAAGAGAAAAGAGGCAGAAAGAGGCTTGTTTCCCCCTATTTCTCTCTATTGTTGATTTTTCTGTTTTCTACCACTATGAACTATTGCCACTTTGCCAGATGCTCCCCTGTCTTGGAGCCAGCTAATTATGAAAGGAAACCTCCACAAACTGTGAGCTAAGTACAGTTTTCTTCCTTTAACTTTGGGTGTCAGATATTTTTTTTCCATAATTTTATTGAGAAACACACAGCAATGAGATAGTTTAAAATCAAATTGGTAGGACAGTTTCAATAATTAACACATTGCATACATTCTTCCTAGTGGTTACTTGCTGTGCAAGATGAGGATATGATATCCTATTTACAAACACTATTAGAACAAATCCCTCTACTCATTAAGAGAATGTAACTATATATCTATCCTAACCATTTTGAATACACAGATACAAAATGGACATTCATCTGTATC
>NW_004524728.1:4929544-4942920 GCF_000260255.1 Octodon degus | reverse complement strand
GATATTACAGTACAAGTTCTCATATGTCCTTAGTCTTAATTGACCTTGGAAGGCTAGGGCCAAAATGTTGGCTTTCCTTGCAGCCCTCCTTTTTCTCTAACTTTGGTCTGCAAACTTAGGTTGTTAACCCTCTAAAAGAGAAGCTTATTGTTATTACCATACAACCTAGGCTGTTAAGCTTAACCTCACTGTCTGTCTGAATATCAAACATCTTAGGCATAACATGAACAGGTATTTTTTCACCAAGTATTGGTATGTTAACTTTAAGTCCCTACAGAATATGATGAAAAAACATTAAAAAATTAAAATATATTTTGAAAATAGGCATAAAGAATTATATGCTTCTTATGTTTACACATAAGTCCAGAAATCTAACCATATACAACCTTGTAGCAGGACAGTCCTGCAACATTCCTTTTCTTGTCTCCTGCCTTCATTTACCACCCCTTTCTTTTTGAACAATCATCTATATGAGAGATAGCATGGCAGCAACTGGCATGTCATGAAAAGTAGCCCGTATTCAGAAGACCAGAATGACAGGCACTTCAAGCATGAATCTACTATTACAAATTGCCATCTTCAGTGCAGTTGCTTAGTTCACAGGTGTCAGTATATATAGTTAGTCAGGGTGAGAATCCTTCTAATTAACTGCTAGATTCAAAAGTCTTCTGAAGATTTTCAGGATCATTGCCTTGCCCATCTTCTACATATAACTGTAAGGCTTGCCACAGTCATGTTTCATAGCTCTTCTCTTTTCCATCTCTTAATTAGTTAGTCCTCAAGTTCTTGCTTTCCTTTTAGTTGTATTATACCTTTCTATTTGTATTTCTTCTTTTGAGTTCTTTTTTTTTTTTTTTTCAGAACCAGGGATTGAACTCATACCCTTGCGCTTTCCAGGAAAGTGCTTATTCTACTGAGCCATCTCCCCAGCCCTTGAGTTCTTATACTTGGGAAACTATACGATACTTACACAATTGTGTCTGGTTTATTTCACTTATAAGTGTATCTTCAAGTGGAATCCACTTCAATATAAAGGCTTCAAGTTTACCATTCTTTATAGCTGAGTAATACTCCATTGTATAAAAATACCACATCTTTTTCATCTTTCCTCAGGTGATGGGCATCTTGGTTGTTTCCAAGATTTGGTTATCACAAATTGTACTGCTATAAACATAGGCACGCATATATCACTATGATATGATATGTTCAGATCCTCTGGGAAAATTCCCAGTAAAGGAATAGCTGGTTTAAAGGGATTTCCAGCCCAAGTTTTCTAAAGAGTCTCCACACTGATTTCCGTAATGGTTGCAACAGTCTACATTCTATGAACAGTGGAGAAGGGTTCCCTTTCCCCTACAGCCTCTCCAAATTTATTGTTGGTTGATTTCTTTATGATAGTCATTCTTTCTGGGGTGAGATGATATCTCAATGTTTTTTAATTTTCATTTCACGGATGGCTAATGACGTGGAGCATTTTTTCATATATTTATTTGCTTCTTTAATTTCATCCTCTGAGAAGTTTGTGTTCATCTCAGATGCCCATTTCTGGGCTGGATCTATAAATTTTGGGGCCCTAATGTTTTTTAGTTCTTTATAAATTCTAGAGAGCAGACTTTTGTCTCAGTACTTACTTATCATGATTTTTTCCAAATTTGTGGGTTGTCTTTTACTTTGTTGGCAATTTCTTTTGACATGCAAAAACTTCTCAATAAGAGCAGGTGACAGTTAATTCTTTCAAGTGTTTCCTGTGCGATTTGGTTTTTGTTCATGAACTCTTTGCCTACCCCTATGTCTTCAAGAGTTTCTCCTACTTTGTCTTCCAGGAGATTTAGTGTTTCTGTTTTAATGTTTAGATCTTTAATCCATTTTGACTCTAGCTTAGTGCATGGTGATAGGCCTGGGTCAAGTTTTAGTTTTTGGCATGTAGAGAGCTATTTTTTCCAGCACCATTTGTTAAAGAGGCTATCTTCTTCCAGTGAGTATGTTTGGCCCCTTTGTCAAAGATAAGGTGGCTGAGTGTGTTTGTAGAGGCTTCAGCGACTTCTAGTCTATTCCATTGATCCTCAGGTCCATTTCATTACAAGTAGCATGCTGATTTTATCATAGTAGCCTGGTAGTGTAATTTTAAGTCAGGAATTGTGACGCCTTCTGCCTTGTCTTTATTGCCCAGGATTGCCTTTGTTATTCTAGGTCTTTTCTGGTTCCAAATAAATTTTAGGAATGATTTCTCTATGTCTGTGAGGTATGTCGGTGATAGTCTGATAGGGATTGCATTAAATCTGTAGAGCAATTTTGGGAGTATGGCCATCTTCACAATGTTGGTTCTTCCTATCCAGGAGCATGAAATAATTTTCCATTTTCTGAAATCCTCTACGATCTCTTTTTTCAGAGTACTGTAATTTTCCTTGAAAAGATTTTTGACTTCTTTAGTTAGATTAATTCCAAGGTATTTCATTTTCTTCAGTGCTATTGTAAAAGGTGTTGTTTGTATAATTTCCCTCTCAGTGTGTTTGTTGTCTGTGTAGAGGAATGCTACTGACTTTTGGGTATTGACTTTATAACCTGCTATGTTATTGAATTTCTGTATTAATTCTAGTACCTTCTTGGTGGAGTTTTTTGTGTCTTCCAAGTAAAGTATCATGTCATCTGCAAATAATGATAATTTAACTTCTTCTTTACCTATTCTTATTCCTTTTATTTCTTTCTCTTGTGTAATGGCTCTAGCTAATGATTCCAGAACTATATTGAATAGTAGTGGTGACAGAGGACATCCTTGTCTTGTAACAGATCTAAGTGTAAAAGATTTCAATTTTTCCACATTTGGAATTATGTTAGCATTGGGTTTTCACAAATGGCTTTTACCAGATTGCAGTAGAGGCTATCTCCTCCAATTTTCTGTAGGACTTTGAATATGAATGAGTGTTGGACTTTGTCAAAAGCCTTTTCTGTATCAATTGAGATGATCATGTGCTTTTTAGTTGTCACTCTATTGATATAGTGTATTACATTTATAGATTTTTGAATATTGAAACATCTTTGCATCCCTGGGATGAATCCTACCTGGTCATGGTGTATGATCTTCTTGATGATTTGCTGTATTCTATTTGCTAGGGATTTTATTGAGGATTTTGGCATCTATGTTCATGAGGAAGACTGGCCTGTAGTTCTCTTTCTTAGTTGCATCTTTCCCTGGTTTTGGTATCAGTACAATACTTGCTTCCAGGAATGATTTTGGGAGGATTGCTTCCTTTTCAATTTTGTTGAAGAGTTTGAGGAGTATAGGGAGTATATCTTCTGTAAAGTTCTTGTAGAATTCTGCTGTGAATCCATCTGGACCTGGACTTTTCTTGGTCAGTAGGTTTTTTTTTTAAATTACATCTCTCATTTAATTGGCTGTTATTGGGCTATTGAGAGTGGTTATATCTTGTTGATTCAGTTTTGGTAATTTGTACCTTTTTTAGAATCTGTCCGTTCCTTCTGTGTCTTCTATTCTGTGAGAGTAAAGTTTCTCAAAGTAGCAATTGATAATCTTCTGAATTTCCACTTGGTCTGGGGTAATTACACCTTTTCCATTCTTTATTGTTTGTATTTGAATTTTTTCTTTCCTCTTTTCGATGAGGTTAGCTAGGGGCTTATCGATCTTATTTAATCTTTCAAAGAACCAGCCTTTTGTTTCGTTAATTCTTTGAACTGTTTTTGTGGTCTCAATTGAATTAATTTCTGCTCTAATTTATGATTTCTTCCCATCTTTCAGCTCTGGGTTTGGTTTGCTCTTCCTTTTCTAGTTTTTTTTTTTTTTTTTTTTCTTGCTCCAAATGCCTTCAGGGCAGGTTTGGCTGGTTTGAGTTCTGGGGATAGAACCACAGCAACCTGAGCCTGACTGCTTTGTTGAAGCAGGCACTTAAAGAGCTGAGGTAAGGGGCTCCTTTTCTAGTTGTTGAAGAGGCAGCATTAGGGTATTTATTTGTTCTCGTTCTGTGTTCCTAATGTGTGAGTTCACAGCTATGATTTTCTCTCTGATAACTGTTTTCATGGTATCCCATAAATTCTTATAAGTTGTGCTTGAATTTTCATTGAATTGTAGATATTATTGAATTTCTTATTTAATTTCATCTGTGCCCCATTGGTTCCTGAGTAGGGTGTCATTTTAATTTCCATGTATTTAGAGTTTTTTTCTAGTTTCTTTTGTCATTTATTTCCAGTTTCATTGCATTGTGGTCAGCTAATATTCATGGGATAATTTCTGTTTTTTTGCATATACTTAAGCATGGCCTATATACCAGTATATGGTATATTGGAGAATAAAAAAGGAAAGATTTCCTGTCCAGTTTTTGCCAGTGGAAGCTCTAATACTTCTGAGTCATTTGTTCATGCTTTTATATGGTTGGTACTCATTCACTGATTATCATGCAGAGTATGTATTATGTTAGGAAGTGAACTTGACCCCAGTGAATAACATATTAAAATTACAAATAATGATAATTTAACATCTTTCTTTCCTATCATTATACTTTTTGGTTTTTTCTCTTGTCTAATTGCTGTTTCCAAAACAATATTGACGAGGAGTGGTGATAAAGGACATCCTTGACTCATTGCAGATTTTAGGGTGAAAGCTTTCAGTTTTTGACCACATATGATGTTTACTGTTGGTTTGTCATAGATAACTTTTATCAGATTGAGGTAAAGACCATCTACTCCAATTTTTGTCATGAATGGATATTGTACTTTGTGAAATGCTTTTTCTGCATCGATTGAGATGATTGTGTGAGTCTGTTGTTGGTTCTGTTAGTATTGTACATTATATTTATTGATTCGCATATGTTGAACTATCTCTGCATCCCTGGGGTGAATCCTACTTGGTCATGATATATAATCTTCTTGATGATTTGCTGCATTTTGTTTGCCAGTGTCTTATTATAAATTTTTGCATCTATGATCATTAAGGAGATTGTTGTGTAGTTTTCTTTTTTAGTTGAGCTCTTCTTTGGTTTTGGAAATGGGGTAATATTTGCTTCCAGGAATGATTTTTTAAGTATTGCTTCCATTTCTTTCTTTAAAGAACTTAAGCATTAGTATCATTAGTTATTCTCTAAATTTCTTGTAGAATTTAACAAACAGTAAATCCATCAAGGCCTGGACTTTTCTTTATTGGTAAAGTTTTAATTGCACTTTCAACTTCATTGAATGATGCTGGGTTATTTAGAAATTTTATATATTTTTGGTCTAGTTTTGATAATTCAACTATGGCTAGGAATCTTTCCATTTCTTCTGTGTTTTTCATCTTATTAGAATTTAGATTCATATATTGGGTATTGATGATTTCCTGGATTTCTGTGGGATCTGTTGTGATTTTCCCCTTTGTATTACTAATTCTTGAATTTTATATAAAGAATTGAAAAAAATCAGACCCCTCCAAATTCAAGATCCGATCGAAAATGGGCATCTGAGTTGAATATACACTTCTCAGATGAAGAAATACAAGTGGAAAATAAATACATAAAAAGTTTGACATCATTGAGCATTTGAGAAAAGCAAATTAAAACAACACTGATATTAAATGCTGAGAAGGCTGTGAGGAAAAAGGAACACTTCTCCACTGTTGGTGGGAATGTAGATTGGTGTAACCATTGTGGAAATCAGTGTGGAGATTCCACAAAAAGGTAGAGTTAGAGATCTCATTCTTGCTCTTTTGGGTGTCCTCTCAGAAGAATTAAAACATACCACAGGGATATATGTGCATCCATGTGCATAACAGTACACTTCATCATAGTTAAATCTTGAAAACAACCTAAATGCCCATAAACTGAGGAATGGATTTGAAAAATGCAGTTTAAATATATATATATATATATATATATATATATATATATAATGGATTACTGATAAGCCATAAAAAGGCATAAACTGGAGACATTTGTAGGTAAACAAATGCAACTCATGACTGTATTCAGAAATGAAATAAATCAGGCCCATGTGTATAAACATCATTGTTTATATTGTTTCACTAGTGTGAGAAACTAAATGAAGAAACAAAATCCAAATAATACAATGTACAATAGATATTGTGAAATGGGAAGGAGCTTTAAAGAAAAACTGACAAAAGTGATGGAGGAAAAGGGAAAGGAAGAAAGAGAAAAAGACAAAAATATTTATACACAAGATAGTTAAGACTGTTATGCAGCTGGTTTCTTTTACTTTATTGAAAAGAAAGGTTTGTACTAATATTGTTTGGACAACATATATGCCTATAGCTTGTACTCTGAACAACTACTAGAAAGATAATATGCAATGTATTAATTATTGTAACTCTTCTACTATTTGGGTTTGAAACTATTCTACTGTTATTTTTTCTATTTAAAATAAAGAATTGCATGCAAAAATTACCATGTAATTTTCACAAAGAAAATGCACAATGTGTAATGAAAGTATATATCAGTGTATCACAGTTGCCTTAATTTAGCCTGAGAAAAGCCACTGAATTTGGGAATTGGCAGTGGTATGCAAGATAGTGTGTGACAGAGAGAGGGTCATAGTATGTAGGCAGAGAGAGCATCCTTTCAAAGACCCATGTGTGCAAAGCCATGGTGAACTCAGCAAAGAGCTGTAGTTGGAGGTAAGTTAGGAGAGCAATGTAGGCATTCACTAGTCAGGCTGACCTACACTTCCTGGCTTAAGAAGAGGCACAGTTGCTTTGGTGCCAAGTCTGGTGCTGACTTTGGAGCTGGCTTTAGTGAAAGGGTCTCTCTCTCTCTCTCTCTCTCTCTCTCTCTCTCTCTCTCTCTCCCTCTCCCTCTCTCTGTCTCTGTCTCTCTGTTTCTCTGTCTCTCTCTCTGTCTCTCTGTCTCTGTCTGTCTCTATATCTCTGTCTCTGTCTCTGTCTCTGTCTCTGTCTCTGTCTCTGTCTCTGTGTCTTGGTCACTGTGTCTCCATCTCTGTCTCTGTGTCTCTGTCTCTCTCCATCTCTCTGTCTGTCTGTCTCTCTGTTTATCTCCGTGTGTCTGTGTCTGTCTCTGTCTTTCTCTGTCTCTCTCTCTCTTGCATCTGGAGATGTTGCTTAATTCATGGCTTGGGTATTTGTGTGCTTACCATATTCTTCCTAGAAGAGACATTCTTAATTACTTGCTCATGGGCTGAAATCTTGTGTTTCAGCCACAGTATTTTTGCTTGAAGCTTATACTGTGTGTGGCCTTCCCATTGGTTGGCTGGTTAAAGCCATCAGCTACTGGCAGCACTCTTTGACAGTAGCCCTGCCCCCTTGCATCTAGTTTGCAGAGGAGTTCAGTCCTCAATATCTGCCTTATTTTGGATGCATCAAGTCTCTGTTCTCTCAGGGATGTTTTATTCCAGGGTCCATGCAATCAAACTCTTGTTTTAAGAGTGGTAGAATAAGAGTGGTACAGTACACTGAAGTTTTAAACTATCTCTACATTTTGACATTCAAAATTATTAAAAATACACCTAATTATGGCATTTTCACTCCATAAATATTTGGAAATGCATAAAGTAGTTTACTAAATTCTTTTTATTTATAAATTTTATGTATTTGGTACAGGGCCTCACTACACAGCTTGGTCTTGTAGCGATTCTCCTGTTTTAGCCTCCCCAGGGCTGGAATTACAGGCATAAGCCACCTGCCTGGTCTTACAGCTTATGAAATTCTAAACATAAGACAGTATCATCTCAACAATCTTAGGGACCTTGAAATCATTTAGAAAGAAATGAGTCGCTATGCTCAGAGAATATCCTAAACATATAAGTTTAACAACTATTTCTTTATCAAATTCAAAGTGAAAAGCACTTTTCTATGCCCTAGGGTTATGGCAGGAGACAAAATAATGATTCTGCTTCCATCAGTCTATTCTAGTGGAAGCTTGGTGAGTGCAATTCTGTGTCAGACTGTTATGGTTTGTGTCTAGTTGTCCCCCCAAAGCCTCATGCAGTTATGGGGTGAGGATTTCTAGAGTTTGTGTTAACTCATGATCCACTGGGATTATGTGTGATCCAAGGTTGGGATTATGGGTTTTAGTACTGCTGGGATTACCCATAGGTGGGTAAATACTGGGAAGTACCCATAGGTGTGAGTACTTCCCTACCCTGGGGCAGGTAATTTGCATTACAATGTAAGGTGGGAAGAGAAGCCAGCTGCTTGAGCTGCTGCTACCCCTCCCTTGAGCGCTTGCTCTTTGCCTCTGCCATGAAAGGTTGCTTTCTGCTCTGTGCTGCTCTGCCTTGGACCCAGCTGAGTATGGACTGAAACCTCCAGTAACTGTGAGCTAAATAAACCTTTCTTTCCTTCATTTTAAGTGTTGGGTATTTGTCCCAGCAACGAGAGAAGAGTAACTAAGACACAGACCCTTCTCAGGAAATTAGAGGAACTGCTTGGTGCTCAAACTCTGAACCCTAGTGGAGAACCTGAGGAAACTGGCTTTCAGGGCAATGACTACATAGTTGCTAAGAGAAATTCTATTCTCTGCAAACCAGGAGGTTCTTCACTGCTGCGTGGGCCAACACTGATTCCTCTGACATGTCAGCTGTGAGTCCAAAATGCCTGGAGCCCAGGTTTTGTGAACGTTTCCATCTTCCATTCTCACAGCACTATCTTTTTCCATAGTGTTCAAATAGACACTGTGCAAGGGGCACTGAGCAATGGTAAATTTTCTATTCTGAGAATCATCCAGGCCTCTACTGCGCCTTTTTCCTGACCTTGCAGCTGCCATTTCTTTGAGTCTTCTCCATTTATTATAAATCAAGGAGAGAAAACTTGGAATTTAACATGCAAGCTAGTTAATTTCTTCTTTGTTAGCATTGCTAGTAAATTTTTAGAAGTAGACAGCCTTTTCTTTTAAATTCTAACTCATATCATTATTATGGTAGCATTTCTTCATCCTCTTAGAAGGAGTTCATGGGCAGATAGGCACATACATGAGCACTAGGTAGCAGGAAATTTCAAGGGCAGTAGAAATGATGTTTTCTAGTAGCCATATTTCCTTCCAATGGGCAGTTTCCCAAAAGTCCAATAGCCAGGGTCAAAAGGAGCTACTTTGAGCTTTTCAATATAAAATATGGAAACCAGATCTGAAGGGTTCATTTAATTTTCAAAAAAATATTAAGGTTCTCAGCATATTTTTCTTTTCTTCCATTCAACATATATAACCCAGACTAGACTGGGGGAATTACAGAACAAAACAAAAGCCACAGGTGTAATTTCAGACTTAATGTGAGAAGTGGTACTGATCTGATTCTTTGAAAAAGCCTGACTGCATTTCCATAAGCTAGTTCCTCCTTTTCAGCATTTGCTGCCTTGCCCCCATGCTTCCCTGAATTAAAGGCATTCTTTCCAGCAAGTCTTAACAAGACAGTAACAAGCTGGCAAGTTCATTTGCAGTAGTAGACGATTCGCAAACAAGATGCTAACAGTCTTTTGTGATCACAGTTTCTGAAGATCCCAGCCTCACAAAAGTGCTTGTAGAGATTGATAGCCATACAGACATGTAAAAATAACAAATGAAATGAAGAGAAATAAATTTGCTTTTTCATTACAACAAGTGATAAAAAGCATTGACCCCCATTTAGCACTTGGCCTTGGCCTGCATTTTATTTCATTGTTTTTGACCTGAGATCATAATTTTTATAAAGAAACAGTAAAGAGGCTCAGAGGTAACTAAGATGATGGGCGGCTGGAAATGAGCATTTCTTCAGGAATTTATTATGCTTCAGAAATGTCTGTCTGAAGTATTAGTTCCATAAAAAGGGAGAGAAGCAGGGTTGTTATTAATTTTTAAGGCTAGCCAATGGTTTGCAGCTCAAGAACAGGGCCTAATTTTGTGTTTTGCATAATTCAGAAATTTTCAATAGTTTGAACAGGTATCAAAATAAAAAATAGTATATTGTCCATGCAAATACTGTCCTATTACATTATATTTATAGTTCCCTTCAGAATAAGCTTTCCAGAAATACTCATAGAAGAGCTGGAATGTTACCAATGCTGTTTTCTTATTTTGCACTTAGAATAGGGAAGAACAATTCGAAGGCCATATCTTCCTGCCTGTGAGCTGGAAGCGTCACATCCAAAGCCGTTTGTTACTTCACCTAAAAGCTTAGCACTGGCACCAATTGCACTGGGGTATGAGATCCCTGCGATTGCTCATAGACATTACATTTTGCTCACATCTTCCTTCCGAGAACTCTGGGAAAATTTAATTACATTTTCACTTTGGATTTTTCCTTTCAATAAAAATGTAAAATTGCCCTTGTTTGAGAACTATCAGATTAAAAGGTTTGTGATTACTTTTCACTGTCCCCTCTCTTGCAGTAGATTATCTTGTTAAATTGGGTATATTCACTTTGTTTTGAGCACCTAAGCCTTTTTTTGACTCTAAGTATTATTTGAATTGATGACCATGCAGCTATTATATCCAGATGCCTCTTGGAGCTTAAAGCATGGCCCTAATAACAAACACTAGAATTAAACCTTTAATGGAATGGGTCTGCTAGCAGCTGCTCCAATCTCAGTTTGATGAGCATTAAAATAGCTGATTCAGAGATTTCTGTAGAGAAACAAGTTAATTGAAGAAATCAAAGTCAATGGGAATACACTATGTGCTAGTAGCAATACAATCTATGTCAGCTGACATCATTATTTTAAAAGAGGGCCAATAGAAGGTCAAAAACATTCACCTGTCTTAGATGAGCCTTTGATTTCACATGTCATGCTGTGTTTCTAAGTTTTACTTAAAATCACAGGTCTCAAAGAAGTCTTTTCTATTTTACTGTACCACATAAAAGGAGACTAATGATTAATGATTACTGTATGTTTCTCCCAAAATAAGGTAGGACAGTTACTGGCATCTATTTAGAGCCTCCCAGCAGTTTATGAAGGAAAAAAGAAGAACATGGAATGTTATTTGTGGGGCCAGGCATGGGGGATAGCTACTCAAAATCAGTCTATAAAAGATACAGCTAGGATTTACCAATGTATCAATTTTTGAAGAATACACTTAGCCTAAGTCCCCAAAACATCCTTTATGTCACAGTTTCAGTGCAAATCATTTGTACTCAACCAGTTGTTTCTGGCCTTGCAGCCTGTCTTGGCTGAGAAGTGAAGCATGCTGCTGCTCACTGTCTGTACATTAACCTTGTCAGATTGTGGAGCTAATGCAACTCCTGGAACTGTAATTTTAAAAGTGAACACCAAAGTAAAATGTATTGTCATTACAATCATACTTTAGAAGTTTAAGAAACTCTCAGACTCATCTAGTATTTTTAAAAATCCCCAAGTAAGCATGAAATATATGATACAATGTTTTTGCATATTTTCATTATTTGATACATTTAATCACAAGGTCTAATATTTCCTACATTTGACCAAATAAATTGAAAAAAATCCTACTATGAATTAAATTCTAGTTCATATGTCGTATAGAATACATATTGACAGAGTGCAGCATCAGAGTGCTTTGAAATTGTGTTTTAGAAAAAAGCTATAATAGTAGCTACTTATCCTCATTTTGGCAAATAATCCATTTTACAATTATGACAATAGTTGCAGTGCCAGTGATAAATATCTAGTTTGGTTAAGTATGACTTTTCTATAAAAAATGCCTTTTGAAAAACAAATTTAGGTTCTTTTTGGTAGCACATGAACCTGTAAGAGACTGTGAGAAGAATGCATTCCGTATCAGCCAGCAGTCAGTACGTGACATGGGACACCCTTTGCACTAAATCTCTATAATATAACTTTAGGTCTTTCATTTGGTACTAAAATATAACAGCTTCTAAGCATTCTAGTAACCCTTTTATAGTATATCTTGTATTTTTTATATCCTACCTTGAAGATTGTAATGTTTGTTTTTATCATAGCATTTCATATAGTTTTAATGTGTATGGATTTTGCTTAATGCATTGTATTGATATACTATTAGACTTAAAAATTCTACCACCAACATAATCATGGTTGGTGATAAATAAAGTACTCCTTACTATCTACACAGAGTACTGTTCAAATCCCTGCTAAATGCTACAAAGGCAACAGACAATAGCAGTCCTTAGGCTCCCAAGTCTGCTCATGCTCCCACATAACTTCAATATCTGATATCACTTGATTTGTGCACAATTTAGTGTCTCAACCCTTCATTATAACTTTACCTCGTTCTATCATTTTGGATATGAAAGAGTTCATAGTCTTCGAATGACAGTTTTAGAAGCTGAATCACATTGAAAATGAACCCACAGGAATATATAACAGTACTTACATGTGTCTTCCTCTTCCATGGAAATACTGATCACATAACAGGCATACACAAAACCAACCAACTGCAAAGAAGAAAAGAATATATACCTTACAATTTATACCTAACATCTATAAATATAAAGAATATGTGCTAGTAATTTCTATGAATTATTATAGAAAAAAAATCTCATTTCAAACAATAGCTGCAAATTAAAAGACTCTTTTCATTTCTATGTCACCTTAAGAACTTTCTTGAAAATATGCAGCAGTACACTTGGGAGCCTGATGCAAGAGTGTTGTGAGTCTGAGGCTAGCTTGGGTTACATATCAAGACTGTCTCATAAAACCATAAACAAAGCAGGACTAAGGGAAAACAATTTCTAGATTCTTTTCTTAGATTTGATATAGAATTTAGGAATAAGTATACGTTATTCGTAAGTTTTTACTACTTAAAAACAATTTATACCATACTTATTATTACTGCAACTATTTTAATGTGAGAAATCATAAAAGGAATCAAAATTTGCTGCTTATAAATTGAATAGCAAGCCCTGCACCCAGGAATGCTGAGCTGACCATTGAGACCAGTTGTGATGCACGCCTGCAATCTCAGTGCTGGGGAGGCCGAAAACAGGAGGATCATTGTGTAGTGAGACCCTGTACTGAATACATAATAAATAAATACATGAGTAAATAAATAAATAACCATGTATTTCATTACTTAACATTCTCTGAGATGTAAATTCTATCTAGCTACTAAGTTGTTTTGTTAATTACATCATAAGAAATGTAAGAACTTTCTGGTGATAAGTTGTGGTAAAAAGAAATAGAAGACAACATTTATACTTTGTATATTAGTGGCTCAGAGAGTAAATGCAAGCAAGAACAACAGCTTTTGTAGCTTCTCATATTGCTTTCTGCTCTTATTATACTGAGAAAATGATTTTTAGTCCATGGAGCCAGAGACACTTTTATTCCTAGAGAACAAAATTGTTGATCAATCTATTTTAGTCTAAGATTTTTTTTTAAATTTATTTGATTTTTTTTTCCCTTGGGAACATGGTTGCGTCATTTATTTACTGCTCATTTTCTCCTCTCCAAATTTTTTTTTTTTTGACATCAGTTATTTTATTTTAAAGAAAAAAAA
>NW_004524728.1:4906955-4928127 GCF_000260255.1 Octodon degus | reverse complement strand
CTTTCCTAAATTGTTTATTCAGGGGTTCCATCATTTTTATATTCTGCTCTATTTTTTTATCAGTGTATTCTTTAGCAGCATTTAGTACTTCTTTGATTATAGTTACCGCTATATGTTTTAGTTCTGAAATTATATCTGATGTGATTTCTTCTATACCTTTCTGCAGTTGATTTTTTACTGTCAACGCTATTATTTCTGAGATATCTGGCATGTGATTACCAGTTTCCTCAGTGCTGGTGTCTTCTGCAGTTGTACTGGGTGGACTCGAGGCCTGAGACTGCATTTTGTTCCCTCTCTTTGTCATTTTGTATAGCACTGTCTTCTGACCTTTGGTGAAGAGCTTGGATAGAGTTATTACCTTAGCACCAGGTCCAGATCTACGAAGTTCAGATTCCTCCATGTGGGTGTTGCTTGGATCTGGTTGCTGTGCTCCACTTCATTCTGCTGCAGCCGTTAGACTTGAACCCTTTGTGTCTCTCTGGCAAGATGTTCTGCTCCTGAATCAACTGGGTGGGTCTTGCCTCTAGCCTCTTTGCAGGGAGTTCTGCTGAAGGGTTCTGTGCTGAGCCTGTGCTCTGGGTCTATTCAGGATCCAGAGGAGCCCAGGTCATCTCACTCACTCACCGGGCCTGCGCTCTGGGTCTGTTCAGGATCCTGCCAGGCCCTGGGTCGTCTCACTCCAGTCTAAGATTATTTCAAGTTTTTTGATCAGTATGAAATATAGCTACTTCAATAGTAGAAGAAGTTTATCCGCATGCCTTTGTCTCCAATGTTATTCTGCTTGGTCACTCTATCTTTATTTTAAACTAACATTTACAAAGGAAACTTTTTGGTAGCCCTAGTATCAAAGGTTAAAGTTCCATTGCCTTATTTTTCGCCATTTCCACTTTTGCAGGAGCAAGCTTATCTGATAATCTAGCTTGGTCACCTTTTCTTTTGCCTTCCTTCCCCTGAGCCTTCTGGGCATCTTGGCAGCATAGACAACACCTGTGGATGCCACCAGAAGCTTCTATAACCTTCCTGAAGCTGTACTGTCCCACCCTTCCACCCCTTCTGAGAACCAGGGCCTGAGACCACTCACAACTTTGTAATATACTTCTTGTCTTCTTTCACATAGTTGCTGCAAACATAGTTATGCTCTTATAACACATAGTAATACTCTTCATAAGGTTAATTTTTAATAACATTTGCTTTGGTTGAACACATGTGATTATTTAAGCAACATTCTATTATTGAAATTTATTTTAAATTATAAATATTGTGAGTGTGGTTTTTTGAGACAGGGTCTCACTATGTGGTTCATGATAACCTTAAATTATGTAGATTGGGCTGTCATCGAACTTGTGATGATCCTCTTGCTTCACCTTCTTAAGTACTAGGATTACATGTGCATGTCATCACACCCAACCCTCAGATACTCTGTGGTTTAATTTTACACAGTACTAAATTGATTTCAAAAAATTTGTGTGATTTCTTTGTGGTAATAACAGTTGAAATTATTTCTTCTAGATATTTAAAATATTTAACATAAAAACTATGCAAAATTATTTGTCTGATAAAAGCAACACTACATCAAAAGTTTGTAACATTTCTTATCTTGATAGAACAGTAATTAACAATGCTTGTTTTGGGCTGGGGAGATAGCTACATGGCATAAGCACCTACCTAGCAAGTGCAAGGTCCCAAGTTCAATCCCTGGTACAGCAAGTGCCAGCCCAGAGCTGGGCTTAGTGGCACATGCCTGTAATCCTAGCACTAGGGAGGCTGAGACAGGAAGATTACTATGAGACTGAACTGTGTAGTGAGACCCTGTGTCAAAACCCCCAAACTATGCTTCCTTTGCCCTATGCTTAGTAGCATCTAAAAACTGTCAGTAAATAAACAAATTTGCAGTTCTAAGTGTATTTGTTTTATGATAGTTTTACTATTTTTGGAACATTTTCATATTTTATCAGCCCTTTTTATGATTACCTACAGACATTCTTTTGCTGTTTATTAATTTTGTATTGTTTTTATTTGAATGAGGTCTTCTACAGTAAAGCCGTTGATGTATTTACTGCATTTTTTTTCTTTACATCAGCAAGTGTTAATGGTTCCTTCACAACCTTGGGATATTTTCTTACTAAATCACATGTCAGAAAATATCTGCCAATTGTTTTCTAGTTTCTGGGGGGACTCTCCCTCAGGCCCGTGTGTGTGTGTGTGTGTGTGTGTGTGTGTTTGCACGTGCATTTGTGTGTATGTACCAACCCATATGTATATAGACCAAGAATTCTGCTGAATTTGTGTTACTACTGCAATAGATTAGTACAAACTTATTGCTATAAAATAACCCACTTTATTCTGACCATATCAGAAGTCTGATATGTTGCCAATGTTAATCTGTAAGTCAGATACTCTCTCTCTCTCTCTCTCTCTCTCTCTCTATATATATATATATATATATATATATATAGCTACTTTATAAAACTGACTTTGAAGGTAATGCTTTTGCTTAAAAATTAGTTTAAAGAATTTGGATAACCTGAATCCTGAGACATAAACACTGATAGAGCAGGCTTCTTTTGAACTCAAAAGAGCTAGACACGAATTTCAGCCAAATAGGTCAAGGGGGCCATGGAGATAGCTCAATGGTCTAAGTGCCTGCCTGGCAAGGACAAGGACCTGGTTTCAATTTCCAGTACTGCATGCTGTGCCAGCCCTGGAACCAAAGGCAAGCTGTGCCAGCCCCAGCACCCCAGGCATGGTGACGCACACCTGTATTCCTAGCATTTGGGAGGCTGAAACAGGAGGATCACTATGAGTCCAAGCTGCATAGTGAGACCCTGTACCAAAGACGTAAAATTAAACAACAACAACAACAAACCAATCAGGGCAAGGATCTCTTTCTATGCCCTGGGACTAAAATGACCAACACTCTGGATCTCTTTCAATTCCACTGCAAAGAAAGGAATGAGTAGAGGTGGAAAGGATGAAACATGCTACAAATGAGCATTTCTGAACTAGTTCTGTTTTACACATGGAAAGAAATTTAGAAGCTGCATTGCTTATTTTATCTTGGACGTAACTTATTTAATAAAACACTCATAGTTGTATGATAGCTCTTATATTCCAATATCTTTTCCACATCAAACACTGGCAAATTAAATAACAAAAACTATTATTTTTTGCAACTTTACTGTTGACAGGTAAGCAGAGACACATGTCAATGTTTTGACTGAGTGCTGTAGGCTTTTCTAGTATAAAGGCAAAATCTTTAGTACAAAGGGCATTGCTTTTCTGCTGTTCTAATACACTTTTCTTTTTAGAATAAAATGTAACACTTCTATCTATATTTTTATGTTAATTTAAAGGTGAATTATCACGCTTTTATTGATGCCTTTTGAGATGAGAGTGACATCTAAAGTACATATTAGTATATCATTAGTTTTTCTGACAGAGAACATATATTTTGGTGTTTACTACTACTGGTTCATTCAACTCAGAATACCTGGGTCCATCAGAATTTATTGGTAGATCCATCAGCATTTACTGGCTGGCCTATTGGCATTTACTGGAAGAAATGCCAGAGGATTGATGAGAAGGCCCCTGGAGGGCAAACTCAGTCTTGCTGAAACACTCTTCACATGTATCAGTATGGAAAGCTAATTTGATGAAGTTGAGCCTGAAACCCTAACAGAAGACCACTTTCCGTTGGGAAAAAAAAGTTCCTCCATGAAGGAGAAACACTGACCTGAGCTAAGTCTGCATCACTTAACTCTAAGTTTGCCTTTCGCCTGTTGTTAACCGGCCTAGAAAATGTAACAGCTACTAGTATATTTATAAATTGTTTTGATACATATTTTTACATGCAAAGATAAAAATCTAAGTATCCTTAATAGAATCTTTATTTTTTGGCAAGAAACTTTATATGATTTATTTATTTATTTTTTTATTTTATGACAGGGTCTACAGGGTCTATAGGGTCTCACTGCATAGATCAGACTCATAGTGATCCTCCTGTTTACAGCCTTCCAAGTGCTGGGATTACAGGCCCACACCACCATGCCCAGTCTCCATCGAGGTCTCAGCTCATGCCAGGGGCAGGGCTGGCACAGCAGGCCCAGGGATCAAAATCCTGGCCTCTGCATCTGCCTAAGGAGGCACTTTAATCTGCTGAGCTATTTGGCCAGCCTTTTTTTTTTATTTTAAAGAGAAAAAAATATAAGTGAAACAGAGTTTCAAAACAGGCTAGCAGGAGAATAACAGTAATTAATGCATTGTATATTGTTACATTCATAGCAATTGTTCAGAGTAGAAGATAGAGGCATGAAGTCTTGTCCAAATAATAATAGCACAAATGTTTCTTTTCAATGAATTAAGAGAAACTAGCTGTATAACAATCTTAATTCTTTTGTCTACAAATATATATTTTTTTCATTCCTTCTCCCTTTCCCCATCACATTTTGTCTTTGAACAGTTTCTTTTCAATTCACAATACTTTTATGAGATTCTAATGTGAACTTTCATCTAGGCTAAATAGAAAGAGTTGACCAGATGGCTGACATTAAGTAATTGAATGTAGGTTTTATAGCTCTGATTCCACCACTCAATTAAGTTCTGCTAAAATTCGAGGAAAGATTTGTGGATAATGGGGCCAAGGACATGGTTCAGTAGAATAAGTGCTCCCCTGGCAAGCACAAGGGCCTGAGTTCAATCCCCAGCTCTGCAAAAAAAAAAAAAAAAAAAAAAAGATATGGGGATAAGATGAGATATTGATCAAGTCAGAACAAATACTTAAGCAGATAATCCTAGATGAACTTTTATGAAGGGCAAAGAGATCAAGCTTTTTGGATTTTTCAGAAATATATATTCAATATAACTTGTATTTTTATATGTATAGTATAGTATATGGATTATGCTAAAATACTGGGTTAGCTGCATTTCTGAAAATGTCCACTGTCCATGTCAATGCTGAAGAAAACTGGTCAGTGTATTTGTTCCTTTTTCATAAGACAAGTCCTTTGAGTGACAGAAAGGTCAGGTATTTGATTATAGTGACAGCACACTATCTCCCCATATTTAGTGAAAATTGTCTTACTAATGAAATGAAGGAATGCACAGTTTCAAAAGAGTAGAACAATACACAGCAACAGAAAAGTTGGCAGATCTACTTGCTCACTAATGGACCTTAATATTGTCTTGATAGATGACATAAAAGGAATTTTGGCTGGATAATTGAAAAACTCAGTGCCATTAGCTGGAAACAATTAGATGAAAACATGCCATATTAGAAATATTAGATCATTCTCTAGGCCCTCAAATAGAATTTGCCTGCTATAATCTTGATATTAATACAGATGAATTAATTAAAATATTTTCTTTAACTTTTACTTTATTGATGGGCACATTCATAAAATATTCATTCCAAAAATTACTTTTGTGATTGTGATTAAACAAGCTGCTGTTTAATTAATAATGCTATTCTCATGAGAGCTTGTCTAGACATCCTGTTAATCACCAAAGTGTAGATGGCTGACTTGTGTATTCCTTGGTTTCCCAGAATATGAATTGTACTAGTCCCTGTGGCTTTCTGCTTGTCTACAAGAAATGGAATAAAATATATTCTTGCCAATAGGAAACACATAAAGTGAATAATATCAAGATGGCAGCCTTGATTATTTCTGCTTTTCATAAAGTCTTGAGCCAGCATTTTCAAGGACAAATTTTTTTTTTCTTCCTTTAAAGTCATATTTCTGTGTAGTATTGAAAGTTACCTGCTCTGTTGTATGTTCTGACTGCAAAATTCCATCTTCTTCAATATATTTTATGAAAGTAAATAAGGTAAGACTAGATTTAGATTAGGCCCCTAAGCTGTGTGTGTGTGTGTGTGTGTGTGTGTGTGTGTGTGTAAGGAATTGATTAGTTTCTGAAACTAGGATCGATACTTGGGTAATATGGCCTAGGCTTGAAAGGCATCCCAAACTCACATGATAATTCCTCAGTTGACAGCTGAAGGAGTTTTGGAGAGGTGACTGGATCACAAGGTCTAACTTCATCAAGTGCATTAATCCAGTGCTGAGATTGTAATTCAATGATGTTGTCAAGAGGTGGTGAAAACAGGTTGTGGAATGTCTTTGAAGACAGTGTGACCCTGGAGACGCTGCCAGCTTCTTAGTCTTTGGTGGTCTTACCCTCTGACCCTTTTTGCTCCCTTTCTATTTTGAAGTAGAAAACTTTCAATCACCACACCCTTTCATTATCATGTTTCTGCCTTGCTACAGTTCCAAAAGCAACAGAGCTATCTGACAATGGACTAATATTTGTGAATGTATAAGCACAATGAAACTTTAGCCTTTTAAGCTGTTTATGTTAGAAACAGTGGCAGAAAGCTAACATAACAGCATTAATTTGTTTTCACTCAAAAGGCTTGTATTAGGGATTGACAGGAGTAGGTAGGTCTCATATACATGCAGATACTGGATCTCTTCAGTTGGAAGAAGTAGGTTACTTCAGACATATCTTTGAAGAGGATAGATTTCCTTAGGCTTTCTTCTTGTTTTCTCTGCTTCTGGGCTACCATGAAGTGAGTATCCTTCTTGTGCCATGCTCTTCCACAGGATGTTTCTGCCTTGGATGATGCTGACCATGAACTAAGATCTCTGAAGCCAAGAGCCAAAACAGGGCTTTCCTCTTAAAAATTGTCTATGTCAAGTATTTTTCAGAGCAACAGAGGGGGGACTAGTACATCTATGTTGAACTGGTTGTATGTTTTGCTCGTTGTGGATTTTATTAAGAATGATCACAAGATAAAAGAAGCTGCTATCATGAATTTCTCAAAGGAGCCATTTCTAGGTGAAATAGATGAAGTGTGCCCATCTAGGAACCATAAAGGTTTCTGGAAACTCAGAGGTTCTGTTATAGAAGGGGAGCACTGAATTCCTTCTAGAAAAGAGAATTATTTTTTGTTAGGAATGAAAAAATAAAGCCATATTAATATGCAAAACTGTAAAAGGCTCAAGTCAACAACTTCTGACATTGCCAGTCCTATGGATAAACCACTACTACTATGGACTACTGCACTATGTTGGCTTATTTTGCTGAATTCACACACCTACAATTAAATGGCAATGGAAATGGCAATTTAAATGGCAATGGAATACCCATCTCTGACAAAACTAAACAAAGAAAGGGGATATAAATTAAGGAACATTTTGTGTCTGTATATACAAAATAGGATAGATATACAGCTACTTTCTCTTAATTCAATGAGAAGAAAGGTTTGTACTAATAGTGTTTGGACAGGATATCATGACCGCATCATGTACTATGAATAACTACTACGAAGACAACTATATGCAATGTATTAATTATTGTAACTGTCCTACTGACCTGTTTTGAAACTGTCTCATTGCTATTTGTTTCTCAATAAATTAATAATAATAATAATAATAATAATAATAATAATAAAAGAATGGAAAGAAGCAATTGCAGGGAGGATGTGGTGGATGGTGGGGAGATGCCACACGGGCCTGCAGCTCCTGGCCATGGCAAGGCTAGGTGCATGCACCCTGTGCCCTGTGGCTTGGCCTGGTCCTGGCACTGCTGCAAATGTTACTGCTCTCTCACTGGCACCGAGCTGGGCCGCTTGGACCTAGCCTCATCCCACAGCAGGAGCAAAAGCGGCTCACAGAGGCCAAGGTTGAGGCCGAGACCAAGTGGACGGGGACACCTGGGGCATCCACTTCCACTCTGGGGCCAGTGTCTGAGTTTATGCTGAAAGTCCAGATGAATGACATCATAAGCTACCAGTATCTGAGTCAGGCAGTTGTGCAAGTGTTTGTGAACTACATGAAGACAGTTCCACAGTGACCAAGAGCAATGGCGCAGTGCTGATCAGAGTTAGGACTACATGTTAGGACTCGGCTTGACCATGGTTGCTTACAAAGATGGCTACGTGTTGAACCCACTGCCCTGGAGGACTGAGAGGATGCCCATAGGAAGCCGATTTCATTCATCAGTTACACTTTCTCTGTTTCTGCAAAGCCAAGTGAATATATGGCTGTTTGAAGACACTGTTTTGATTACTGGAAAATTAGCTGATGCCAAATCTCAACCAAGTGTTCAGTTTTCAAAAGGTTTAATTCAACTTCCTGCCAACCATCACATTAGCAGTGTTACTGGCCATCTTAAAGTCCTGCAAGTTTCTGAAGGTGAACAATTTTCAGTATGCAAGTGGAATTATACCCAGTAAACTAGGTTTGGAAAACATTGAATTGACCCCTCTTGCTGCGTTATGTGTGAAAATATATTCTGGGGGAAAGAACTGACAGTGGATGTGGTTCCATCCAGGTGTCTCTGCCTCTTCCACACACAAGTGAGATCAGCCCTGGGGTTCGCATCCCTTCCTGGGCCTCCGACATAAGCGCAGGTGCTTGGGTGAACTCGGGCTGAGGAGTGGTCGGAGACCAGGACAATCAGTTAATTTGGACTTACAATGCCCTACACTTGGACTATTGGGTGGCAGCTCCATTCCCAGGAATTAGAGGTTTAGGTATTAATGAAGATTCCAAGGATATAACAGCCTATCACACAGTGTTTTTTACAGCCATATCAGGAGGAACAATTGTCATTGTCATTGGATTTTTTGCTGTATTCCTTACTGCATGGATAAGTGTGGTACTCCACCAAAAAGAGAAAGAAATATCACTAAACTTGAAGTCCCCAAAAGAGACCAGACCACTTCAGCAACACACATTAATAACATTAGTTCAGTCAAAGTGGCATTGAAATGTGAGGACAAGTCACAATTATTCAATGCCCCCAACCCTGCTTACAGTCCTCAGGAGAAGGAACCATCAAAGGCAGAAGCAGAAGAAAGAGTTTCCATGGTAAAAACTCAAAACACTTTTAAAATCTACAATGAAGATGTTTCATTTCTATCAGCCAATGAAAATAGTTACTCAAGAAAAACAGGGCAGTCCTTGGTGCCCAGTATGGGGCTGAGGCAGCCTAGACACCTTCACAGCAGCCCGTCTTCTTCATTAGGTCGGGCTCCCAAGGAAAGCGGTATCTCACAGGGACTGAGGAGGGATACGGGTGCTCCCAGATTCCTGAACAGCTTATGCATATCTGCAGCCAGCCCATCACCATCCTGCAAACCTTAGGCCTTTTCTCCACCCCAGAGCAGCTACATCCTGCTAAGTTGACCACTTTGCCAGGAAAGGGACAGTCAGTCTATGGCCAACTGATGGAGCCAGTAAACAGAGAGAACTTTGCAAGACATTGCCCAGAATGCCAATGTGTTCTCACACCCAGCCCTGGATGCCAGGGAGGAGGACATGGTGCTGGAGGGTCAACAGAGTCTGCCATCCCAGACCTCAGCCTGGAGCTGCTATTCCAACGGCCTCCTGGAGTCAGTCTCTGTGCCCAGAACTCTGAATGAAGCAGTCGTCATGACTCTTTTCTGCTGAGCTTCAAGGCATTTCAGAACAGACCCTCCTGGAACTGTCCAAAGAAAAACCCTCCCCTCACCCCAGAGCTTGGTTTGTGTCTCTTGATGGAAAGGTCTGGCATACAGGACTAGGGTGAAACCCTGCAGCTGCAATCCCTGCAGAGAGTATAGGGGAAAGAACCACCCAACTAGTCCAGAAGCAGAACATCTTGCCAGAGGGGCACAACAGGTTCAACCCCAAAGGCAGCAGCAGGAAGCAAGAAGGAGCTGAACACAGCTACCAGACCCAAGCCAGGCACAGCTGGATAAATCCAAACTTTGTAGATCTGCACCTGAACTTCAGTAGGTGCTAAGGTTATAACTGCAACAAAGCTTTACAACAAAGCCCAGAAGACAGTGCTATGCAAAATGACAATGAGAAGGAGCAAAATGCAATCTCAGAACCCAAGCCCACCCATAACAAGTGCAAAGGACACTACCACAGAACAAATTGGGAATCACACAGCTGAAAGCAATGAATCAACAGCTTCTGAAATAAAGAAAGAGCTGCAGAAAGGTATAGAGGAACTCAGATTGGAAACGAAAAAAGAAATCCCTGAATTAATAACATCTGCAGTTAAGAATCAAATGCAGAACATATGCAGGAAACTCCATGCCCACCCAGAACAAGTGCAGAGGACGCTAGCTCAGCTCAAATGTATGAATTAATAGCATCAATAGTAAATAAGCAACAGCAGAAAGTCATAGAGGAACTCAGAGCGGAATTCTTTTCTACTAGCTCAGCTCAAATGTATGAATTAATAGCATTGATAGTAAATAAGCAACAGCAGAAAGTTATAGAGGAACTCAGAGTGGAATTATTTTCTGAAATAAAAAAAGAATTCTCAGAACTCATAGCATCTGAAGTAAAGAATCAACTACAGAAACATAGGCAGGAAACTCAATCTGAAAAAAAACACTGCAGTAAAAGAATTTATAACTGCTTCTAAAGAAGACATTGATAAAAAAAAGAGGAGATTAGAAAAATGATGGATTCCTTGAATGAGCAATACAGGAAAGAAATAGATCACATGAAGAAGAGTCAAAGAGATATAGAGGAATTTAGAATCTCAATCACAAGCTTGCAAAACCATTTAAGTGAAAGTGAAGACAGAGTTTCAGATCTTGAAGATGCTGGTGCAGCTAGTGAAAAGGTAAGAAAGGATCCCTTAAAAACAACTAGGATGCAGGAAAAAATAATCCATCACCTGCAAGACAATGCAAAGATGAACAATGTGAGACTAATAAGCATCAATGAGAAAGAAGGAGTCAATACAAATGACATTAAAAAAATTATGGGCAGAAGTAATAGCAGAAAACTTCCCAAATATGAGGAAACAATCTGACATTCAGGTAACTGAAGCATACAGAATGCCAAGTAACCTCAACCCAATTAAAAACCCACTGAGACATATAATACTCAAAATCCTAATACTCAAGGCTGAAGCAAGAAACCAGCCTTTGCTCGATTGTTCAAGACCAGTCTAGTTTCTGCTGTGAGACATTGTTAAAAAAAAAAAAAAAAAACTTAGCTGTTTTTGATATGTTCTATAAGGCCAAAATTTATAATATCCATTCATTCATTCATACATTCATTCATATGTACAGCCTCTGTCCATCTCTCTGTCTGTGTCCCTATCTCTCTGTATCGCTTCAACTTTCTCCTTTCCTCTCTTCATCTTTTCGTTTTCTCTTTTTTTCCCACTCCATACCTTTATCAGATATGTTCCCAGAAAAGCACAAAGCTAATTCACAGCTCTGTTTTGTTTTTTTAGAAAGTATAGTGCAGATTTCCTTTTGAATATATGAAAAGGGTAGGATATTAGCTTTCCTTCAGTTTGATATCTCTTCAGAGTGAGAAAAATTTTTTCCTTTCCTTAAAAAAAAGATGCAAAAGTTGTGTCAATGAATAAAGCAAGGATGCAAAAGCTTTGTCCTCTTAGAGCCCCCCTTGGTTCCCTTAGGGAGAGGAGTTGCTTTGTCTGCTGTGGCCCAGATTTATGCCCTGCAATGGAGGCAGATCTCACGTGATTATAACTATGAATGTGTCTGTCTTTACAAATCAGGCTCTTCAAGAGTTTTTTCTGGCCTCAACGTTGCATTTCCGACACTTAGTACCTTGCCTGGTAAGAAGACAGTTATCAGTGTTGTAAATGAATAAATGAGGACAAGTGACATGTTTTGAAGTGAGGTGAGAGAGTGGAAACCCTATGTCTGAAATTAAGTGAAGGAATCTCAGAATTGTTGCAGGTTAGTGACTCTAAAATTTCCACAGGGGTTAGTATGTCACTCAGCCACGGTAAAGTGCCCGTGTACATTAGAACTATTATTTTCATTTAGAAGTTCCATAAACTTTTGCTCTTTTACTTTAATACTGTCTAGAAGAGGAAATAAACAGGAGGCCAATCCAATGATTGCACTATTCCAGATGTGTAAAATATCTGGGGGAAAATGGGAGAAAAGGCTCTTTTTACTTATGAGTTACTGATTGGTTGCCCTTCTATAAAATCAAACCCTTGAAAGATATTAATGGTAGCTACAGTTATTGTGAAATATATACTATTTTCTTCAATGGGGAGAGGAAAATGATATGATGGAGGAATTATGAATTTTCCAGAAATTTTGTGGAATTTATGCAGGGGTTTTCTCTAGGCATGGTAGTTTTCCAGCCACCACATGCCTGCATTCAGCATTTTCTTTGATCAGGATGAACATATGGGTACTTTCTGACTCTGTCTTCTAGGGAGAAGGAAGCTCTGCTTTGTTTCAAGACTCAAGAGAAAATCCTCAGTTTTGGGTTGGAGAGCAGAACTGGCTCTCTTTTCTGGAGAGTTTATAAAAAACTGAGAGACAGAAGAACACACAGCAGGGCAGTTTTATTTTACAGCACTTGCGGGCATGTTTCTTTCTCAGTGACTTGCAAGGGAGCCTTTTTATACCACTGTCACTATGCCCACTTGTTTTCTTTTTCATGCCCAGCAGCTCAGAAGTCCAGGGTTTTAGGATTCTCAGGGGAAGAAATCCTGGGAGGACTGTCTTCCTGTCTATTTGGATCACTCTGGGAAGAGTGGGAATCCTATTATAATCTAACCTGTTTGCATTTAATCAAGCTGTTCATACTGTCACTTCATGAATCCAGAATTAGAGTTATGTGTGTTTATGGGGGTGCCCTATGTCAAGTGAAGCCTGAAATTTTGTGAGGCAATTTGGTTCTCTCTCCCAAGGGTGCCACTGGTCCCCTGGACTTCAAATGAATCAATGAATATAGAAATAAGTTGTTTCTTCCATTATGATCATAAAAATGCACAATAGCAATAGCATCCCATTTATTTGGACTCTGGGGACTTATTGTCCTTATGTGTCTGGGAAGCATGGTATAGAGTTTCAAATCTGAAAACAAGTGATTTGCTTCCTTTGACCAAGTTTCTAATGAAGCGTTTCTTTGGTTCTGGGGATGTGCACAACCAGCTCAATAATAATACTGAGGACACAAATGTTAGCTGCTCAAAAATATATTTTTAACAGTAAATTTCTAAGGTAACAGAAGTGTGTAAAATATTGTTTTTAAGGGGTCAGGCATTGTGGTGCAAGCCTGTAATCCAGGGCTTGAGAGGCTGAGGAAAGAAACCATGATGAATTCAAGACAAGCGTGTATTACATAATGAGTTCAAGGCCAGCCCAGACTCCACAGTGAGCCCTATTTGAAAAATAAAAACAAAAACAAAAAAACCTATATTTTTAAAAATAAAGACACTTACTTAAGTAGATACTTGCATCTAGAACTTTTTTCAACATCCATTGTCAAATTCTATAGTTCTTTAATCACAGAAAATTTTGATCTGATCATTATAACAGAAAACTAGGAGGTTATGTCAAGAAATGTATTTCTATCCAGGAAAATCTCATTTAGTCATTATCTATTTTTCATTTCTGAAGATGAGATAAACCAGAATTTTAAAATCTATGTGATGACTATAAATGTACTTAGGACTTAAAGAGTTATTTTGTGGTGGGGCTGGAACATGATGGGTGAAGTCCTAAGTGTGCGCGTCTGTGTGGCTGCAGCGACTGGTAATCATTGAGTTGTGTCTCTCTGGGGCTTGGTCCCTTGGTGGAGCCAGGCTCAGGGACCTGGGGGGAAAGCTGGGCTTCCCATTCAGTCCTCAGACATACCCTTTGGGCCTTCTGTCCTCTCACCTCAAGCTGACACTTTCTTTCTGGAGCAACTCTGGTGCATTTCACTTAGTGATGTTTTTGAATCTTATGTCTGGCTTATGCTAACTCTTTTTCCCCTGTAAAATTGTGACATCCTCAAAATCTTGGAAAAGACACTTCTGAAATTTGTATTTCAAAGTTGAGTCTCAGAAGTTAATTAACTTGCGCCCAAACCACTTAAGCAAGAAGGAACACACTGTGATACAGACCCCTCTGTGTAGCTCTGTGTAGCTCACTTCCACAACCCAAAACGGAACTTAGCAAACAGAAAATGCAGGTACCAGATCCTCTCTATTATAATCTCTAAGATGGTGTAATGCTTCCTAGTAACCCTTAAATAGAATGAAAGGCTGTATATATATCTACTCAAGATATCACTTGCTGACTGTATACTTTTAAAGTATAGCTTAAATTTTTAAAATATCTTTTAACCTTTCAAATATAAAATTTGAATAAAAACCACCAAATACCTGTATGGTACTCATGTCTAATAATTTGCACTTCTTCGGCTATACCTTTGGTTGTAATGTATATATTTTCATTTAATTGGGAAAAACTACATCTATTAATAATAGTATGCTGAAATCGATAGAAATAGAGTATTTTCTTTTCTTTTAAATTTGTTTTACTAATTATGTCCATTTATTATTATTCCAAAACCATCAATTTCTAGGATGGCTTTGGAGCTGTCTCAAAATTGTGTGGCCATATTTTTCATTAAATACAAGTACCTGTCTTGATCCCCAAAAATCATTAATATTGAATTTTAATTGATTAGTAAATGCTTTGTCTTTGGACTCAGGCATATTCTAGCAAGCATCTCTAAAAGGTAAATGAGGTTACCTCATAACTTACTCTCAGAGTGTCTCTGTTGACCTTTCTTTAAAGGTTGTTCTAAAGTCTTTGTTATGCGTTGTAACATCTTTGTTATTTAGACTCCTTAAACACTGTGTTTAATAATCTATTCTGATTTAGGGTGGGGACAAAGATGGTATTAAGTTTTCTGTGTGTAATTTTAGGCATTTATCTATTGAAAAATGGGACAGTGACTCAGGTCCACATGGGAAAAGCTTTGAAAGCACCATAAGACAGTCATGGTTCTTCAGTACTGATGAAGTCAGGATGATTTCTTAAAGATATGATGGGCTTTGGGGTAGAAAAGCCAGGCCCAACTGTTCTAATATGGTATTTAAGATACCATATGTAGTCTTGTCTGAGTAATATGGTCAGCAAAACATCACTGCAGGTTCTGCCAGGAGCAGCTGTGCTTCTGTGGGGCCAGGTCTGGCTCTCAGTGAACTTGGCTGGGTCAGACCTGTCTTTCTAGGAGGACACCCAGGTCCAAGTGCCAATATCCATCACAGGAGAAGACCTTCACCTACATACACTCTAGAATGTTCTAGAAGGAATTTTAGGGGTTGGAACATTGCCGTTCAAAAAATACATTTTGTAAATGTGAAGGGGAAGATGGATTGGTGAGGAATGGGAGAAACAGAACTTACAATGTGCTGTGTACATGCACGTATTCCTGTGATGAATGTAGTCAATACAAATAGCAAGCATGCACTAATAAAAAGTAAAAAATGAGAAGAGAAAATGCAAAAAAGACTTTTGG
The DNA here is from genome assembly GCF_000260255.1 of Octodon degus. Taxonomy (NCBI): domain Eukaryota; kingdom Metazoa; phylum Chordata; class Mammalia; order Rodentia; family Octodontidae; genus Octodon; species Octodon degus. Next base: position 4,912,825 of record NW_004524728.1, on the reverse strand, counting down.
ACTAAAAGGAAGTAGTTTAAAAATTGTTTTCAACTATACTTTCTGGATTAAAATATTATTTTATATCAGGAGCCAGTAAAAAGCTTAGATGCTTTGAATAACTTTAGTGAAATAAAAAAGTCCTATAGACACTGTATCTCACAAGAATCTTAAAGTACAAAAAGATATTATGTTTTGTGTAGCTGTGAGTAAATTTAAATGACATCTTTTCCATTTTATGTGTTTTAAAATAGAAAAGTTGACAGCAGGTATAACTGTTGGCTTCTGATGTCATTTGTGATTTATCCATTGGACTGAAACTATTTGGCTCTGTGGACCAGGCCAGGAGGAAGTTTATTAGTTATTAGAACTTGGCTGTGCTGCTGTACTCTGACAGGTAGAAATGGTGTGAGATGAAGCTTTAGTGCCATGGGAGCTCAGTGAAAAACAATGGTGTTCAATGAATCTTAGGGATAAGGCATCACAAAATGTTTGGGACCCCTGAAACTGTCTTCCTCAGACTCACACAATGTATACTGTTTCTCCAAAATCTGGTGGTTTTTACATTTCCTTCACTGTGGTACCTGAGCTGAGAGAATGAGCTTATTCATTATAGAAAACTATCTAGAACATGAATTGGGTACATTTCACTGATATTTTCTAGTAATAATCTAATACTTCAATACAGATTATATTTCTTCATATAGTGTGATGCAAGTTTGCATATCACTAGACAAATATAGCTAGGTGTTTTTAGTGGTTGTTTGGACAAGGTATCATTTAGGTATTTTCTTGCTTCTTAATGCTAACTCTTTGTTGACTTAAAACTCATAGGTTATTAGCTTGTAAAAGCAGCGTTGTATAGATGACACCAAGGCACGGCCCCACTGCAAGCAATAGTTGAACCTGCTTGCACTATGACTGCAGTGGTCGTTAAGTGCTTGGATGGCTCATCAAAATGAATCTAATTTTGCTAGTGTTCCTAAGAGATTCGGATCACTTAAAGGCCTCTTACCAAATTAAAGTCTTTGCAGTGAGTTTACACATTTTCCTTGATCCTATGGTGGGTGAGATCGGGCCATTTTCTTGAGATATCCTGGTACAAAGAACATGGAACCTTTTTAAAGCAAATTGTTGAAAAATGTATTTATTTGATACTGGGTCTTGCTATGCAGCTCAGACTCGTAGTGATCCTCCTGTCTTGACCTCCCCAGTGCTGGGATTACAGGTGTGTGCCACCACTACTGGTTTTGGAGTTGGCATAGCGGGTGACAGGGCATGTGGTACTGGGAATTGAATTCGGGTCCTTGCACTTGCAAGTGCTTAGACCACTGAGCTATCTCCCCAGCCTAAACTTGACATCTGTTTTTTTTTTTTTGTTTGTTTGTTTTTTGGCAGAACTAGGGATTGAACTCAGGCCTTTGTGCTTGCCAGGGAAAAGCTTATTCTACTGAGCCATCTCCCCAGCCCTTGACAACTTTTTAATTAATCTCTTTAACCATATCTGCCTTAATCTCTAATTTAAGTGCACATCCTTTCTGCTCAAACTGTAAGTTTTTGGAATTTTTACAGTCTGATTTTTGCTTCCCTTTCTAATTTTAAATCTGACAAGTAGCAACAAGCAATACCCTGACTGACAATGCCACTGTCTGAGTATTTTGCTACTTAAGAGTTTCCTCAGCCAGATTAACAAGTCCATCAGCTTTATACTTGGCTTTCTGCAAAGTCTTCACACATGGACAAAATGTAGATAAGTTCATCACCGAAAGTAACATAAATGGATGCTAGTCTAATTCCCACAGGAGTCCTCACTTCTATCTGAAATTTCTTTTTTTCAAATTACTTATTTTTATTAAAGAGCCTGCAAGCAGGTGCAGGAGTTAGGTGCTTAATCCCCAGGCTGGCCATGTTGGTCCCACCCCGAGGCATGCTAAGATAGCAATTGAGACTGGGATGGCGGTGAGTGCCTGTAATCCCAGCTCTTGGGAGGCTGTAAACAGGTGGATCACTATGAGTCCGATTTAGTAGTGACACCCTGAACACCCTGTAGACCCTTCCCTAAAATACCATAAATAAAAAAATAAATAAAATTATTTTTAATTTTTTAAAAAAAGTAAAGAATAAAAATAGTGAAAAAAACCACATATTAGAATCATACACAATTTCACCAAATAAAATGATAGAAGTTCAATAATGGTTGTGGTATTGAGTAGTTTTGTCTTTAAATTAGTTGTTTAGATTACTGGATATGAGCATACAAAATTGGCTAAAAAATTAAAAAGAAGAGAGAAAAAAGTTGAAGCATTAATTATTCCTTTCAACAAACCAGCAGAAATCAGTACAACTATCCAAGTTATTTTGTATACATACACACATACACATATATTCATATATGTATATATTTTTCCCTCTTTATTTTTTTTCTCCTTTCCTTCATCCTTCCCTTTGAAGTTTCTTCTCCTTTCACAGTGTTTTTTGTACCATTCAGATTTTATTTACTTTTTCACTTTCTTACACTAGAGAGACAGTACAATGCTTAGACATGCAGGTGTGATTTATTTCATTTATGAGTATGGTCACTAGTTGTACCTATTTATCTATAAAAATCTTAAATTTATCATTTTTATAGCTGAGTAATATTCCATTATGTAAAATACTACATTTTTCTTATCCACTCTTCAGGTGATGGACATTTGGGTTGTTTCCAAGATTAAGCTATGACAAATTATGCTGCTGTAAACGTGGGTGCACATGTACTGCTGCAGTGTGATGTTTTCAGTTTTTATAGAAAAATAGGGAGGAAGTGATGGGCTGTTTTGCACAGGACCTCTTATCCTAGTTTTTTGAGGAATCTTCACACTGATTTTGATTATGGTTGTAATCTCCAGTGGAGAAGGGTTCCTTTTTCTCCACAACTCCTACAACATTTGTTATTGGCTGACTTCTTGATGTTAGCCATCATTTCTGGGGTGAGATGGAATCTCAATGTTGTTTTAATTTTAATTTCTTAAATGACCAGTGATGTTGAACATTTTTTTCATGCTGATTTACCATTTGTATTTCTTTATCTGAGAAGTATATATTTATCCCAGATGTTCATTTTTTGATTGGGAAGAAAACATATCTAGACAGTGAAAATTACAGTACTTTGGAAAAAGAGGTTGAGAAGGATTTCCCAAAATGGAGATATTCCTTAATCCTCAATAGTAAGAACTAGGTCCTGCCAAATAGCTCAGTGGAATAAAGCACCTGCCTAAACAGGGGCTGGGGGTTCAAATCCTGGGCCTGCTGTGTGGGATTGCCCCCAGTGCATGCAGAAACGGTGATTGAGTCTGGGTGTGGTGGAACATATCTGAAATCCCAGCACTTGGGAGACTGTAAACAGGAGGATCACTTTCCTCTGTGGCCCCATAATCTCCTTGACCAAAAAATTTGAGACATCACTGAGTTACAGATTATTATAGTACAGGTTCTCTTATGTCCTAACTCCTCACTTACCTTGAATGGCTAGGGCCAAAATGTTGGCTATCCTTGCATCCCTCCTTTTTCTCTAATTTTTGGTCTGCAAACTTAAGTTGTCAACCCTCCAGAAGAGAAGTTTAATGATATTATTACCCTATAGCATAGGCAGTTGAGCTTAACCTCACTATCTGTCTGAATATAAAACATCTTAGACATAACATGGAACAGGTACTTTCCATCAAGTATTGATATGTTAAACTTTAAATCCCTACAGAATGCGAAAAAAAAATTTTAAAAAATAGGAATAAACAATTAGAATTTTTACACAGAAATTTAGAAATCTAATCATATGCAGCGTTGTAGCAGGACAACGCTGCTATAATGTTGACATTCCTAGGACATATTTTTTCTTGTCTCTAGTTTAAACTTATTACCTTTTTAAAATATAAACAAACATTTACTTGAGAGTGTGCCTAAGGAGAGTCACATGGACAGAAAACATTCTCTCAGACTTTCACAGAGAGCAAATTGGTCAAGCAATGGCCATGACTCATCCACATGGCTGACACTGACAAAGGTTCTACAAACTGCGGTAACAGGGTTTCAGGGTAAATCCTGAGGGGATCTGACTGACCTTGGCAGATACAAAAGTTACATTTCTTGTTATATAGGTCTTGCTTTATCTTGGTCTTAACCACCCAGCAGAAAAGTATAAAAACGAAGCATATAAAGTAAAGCCATATTAATATGCTGAGCTGTAAAAGGCTCAAGTCAACAACTTCTGACAATGCCAGTCCTACAGATAACCCACTACTATTATGGACTACTGGACTATATAGGATTATTTTGCTGAATTCACACACCTGCAATATTTAAATGTCAACTAAACAAAAAAAGGGGATATAAATGAAGGACCATTTTGTATCTGTATATACAAAATATTTAGGATAGATATACAGCTACTTTCTCTTAATTCATTAGGAAGAAAGATTTGTACTAATAGTGTTTGGGCAGGATATCATGTCTGCATCTTTTACTATGAATAACTACTATGAAGACAACAATATGCAATGCATTAATTATTGAATCTGTCTCACTAACTTGTTTTGAAACTCTCATTGCTACTTCTTTCTCAATAAAATTTTTAAAAAATTAAAAAATAACTAAGAGGATCTCTGAATCCAATCTGCGCAGTGAGATCTTGAACACCCTGGAGATTCTTCCCTAAAAATACAGGAAAAAAATAGGAAGAACCACCATTGTGAAAATGGCCATCCTCCTAAAATTGTTATTCAGATTCAAAGCAATCCTGAGTAAAATACCATTAGTGTACCTCCCAGATGTAGAGAGCAGAGCTATCTTGCCAGCCCTTTATTGGGTTTCTAAATTTATTCCTTTATTCTTTCATAGTTTGCCTGAGAATGAGGAGCACCTGCTGTCCAGTGATGTCCTCTCTGAAATGTTTTTCCCAATCTGATTCTCAGAGACTGTTCCATTGTTTCTCTGAGTTTTTCCACAGTGTTTCCTTTGGGCAGATTCTTTTCCTTCTGTCTTAACAAAGGTTTGGTTCTCCCTTACGTCACACAATGTCACTTTATTCTGTTACATCGTATAATTTCTTCATTCTACCCACAACCGTGTGTGGTAAATGTTAGGTTTCTCCCTTTTTCCTATTCTTATTCCTTTTCTAATTCACTGTAAATTGGCTTCCAGCCTTACTTTTCTGCTGAGCTTGCTATCTTAAAGGTTAACAGATTACATTTTGTTGAATCAACCAATATTTTTAATCTATCCAAATTCAGAAAATACTGACACTCAACCCCACATAGACACATAGACTGGAAGTATTAGGTTTTGCCAAATTTCCATAGGTCCATCCTAGCTAGGACCATTTAAGTTACCTGTGTGTACAGTAATGGACTTAACATATGGTGGGACAAAGCAGAACGTAGATGATTAACTTCTCTGGAGGACAGCATTTCATTGGCTCCTGGTTTCAGAGGTTTCAATCTATGATTACTTGGCTCTGGTGCTTCTGGACCTGTGCTAAGGCCCTGCCACATGGTGGGGACCTGCAGGGGAGGAATGTGCTCATGCAGTGGCATAAGGCAAGGAAAGAAAGAGGCAGGACGTTGGCTGGGTCCCAATATCCCCTTGATGTTATGCTGATTTCTCCAAGGCAAAGAGAACAATTAAGGTGAATCCAGGCTTAGCACATACTTAGCATACATAACTTTAAAAAACCTTGAGAATCTGGGACATCAGGGTTGATTCCAAAAATAAAAATTTTGGAGGCTACCAAAGTTAGTTGTTTTCCTGGCTCTGGTTAAGAGTTAATGCATCAGCCAGAATGGTCAGTAGTGTTACATACTGAGTTTTGTACTCTCCCAATTCCTAAGTTGAAACTCTGTCAAGTGTCCAATGCTTTG
>NW_004524728.1:4905559-4906215 GCF_000260255.1 Octodon degus | reverse complement strand
ATATGAATATTTTTCGGTTATGGAACAAATCATCTGAGTTTCCCATATTTCTTATGTGGAAATTCACTTTGATGTACAAGTGCTTTGGATTACAACCATGATTCCAGAACAAATTATGCTCACAAACCAAGATGTTATTGTGTATGTATGGCTACATTTTCAAACATCTGGATTGAGCATCTCACTAGGGAGCTAACAGCTCAGCTAGGAAAGATAAATCTTATTCACACTCCATTAGATCAAGAAACATTTTCTCACTTCTGCTAATATGGTTAATACAATGAGAACTTTAAAAATTTCTTTCTTCTCCTTCCAAGGTGCCAATGTGACGTGAAGTTAATCTAAGACTGGGAAAGAAGCAAGTTTAGAAAGTGATTTTGCAGAAGTGATTCAGAATGTCAACCTTTCTATGTTAAATTCTAATTATGAAATAACATAATGTAGAGCACTATGCTGTTTTCTTTTTGTTTATGTTTATTATTGTTTTCTGAATGCTGAATGATTTTACTTTATACATATCTGGAGGTACCAGAAAAGTGACTATACATTCTGTCTGGATAAGGTCAGCTATTAGCTGCTAGGCAACCTTGCATCATGTGTTCCCGACTTTGCAAAAGTATAAAGGACTGTTTTGTTGTGAAAAAAAATATGTGTGC
>NW_004524728.1:4904515-4905324 GCF_000260255.1 Octodon degus | reverse complement strand
TAAAAAAAAAACTTTTAGTAAAAAAGAAAGAAGAGTTACTATATAGTCCTGTTACAAAGAACTGTTAAAATATAAGTAATCATTAATAAAATGAATAAAATAGCCCCAGAAAATATTCTAACTTTCGCGTTTTGTGCTTATCAGTGCTAGATTTTGTTATTTGTTCCTATTGCTACTAGTTTTAATTCATCAGGCAGAAGAAATTTATTTTACCTCCTGATAAACTGTCAAATAGATTTCAACAGGGATTTTTCTAGCTCCACTCATTTCACTCAAGGGGAATTTCTTGTATGAGGATGGGTTGGAGGAAGGTCAAGGGAGGAGAAAAAAGAAGAGCAAGATGAATAAAACAGGAGAGATAAGTCTCACTTTTAAGGCAGGAATCACACTGAGGACTTTGGAAGGATTTTATCTACATCTTAAAAATAGCAGTATTAACATGTGAGTTGATAAACAAGGAAGGAATTTTGTCCTAACAGTTTAACTAGGAATAATATTTCGACAGGCAATGGTGAAGTTCTGTTGATGCTTTCTGTCCCACACTGCAGACTCTTGTCTCACCCTCGGCCCCAGGGGTACCCTCCTGCCTTGCCTCCTCCTGGATCTTCCCAGGTGCTTCTCTAATGCTGAAAGGTAAAATGATAGTCATCTGGTATTCTTCAAAGGGTAAAACATTACAGAGACACAGGCACCTAGCAATGATAAAGGGATAATTTTAGGCAGCAACACATTAGCAAGTAGATGGAGATAGTTTTGTGTGGTGACAAGAGGCGCACCATAAAGGACAACTTGACACTCCAAGGATGTGG
>NW_004524728.1:4867811-4901805 GCF_000260255.1 Octodon degus | reverse complement strand
TTATCTCAATGGTCTTTTGAAGGACTTTTTTGATGTTGAAAAAGATTTTAAACTTAAGTGTGTAGTCATTTTACTTTTCTGTCTATGTTTGGAGGGCTGGTGCGATAGTTCAGTGGACTAAGCACCTGCTTAGGCATTCACAGGGACCGAGGTTCAATTCCCAGCACCACATGCTATGCTGGGTCTGGTGTGCTGAGTCAGCCATTGAGACTGGGCACGGTGGCACATGCCTGTAATCCCAGCCCCGGGGAGGCTGAGAACAGGAGAATTACTATGAGTCTGAGCTGTGCAGTGAGACATTGTACCAAATACATTAAAAAAAAATCTATATTTGGTCCGTCGCAGGCATGCAGCATTTATTTAATGAACTCATGCAATGTTATTCTTTAGAATCATTCAGATGTTCATGATAAGTGATGAGAAAGGCTTATGAAAAACTTATTTGTTGAACAGAGAAAACACAATGACATAAATACAAAACTCATTCATCTACAAGTACGAAAGGCACATGTGTTAAGAAGTATGACCATCATGCAGATCACTAACAATTGTTAGAGGTTCAAACAAATTTGATTTGAAGATATGCAAATGATGCCAAAAAGCTAAATCACAGTAAGTATTCACTTTCAAGAATGTGTGCAAAAGGTCAAGTTTTGAGCTCCTGTCTAAGAGCTTAGAAGTCACTGCTGTATCTTAACAACAACAACAACAAAGGACATAAACAGGCTGAAAAATCAATAGTGTTTCTTAGGTACAGGAGAGAGGTTAGGATATAGGGAAACTGCTGCCTAGATTGAAAAGACAAGTGGAAGGATAAGGAGACTCACACCTCGGTGTTGCAGAGCCCTATGCAAGAGCCAGTATCAGAATTTGGTCTAACCTGAATCGCAGCTGATGAGCAGCTGGAGGCTCCTCACTGCCTCTAAGGTCTGGGAGGCTGGAAGTCAAAGGCTCAGTGGGGTCTGCTCACTAGGGTGTTGTATACTTTCATAAATTTTATCTGTTGGCACTCCACCAAGTGCTTAAAGTGAATACTGAAGAAAACTCCCTCCAAATTTCCAGTAGAGAGAGAGAGGAAAATGAAGTATTTTGCAGTATATGACAGCATTCTTTTTTTCTTAAATTTTTACTGGTTTATGTTAGTGATACATAACAAATCTATTCCTTGTGTGGAATGGGTACATATGTACACGTCTTGGTCCCTTTTTCTTTCCCTTCCCCTCTGCTCCTTTATGTCTCCCTCCATTCCCAGATAGCAAGTCCCATCCTCAAGAGATTTTTTTCACCAGAGCCTAAACTGCAGGAGTCTTACCAGAGCCTCCCCACACAACCCCAGCCCACAGTTCAGGGTTCAGAGGCTGTTTCCCCTCAAGGAATAAGAGATTGAGGCTCAAATAAGTAAAGTCCTCTCTATGGCCAGTGGCTCAGGGGATTTCATCCAGACATCAGGTCAGGGCAGTAGCATTATGCATTTCAGGTTTTTCTTCTGAGGGTTGTCTTAACAGAAAGGAAAGGACTATTTCATTAATCAGGGCATCAGCTCCATTAGACTTTTGTAGAAGGTTGAATTCTTTTACAGATGGAAAAGAAACTAACAAGGCAATACGCTCTTTTATCATCTAATCCATTTATGGCCTTCCTAAAATCCCCTTGAATTCTCAACTAATGGAAAAAGTGGGCAATTTGCTATCAAGCAAATTATTGCACTTATCTGATCACTGGCTAAAATTTAAAGTCTCCTATTTGATTTCTTTGTATTTTCTGTATGTTGATACCATCTTTTCACAGGAAAATAAAATTTCTTTCATTTTTCTCACTAGGAAAATGAAAGATACTGTGTTGAGAACACAAAAATGGTCAGATTGAAATAGGACTGAATAGCATGATCTTACTTAAATTTTTAATTCCAGACTACGGGATGTGGCTCAAGGTCAAAGCCTGCACATTTCTGTGTCTTCACTTGACAGCCCCACAAGGAAAAGCTGCCCTACCCAGGCCTGGCTGTGCATTCAGCACCCCGCCATAGTCTCTGAGGGAGCCACAGGCGGGTCTGGGACCTTGCCAGGCCCCGCAGCGGGTTCTGGGGTGGGGCTGTCTGCGTCCCTACCCCTGGTGCCTCCGCCTCAGCATTCAGCACTTTTTCAATGAATCTTTTTGTTTCTTTCTCCTATGGCTCCTGGGCCATAATGCAGCAGGAAACTTGGGTTCTGGCTTCTCTTGGCTCTGAAATCACCTGGCTCTATGGCGTGCTGTGGGAGCTGGCACCTCTGGCCTCCTGCTCACGTTGCCGCAGTGTACCAAGTGTGACATGATATTTTCTCTCTAGTTTGCTTAAATTGGTCTCATTCAGACAGTACGTCAGTCTCACTGTCTTTAAAGAGAGTTTCTAGAAATCCATGGCATTCACTCCTGGCTGTCTGAGAAATTGCCCATCAGTCCATAGTACGTTGACAGGGTTACCCTTTGCTTACTCCTAGAAACGAAAATATCCTTTTAGGACTTGCCAGATAGCTCAGTGGATTAAAGCGCCTGTTTAGGCAGATGCAGGGGCTGGGGGTTTGATTCCCCCTGCCTGCTGTGCCGGCCCCACCCCCAGGGCACCCTGAGATGGCGATGGAGACTGGGCGTGGTGGTGTGCCTGTAATCCTGGTGCTTGGGAGGCTGAAAAACAGGAAGGGTCACTGCAAGTCTGATCTGTGTAGTGAGACCCTGTAAACCCTATACTAACTACATAGAAAAGAAAAAAAAATGAGTATCCTTTTATGTCCTGCTGAGAGGGGCCTTAACCATTGTACCCTGGGACATTGTAGTATAGTACGGATGTCCCCGGCATCTCCTTGTCCCTCCAAGTCATAGGATGCTTGACTCAAACCTGATGCACATTGGAAGTCCTCTGCAGGATTTCAATATGTTGCTTCCCTGACTTCACCTGTGGAGTCCTCTAGCTTATATTACAAGCATAAATTTTCTCCATTTCAAATCCCTAAATGGATTTGATTTATATTTTCCTGAAGTTGGATATTATTAATTTTCTTTCTATATTAATTTGTTTCTTGAACAAAAAACAAACAGCGTATCACTAGTCATCATCAAAGTTTCACTAGAACTTTGGTGAAAATGCTAACTTTACTGAAGACATGAAGGGTTCTGAGGAAGCTTCTTACTGTGTGCCAGAGGTCTCCACCCCCTGCTCCATTCCCAAAGCCTGAGCTCTGGCTTGTAGTGCTCTTCCTTGGACTTGGGCCCTGGGAAGGCCCTCACAGGCCCTGGATCAGACCTAGCAGCTCCTTTTCTTTCATAAAAGGTTTCAGGAATGACATTTGCTTTAGCTCTAGGTTTATTTGCCGGGATTAACTTGGCTGTTAGATACAAAATCAAAAGTAGATCTTATGTCATTTAGGACAAAGTGAATCTTGGGAATAGAAGGTAGGAAGCTGTTTCCATGGACTGAGGAGCAATAGGGAACTGCTGGTCACAGGTTACAGATTTGCAGTTAAAAGACAAGTAAGTTGTGAAGCTGTGCACATGTATAGCATAACCATAGTAGTGGCCACAGCTAATACTGAAGCATTTGAAATTGGCTAAGAGAGTAGATCTTAAATGAACCTACCACACAGAAAAGTTGGTAGCTGATGGTAAAAGATATATTAAGTAGCCTGCTTATAGCAATCATTTCCAATGTATAAATATATCAAAGTGTCACATAGTACAACTAAAATATATATAGACTTTGCACATTTTATCTCAGGAAAGCTGAATAAAATCAGCCTTTGACTCCAATTTTCCCAGAATGATTTGTTATGCTAAAGTAAAGAAATCTAAAAGTAATCATTTTCTCCTGATCATTGTTGCAAACTGAAACAGTAGGAGTAGTAGATGGATTTGCTTTATGATTTCCATTCTTCTTACAGTTAAATGAATATCTATTTCTTTCTAAAGTCCTATTTAAATTGCATTGTTTTCTTACTTTATTGACTTTAGTTTTCTACTTTTCCTTTTTACATTCAAAGAATTCTTTCTGTTTGATTTCAGTTCCCTATAAGAAGTGGATTTAGTTTTTTTTATAGATACATAGTATTAATCTTTATTCTAAATAAATTTACCTGCTTTAAAAAATAAGACAATATATTTCTGTAATATTTCATTTAAAAATCATTTTTATAAAGATTTTCAAGTGTTTTCTCATTAGAATAATCATTTATTCTCCACAGCATTCCTAGTTGAGGTCATTTCAGAGGACCTGGTTTCTATAATCAGACATATAGTTCTCTTGTCCATTTCTTTCATGTGGTGTCAATTCTGTGTTTTGCTGTAGTCAACAGAGAAGAAAACTACACGGGTAAGGAGAGACCATCCTGTAATTCAACTTTTCTTTCTTTTCTTTCCTCTTCACTGTGAACAAAAGTGAGAAAGGTCTGAATACTGATGCAGGAGATGTGTCCATCCAGCTGCAAAATCATCACTTGGAAGCCACTGGCGAGTGATGGCCATGCTGTACCTGATGCTATCACGAAATGGAGCACTTGGTGACAGTTTTCCTAGTTCATGTCTACTCAGGATTTTAGAGCTGAATTCATCAAAGCTTATACATGGTGAACGTGTGCAGTTTGTGCTCACTATGTTTTTAGAATGTGGCAGTTGAGTGGTGTTGTTCAAAAGCAAACATTCACTTTATGCCAATGCCAGGGTTATTACCACAGGCCCCAAAGCATAGCTGAGCTTTGGTGCACTGGAAGAGTCAAAGTTGTAGTCCTTCAGGTGGAATTATTATTGTATGTCAGAAGCCAAATTGGGCCTATGTAAATCAAACAAAATTATATTGTTTAAAACTTCTTGCTACTTCAGATTGTTATTTCTCCTTGAGTTGCTCGGATAAATGCCTCCTTAATCCATTTTCCTTTGCTAACAGAGTCCTAACTTGTAATAGATGTGAATAACTGGTGGTGAGAAAAGAAAAATAAATGAAAAGGGACAAAAAGGAATGAAAAGGAAACACAAAAAGAACATAGCCCTATGGATGAAATGGAAAAATGATTTTTGCCTTGAAGTTGAAAGTTCTTATGCTGTGTTACAGAGTTAAAGCTATTATAAATCTCAAATTTTAATAATTTGGTATTCTATTCTAGAGATAACTTCTGCTTCTTTTTCAAACACTTATCCTTCTTGCAAGATATTTCTCAAACTCTAGGCATGCTAGTCTCTGCTTGCATCCTAAACTGATCCACTATAATCTTCGCAGAGTGACATGGGAATTGCAACCAAGGTTTCCTGTCAGTTTAATGTCTTAGTTGCTGATTTGCTGATGTTTTTTAAAAAATGTACTTATTTATTTATCAATGTATTTAGGACAGGCCTACAGGGTCTCACTATGCAGACTGGACTTGTAGTGGTCCTACTCTTTTCAGCCTCCCAAGCACTGGGATTAGAGATGTGCCCCACCATGCCTAGTCTGCTGATGTTTTAAAGACATTTATTACACAGATGGACTGTCTACCTTTCTTTGGGTGTGTTTTTGTGAATATATGTATATATTTCAGTGCCAATATAGTCAGGTAAATATGATCGTGTATGTATTTTATTTGCAAAATGGTTCAGTAAAAGAAGCCTTTTATTTGATGTGTTCAGAATTTTGGTAAAGAATGGTTAAGAAAAGCATTCGGTAGTGTAATGTCATAAATATTCAAGTTAAAATTTAGGCAATTACTGGATTCATCATCATCAATTAACATTTCTTACAACTGGACAATGTATTTAGCAGAATTTATTATGAAAGTTCATTGTTCCTACCATTTAAGAACTTCTGTCTTAAGTAGACTGTGTGGACACAGCCTTGATCAGAAACAAGCATGCAGAAATGTAGGGTCAATTTGGAGGAGTAGCTGTAGCTTCCTCTGCATACATTTTTGAGCTAGTTTAGATACTGATCAGTCAATTCTCGGTTCTTTTCTCCTATTTCTTATTTTCTTGCTGGACTTCTGGTGTGTCTCATTGTATCAAAAAATGCCCTCATAGCAGCCAGTTTACTTCACTTTCTACTAGTTGCCCAGGTAATGATTCCTGTTACAGTTACTGCTACTTCTGGTTCTTAGAAATGGCTGACCAGTATGATACAAAGCCGATCACTAGGATGCACATTATAAGAACCAATAAAACACAGCCAAGTACTCTGCTTCTGTATACTTACTTTCAAACTCCACATAAATCCTTGACCACAAAAGATTAGGGACTGATACTTTGGAAATGATCCTTGTCAGTGCCCATTGACATAAATGAGTCAACCTCCAACCCTGAGTATTGTTTTAGTGTTTCTTTTTGCCATACCATCTGGTGTCTCAGCTGGGAAGACCAACCATGCCAACCTCTTTTGTCACTGGTCATGCTCCTCACAGAGGGAGCAAGGAATTTTCCAGGTCCCAGTAGGAAGGAGCATCTTCAAGATTTCTCGAATCTCCTCAGAGGTTGGCAGGAGGATTCTGAGCTGCTCACATCGAACTCAGAGAAGTGGAGGATGCAGGCTGCACGCCTGCCTGCCAGATTCCAGTAAGATCTCCAGGGGCACCATAGTTAGAATGGCTCTCAGTCCTGTCCTGCTTTGCTCAAACAGGAGAGCCTGACAAACTTTCATTAGCCAGAGCCACTCTGAAGGGAAGGGAGTGGAATGTTTGGCCTCCAAATGTCTGCTGAAGGACTGTGTGAATGTTTGTAATGGATGGAGGAAGCAATAGGCCTTTCTGTCTGTGCTCTACAGTGAAGAGTTGGGCTTCCCTCTCCATACTTGAGAGCTTGATTGGGCTCCAACCTGCATTTTTTTGGACTCATCTAACAAGGACAAAATGGAGAACCTACCAATGCCTCTCCTTAGTCTGGATAATTCCAAAGTTGCTGATAGGCAAGTGGACATCTGAATGGTCTCTCTCTGAGGGCTACTCATCCTTTGTCTGTTGTGCTATCATTCAAAGGTACACAACACATATACAGGGAGTCAGAAATGGGAACTAATTAGTCAAAGAATTTCACAAAAGGCTTTTATAATAATTACAGAGTTAAAATGAAATCAGGGTGTAGCAATACTCCCTGAAACTGCTGTTCCCTGAGCCTAAACAAGACCTGGCAATTTCTACCTGGTAGATGCCACTGTAGCTCTTACTATGCCAGCTTTCCAGCCAGTGAAAAGAGACAAAGTAACCCAGTGAGCATTTCTCAAAGGCATTGAGGGGGATCCTATCAGTAAGTTAAAGTCACCACTGTTACTCAAAAACCTAATAAAGACCCTTCAGACTTACAAGACTCTGTGAAGGGTACATGGCCTACATCTCTTTGGTCCTAAGGCCCCAGAAGATCTAAAGACCATAGATGTAGCCTTCATTGCACATAAAGCACCCGACATCTACAAGAAAATCTAATCTCATAGAAGACCATACTCTCTGGTCAAAACCAATAATCAATATCCCATTCTGTCTGTGCTCTATGGTGGAGTTGGGCTTCCCTCTCCAAACTTGGGTTTGTGTATGTACTATAAGGCTATGGGCACTAAGAAATAAATGCCCTTTAAGATTAAAGGATAAAGACTTTCAAAATCTACAATTTGAATCAGATGCAAAGAATCTGTCAGACAAAGGTTACCATCACTAGGGCAAAGGGGACTCTTGCCCCTCAACCTTCTGCCTTGTACTAACTTGCAGCCTGGGAAGGCATATCACCATCACCAAGCCAGCCAGGTTTCCTCTCAGTCCCTTGCTTTAACTTATTGTGACTGTTCCACAAGAGGAAAATTGATACCTGCATCAGATTGAGACAGGTATGAAATTCTGAAGCCTTCCCTCCCAGAAGAATGAGCAAGAGATCCAACTCCGGACCTGGCCATCAACCACCCAGCCATGTCCTACATCATGGGCAGCACAGGCAGATGTGGAGCCACACATCAGCTGCCTATGATAGTGCAGGATCCTGATAGACTGTTAAAATGCCCCGTTGGGACACCAGCCAGCATAAGAGCTCTGTGCCATCAACAGTGTAGCCATTTCCTTGCACTCTGAATCTCAACCCACACAGGCTTCTTAGACTGCTACCTCCAGATGCTACCTAGTTTGAAAACCCTCATACTATTTTGGGGGAGGCTCTGCCCACAGATTTGGCCAAGCCACCAGTGCCTTCTCTTTGTAACAGCTTGTTTTCCTCTCTCTTCCAGCCCTACAACCACATTGTCTGCTTGCCACGATGGCCCCACAAGGAAAGAATGAGCCTTCGAAATGTGAAATATTTTAGACAGTTAAACTGCAAAATACACTTCTCCTGCTTATAAAGCCAGTTCAAGGTCACTGTCAATGCTACTGTGGGTGCCCTCCATATAAGTTACCTCAGTCTTCTGCCACCCATATCCTGCTAACATACCTGCCTGGACTGAAAGAACACCTTTGTTGTGGGCTAGCCCCTCTTCTCCCTTAAATGGAAAGATCTCAGTTCTGAACTCAAAAGTCAACTGACCTGAACTCAACTTCCCAAAGGTTCAAAATCTTGTTTACCCTCTTTGGAGAAGCCCTCAGAGCTGACCTTGCTAGTTTCTCAGCACAAAATATCACTGCACTTCTGATTAATGACACCCAAGCTGCCTGCTAAAACAGGCACAAAATCTCTGCTGCAATTTCTAGCAGAAACTGGCTACAAGGTATCTTGGAAAAAGGCATAAATCTGCAAAATGTCAGATACCTGGGATTTCACTTAAAATAGGAATGCCATGTTCTTAGACCAAAAAGATAGGTCATCTGCTCCATCCCTGTCCCAACCACAAGACTTAAATTTCTCGAAGCTTCTGGCTTCTGTAGAATCTGGATCCTTGAGTACACACACACACACACACACACACACACACGCACGCACGCACGCACGCACACACACACACACACACACTTCTTATTTAGACTTTCAGCCCCTGGGAATGCTCAGTGGCTTCCCTGTACTAGCACTTGGATCCAATCACTAAAGCTTCCTCCTCCTTTTGTCTCTGTGCTCTAATACCTACTGTCCTTCCAATCAAGAACACTGACAAGCTCCCTGTAGGCCAAGACCTAACTGTCCAGGTGCCACATATTGTAATGTACCTCCTGAATTCAACAGCCAGATAACCTTGTACCAACAACTCTTATGCAGAAATCCTTACCTGATTCTTGAGGCAGTAAACTGCTCAATCCTGCTAAGTACCTGTCCATCAAGCTGGGCCCACCAGATCATGGTTGTTTGGTACTGACTGGTAGACTGCTCTTGAGCTGACTAGACTTACAAATAAACCCCTGGACAGATGCTGAGTACATCCTGTTTGTGAATGGAAGTAGCTCTGTTAGGAATGGAGTCCAATAAGTGAGATAAAATGTGGTCACCTTGTACAAAGTTATTTTTGTCAAGACTCCCACAGGGATGGTCGGCACAATGAACCTACAATTGGTCTGAAAAAGAAAAGCTCTCCTGCTCTCTGTTGCTGTTTGGAAACCCAGAAAAATAATAAAACTTCCTGAGCTATGATGGAAAAATCCATAACACCCATGCTTGGCCAGTGTCTGCTCCACTGTCACCAGTGATGCCAAATCTGTGCTCAAAGCTTAAGGGCCACAGATATCTACTGCATTTATATGCACCTACTCAGGTTGGCCTGGGAAATTCCCTGTCCAAACTAAGAAGAAAACAGAAGATTATAGAGTCCTGCTATGCCAACAGGCCTACATTTGCAGACATAAAACACATAGGTCACAAAGCTCTAAAATGAGTTAAGAAGTAAAAACATAACCCAACGGGAATAGCCTGTAATCGGATCTAAAAGACTAGCCACATCCATAGACACCCCTGTATACACAGAGAACCCAGGTGCATATTAACTGCTTCTAGAGATCTTAAAGTTTAAAAAATATAGCCTTAGATCTACCACTTAAATGACTGCTGGAGAATTGACCTGGACCAAAGCTCACTCTAATATTCATATTAACTACCTCTAAAAGTTCCAGAAATCTAGCCTTAGATCTGCTGAAAAATTCACCTGTACCAGAAAGCTCTTTCTGAAGAGACGCCACACTCAAACTCCTGCTTTAGTCACTCTGGATGCTGATGAGTGCACGCAAGGCTGAACCTTGAAGACTTTGTTCATAGCATTGCTCTGTACCTCAGTGTATTACTCCCTTTGATTTGTGTGCTTTTTCAGGCTGCATATGCAAATCCTGCATCTTGTTTCAGAGCTTCTGTTTGCTACAGTATTATTCACACTTGGTTCCTACTGTGCTTATCAGCCCAAATAATGATTTTTAACCCTTGCATTGCATAAACTGTATAATTTTTTTTCAAAGTTTTATTGATAAACAGATAGCAATGAGACAGTTTCAAATCTAATCGGAAGTACAGTTTCAACAAATAATACACTGCATATATTCTTCTCAGTGGTTAATTGCTGTACAAGAAGTGGACTTGTGATCCTATTTACAAACACCATTAGAACAAATCCCTCCATTCATTAAGAAAATGTAACTATATATCTATCCTAACCACTTTGAATACACAGATACAAAATGGACATTCATCGGTATACCCCATTTTTTCTAAGTTCCATTATTGAATATTATAGGTGTGTAAACTCAGCAAAATATTCTAAAAGAGTCCAGTAGCCCATTATAGCATTGCTTAAGTATATGCAAGAAAACAGAAATTATCCCATGCACATTATCTGACCACAGTGCAATGAAACTGGAAATAAATGACAAAAGAAACCAGAAAAAAACTTTCAATACATGAAAATTAAATGACACCCTAGGGGCCGGGGAGATGGCTCAGTGGAATAAGTGCTTCCCTGGCAAGCGCAAAGGACTGAGTTCAATCCCTGGTACCATCAAAAACAACAAAAAAAAAGTTTTTGACAATGTCAAGCCATACAGTTATATGTAAAAGATGAGCAAGGCAATGATCCTGAGAATCTTCAGAAGATTTTTGAATCTAGCAGTTAATTGGAAAGATTCGCACCCTGATTAAATATATATACTGATACCTGTGAACTAAGCTACTGCACTGCAGATGGTAATTTGTAACAGTAGTTTCATGTTTGGAGTGCCTGTCATTCTGGTAGTCTGAATATGGGCGGCTTGTCATGACATGCCATTTACTGCTATGATGTCTCTTGGGTAGGTGGATGTTCAAGAAGAAGGGGGTGGTGAATGAAAGCAAGAGACAGGAAAAGGAATATTGTGGGACTGTCCTGCTTCAAGGTTGTATATGGTGAGATTTTTAGACTTATGTGCAAACATGAGAAGTATATAATTCTTTATCCTATTTTTAAAATATAATGTAATTTTTAAAATGTTTTTGTCATATTATGCAGGGACTCAAAGTTCAACATATCAATACTTGATGAAAAACACCTGCTCCTTATTATGCCTAAGATGTTTGAAATGCAGTGAGATAGTGAGTTTAAACTGTATAATTTGTGTTAGGCTTTATTTTGAGGGATCTATGCATGATCTCATGCAATCCTTAATATTCTAAGATACACTGCTTATTTTATGAATAATAAATTGAGCTAATAGAACAATGACTAAATTGCCTTATGTAACAGTGTAGAACTAGCATATCATAATTCTAATATACATATAAGTATGACTCTAACAACCACTTTTTATCTATTAAGATGTTCTGCCTTATTTTAAAATAAAAATACAGGCCCTATAACAATTATTTCTTTACTTCTTTTCAGTTATAGGGAAGATTGATGTGTCTAAGAGGATTGACGTGTCTATGGAGGACTGATGTCTTTACACACATACACACAAATGGATGTACACAATTGTACACTTGGACATATGGATATACATGCACATGTGGTTAGAGTCACATGCATGCAACACAAATATGTATAAATATATGTATGCACAAACTATTGAGCTGTATTACTTTTGCATTGCAGGATGCTTACATTATTTAAAAATTCCTTTTAGAATTTATGAAAAGCTAATGTACCCCAAGCATTTCATGCCTCTCTTTTTGATTGTGTGGCAGTCACCATTTGCAACAGCTTATTTTTTCAATGTCACTCATAAAGTTTTAAGTGTTGTTCTACTGTGTCACTTGCCTATAATTCTTATGGTTTCTATTGTACATTTTAAAGAAACTCTCATACCCACTTAGAATTTATGGGACATTCAGCTTATAATTGGAATGGATTGAAAGATGTTTGGAAAAAAGTGTTTGTGATTGCATGCTGGGATTCAGGTGAAAGAATCCTTCTGGTCTTTGATTATTCTCAATGGCATGATTGTTGATTTCTCAGTGGCCACAAAATGGACCTGCTTTTCCAGTACTCTCATGAAGAATTTGCTGGAAACCAATGTACTCAAAGAGCAATGCTAACACAAGAAGCAGCTGTGATGGAGAGGAATGACTGCAGAAGGGGTCCTCACTGAGAGTGAGTGCTCTTCTCCAGCTAGAAGGTGCTTTCTACCTGCTTTTTGCTTCTTTGAGTTGAACAATGCTGTGGCTCTTTGTTCCAGGATATAGGACTGACAAATTTTGTGTGTATAAGAGGCAATTGAATAGCTAAGGGCCTTCAGAAAATAAAAATGCAGCAGGGTCAGAATTGATTTTCCTGGCTCTGTAGTTTGAGAAATACTAGATTTGGCAGCAAGAGGAAAGAAAAGGGCCAGTGAACAAATCCATTCTTGACTGACTTATGTATGCCACTGAGGTTCTGCTGGTCCATGCTATGGGAAATGGGATGCTTGGCTCCCAATAGAAAGTGTGCCCTGCATTTGGAGTCCATGGTGAAGGTTTGATGGTAAATAGTTCGTTCACCCAATGATGCAGTTAGACCTTTCAGAGATGATTTTCAGAGGTAGTTCCTCTACAAATTTCCTTGAGGGGCAGACTGGCTGTCTCACAGGGGCTTTTGTAAAAGTGCAACTAAGTCATAGGATTGAGTTAAGACAGGTAGTATTAAATTTACGAATGCAAGTCTTAATGCAGTCTAGGACAACTGAATCTCTGGGTTGTATATGTTTTGTTGGAGCAATTATAGTTTTCAAAAAATGTGCATTACACAATTCACTGCAATTTGGAGCAAGAGAGAGACAGAGAAAGAGAAGGGGAGAGGGAGAGGGAAAAGGAGAGAGAGAGAGAGAGAGAGAAAGAGAGAGAGAGAGAGAGAGAGTTTAAGTTTGAGGACTATGGCCATCTACCAGTATGAGTAAGCAGTTTCATTCTATGTTTTATAATGGAGATTAGTTAGCAGTCACAATGTGTGCTTTCAAGAAATGTTGAAATCCTAAAGCCCCGTGTCTGTGAAGGTTACCTTATTTTGGAACCAGGATTTTGTCAAACATTTTAATATTTGAGGTAATTGTGGGGGAGCCCTAATCCAATATGATTGGTGTCCATTTACAAAGGGAAAATTTGGATACAGAGACAGAGCTACAGATACACACACACCCACACCCCCTCCCCACAGAGCATCATATTAACAGAGAAAGAAGATAAAGTGACAAGTCAAGGAACACTACAGATTACCAGCAAGTCAGCAAAGGCTGTAAGAAAGGCGTGGAATAAATTCTCCCTTGAACTTCTGGAGGAGCCCTGTCAACACCTCCATCTCAGACTTCCAGCCTTTTATAACTATGAAAGAATGTTTCTGCCATTTAAATCATCCTGTCTGGCCAGCCAAATAGCTCTGTGGATTAAAGTTCCTGAAAGCAGGCACAGGGGCCAGGGATTCGATCCCTGGGCCTGCCATGCTGAGATAGAAAGCCAAGGCTTGCTGAGATAGAAATTGAGACTGGGCGCGGTGGCTCATGCCTATAATCCCAGCTCTTGGGAGGCTGTAAAGAGACAGATCACTATGAGTCCTATCGAGTAGTGAGACCCTGAACACCCTGTAGACCCTTCCCTAAAATACCAAAATAAAAATAAAAATTAATAAATAAAATCATCCTATTTGTTGTACTTTGTTATAGTAGCCCTAGGAAATAATAAAGAATTCTTGGTTAAATTTCAGTTAAAAAAAGAAGCACCAAGGTTAAAATATGCATATATATGAAAAGTATTTGTTAAAAAAAAAAAAAGCCAAGTGGAAAACTTCTGATGTTTCCAATACAGAACTGTTCTGCTCAAAGAACAAGGCCTCTAGATGCTAGTAAAACAAGGTCTAATTCATACATTCTGACTTGGATGTCCGTCTTAGTTTTTTGCTGTTGTTGTTGCTGAGATAAAAGGCCCAACATCTACAAGTTAAGGGAGGGAAGGTTTATTCAGATCACAGTTTGTAGAAGTTTAGATCTATAATCAGCTGGCTCCAAGGTACAGTGACTTGTCCGAGGGGAGCAGTTCATGGCACCCAAAAGGTAGCAAACGCAACCTTGGGAGGACGAGACTTTCTGTCCTTGATACTGTATGCAAGCTACCCCCCTTCACACCTTTAATCCCAGCTAGAACTGTGCCAAAACAATCAGCAGATGGATTTACTAGTCACACCTCCTTCCTCCCAGCATCACACACTTTTTTTTTTTTTTTTTTTCAGAACTGGGGATTGAACTCAGACCCTTGTGCATGCCAGGGAAGTGCTTACTCTTCTGAGCCATCTCCCCGGCCCCTATCACACACTCTAGATCCAGCCTCCCCCTAAAAGCCCCACCTGCATGGCTGCTAGACACAACCCTAACAGTGTGCAACTGAAATTTCATAGCATGACTGTGTATTGCACAGTCTTTGGTTGAGTTGTGAGGAAAATCTTTGATTGACACTCAACCATCAAATTATACAGTAGCTTAAAAGAATCATGATCAGAAAAGTCTGAGGGTCTTTCATATATATATTCAAAATGACTAAACCAGATTCAAATTAAGGTCTTGTATCTTTTTTTAATGATTCTGATCTCTGTGTATTCTCAGTCACTAGCTTTGTATAGACTGTTGTTTACCTGTGCTAATATTGCAAGGCTGAAATCAATGAGAAAGTATTGATTTCAGATAATGATTTTATATAACACCTGGTACTCATTGCACACATGTGCAATGGCTTTTCATCTTGACAAGGAGGAGAGACAATAGATGGGCAGGCGGGTTCTTCTCTGGATTCCTTCATTAAATTCTCCATGGGATGCCATCTTTGACAGGTCATGAATACATGTATCTGACAGGAGATCAATTGTTCAAGCAGAGTGGTAGAAACAGGCAGATTTTTGCCTTAAAAAGCCTAAAATGATTTCTATGTCCTGTGATTTTTTCTGGGATAATGCATTTTATTTTATTTTGTATTTAAGTTTGTGTACTTTAGCTTGAGTTCAGCTGTTAGAAGTGATGGTGAAACCAACAGAGCTGGTCTTGGATCTTGATGGCTTCCAGAGATGCTATGAAGTCCTTGGACCTCAGAATCAAAAGGTTGCAGGGATCAGATAGCACTAAGGCCTGCTTGTCCCTGATGACATTCCAAATGATTAGAACCTCTTTTGGCGTTGGTCAGAAATCAGTATAGTCAGTGGGTGTTGGATTCCTGGTCAAGCAATGACCAATGATGACACCATGTGCTACATGTATGGTTAACACCAGCCTTTGTTTATTTTCATTTTCATTTTACTTCTTAAAGTTTTGGTTGTTACAGGGTCTCACTACACAGCTCAGACTCATGATGATCCTCCTTCTTTCACCCTCCCAGCACTGGGATTACATGCATGTACCAACCACCAGCCTGAAAATAATCATCAATGTCCATATTGATCTAAGGTAAAACTTAGGATTCCAAGAAATGAGGTTTTAACTCTGTTATATGTCCCTCCTCAAGACCATCTCCAGTCCCCAAGACAATATCTATCATTGCTCATGATACACATTTCATCTGAGCCCAGAAGAGGCCTAGGTAGTCTTTTATACAGGCTACCTGGGCAGTCATGATTAATAGATGAGTTTATCATTCATGGAAAATCTGTCACAGGACTCAAATAAGCATATAGTCTAATGCCTTTTGCCTGTCCTGAAATGAGACCTGATTGCTAGTGGAGGAGTAGAAACCTTTATCATCCCAAAGAAAAAATTTCTACGGCCAGAATATCAAGACCCATATCCCATGAGTGTGGAGTGGAGGCTGCTAACTCCTGGCTGTGAGCCATGTGGAAGACATGAGAGTCATCTTGGACAACTTTTTCCAGTCATCATCTGCAGTCTAAGGTCAAGTGGTTGGACTCAGGCCACTCAGCATCAGACAAAGCAAATCATCTGACAAAATCACATCATAGATTACTGATGTCATAGTCACAGCCAAGAAAAGATGGATTGGTACCCTGATACCTCAAGCTTCTCCAGGTCTGACTAGGAACATGCTCCACAGGGGAAAAAGTGGGAACATACACTCTGCAGTGAATTAGAGACTCTCTCTGTGAAATCTGGGGGCTGGATTAGTGGTCTTGGGTCAAGTTCTCAAGTATTTATTAGTGTAAATTATTTGCACAATAATAAAAGAGAAGCCAGGGAGGAAAGGGACATTGGCATCTGTCCAGCTTGGCACTTAGAAATCTCTTTAATCTTAGCCCAGGAAGTAAGTGGTATAATTTTATTTTCTAGATGTGAAAGGTGAAGTCCAGCCTAAGGGCCCTACCTGAGGTCAAAAGTAAGAAGGTGCAGAAATGGGATTACATTTGAGTCTACCCACATGCCACCCTCATCCCCAGGGCACTGGCTTCTACTATATGATGTGACTTTGCTTAAAAAAAGAAGCCATGCCTGGCATAGCATATATTTGGGCTCTTCCAATTACTATTATTATTAATTTTGTTTTGGCAGGCTCAGCCCTCCCTGAGGGCGGGGCTGGCATGGCATGTGGTACCTGGGATTGAACCGTGGTCCCCTGGGCCGGCCTAAGCTTGACTAAGCAGGCACTTTAGACTGCTGAGTGATCTCGCTGGTCCCATCTTCCAATTTTTAAATAGCATCTCATTTTTGTTTCAGTTTCTCACACTGCAATAAGCATTGAAGCAGACTGATAAAATATTCTCACCTGTCAATCTAAGCTTCGAGGCTCACATTAGGAATGATTCTGACATTTCTGAGGTCACCCCTTCTCCTTTCTTTAACACAGAGGCACAGTTGGGCTCCACAGTTCACAATAAAAGCAAAATGGCAGGAAATTTCAAGTGTAAGAGTGATTCTTTCAGACAAAGCACCAAGAGAGCAAAACTATTAAAATTTTATTCTCCTTTGCCCTTTCATTTTTTGGGCTACATCCTTTTTATGCTACTAAAATCAGCATCACAGGAAACCATATCTACTCCCCCTATCCAGAACACAGGTATTTTCTCTACAGAGTACAGTGAGACCTGAAAATGTGTTGTTTAGTCCTGGGGATTGGAAGGAAAGAGAGCTAATTTGTACTATGATTTGTAAAGGGAACAGGAAATGAGGCCTATTTATTTTGTTGCCTTGGAAGAAATTTAAACATACATACATATGCATTTGATTTTCATTAATGAAACAAGATTTCCATTAAGTGTTTTGCTACTTAAAATAAAGCTTTAGAAGATGTTGCTGGATAAAGAAAATCTTATGGGACTTGACTCACCTTTTAATATTGAAAAAATAGGAGGAAAGTTACACCTTCTTATATGAATTTGACATTTCATCATTGCTGTCATTTTTGCATAAACTGTACATACTGAAAAATAATTACAGATTACTGTATGTACTGGCTGTATAATATAAGAACAGTAGTTCATGAGTGTGAATTTAGAAGAATAAAAGGAATCAAATCTTCATTTTTAAAAACAGAAACGCTGGACCACTCTGATGCACTCGTTTTTGATAAATCTTGCCCTTGCCACCTACTCATTGATTTATAAGAAAATTCATTTGCCAAAGCTCTTTTAGTTCATGCTTCTCTATTATACATTCATCATTTGTTGAACTGAGCATGCATGGGGTTCCCCTCCCTTGTGCTTTTGATTTTTATTTTTCCTTCAGAATTATGTGATCATATATGGATATTTATTTATTTAAGTATAATTTGGTACAGGATCTCACTATGCATCTCAGACTCACAGTGACCCTCCTATTTTCAGCCTGCCCAGTGCTGGGATTACAGGTGTGTGCCACCATGCCTGGACTCGGTCGCTGGCTCAGTGCAAGGGGCTGAGGGGTAGGGCTGGCACAGCATGTGATACTGGGGATCAAACCCTGGTTCCTGAGCTTGCCTAAGCAGGCACTTAGTGCTCTGAGCTATCTCCCTAGCCCTCATATATGGATTTTGAAAAATCTCAATTAGCAAGTGAGATTTTTCTGTCTTTTGGGTAATAAATAGTCTTGGACACTTGACCCACTGATCTCACTCTATTATCTTCTTGAAGGACTAAGAACCCTAGTGACATATGTGCAGCTGAGAGTCATAAGATAGGTAAATTTTTAATTAAATAAAAAATATAAGGATACAAGGAGCAGTTTCCATGATGTATCTATTCAGATTACTTCGATTTGGATAGCATGTCAAGTACATAGTGAATTTAAAGGATTGATCTGAACGAATCCATCTTTTCTTTAAGCCACTCTTTTGTCCCTGCTAATACACTGCCCCATCATTCCTAAATAATGCCAGTTTCTTCTTCCTCTCAGTGCCACCTGCCAAGACGTTTTGCCTGGTCAGCACTCTGCAGGCTGCATAGCCTGCTATACGAATGTCTGTCTGAAACTTTTTTCTCTCTGATTTTATTTCACATCTTTAGGGATGTATGGGATAAGTCAGCATAATAAATGACAGTGCTGCCTCAGTCACTAAGAAAATTTCTAGCCCTGATCTGCTCCTCTTCCATCATTCGTTGTGGGTCAGGTAGTCACTATTGTTCCCAGACGGTCCTCATTTTTAGTTCCCAGTGAATGGAAGGGACAAGGGAGATAATGAGTCCCTGAACTTATTTTTGTCATACTTTTTGTGTGGTGAATGTTGACACAAGTTGGCAAAAGAGTAAGATGTCAACTCTATTAGGTACCATATATATATATTTTTTTAAATTTTTTTAAAAATTTTATTTATTTGTGTGTGTCCAGCTCAGCCCACCAGGGGGCGGGGCTGGCTGGCATGTGGTGCTGGGGGATTGAACAGCGGTCCCTGTGCTTTGCTAAACTTGTTCTAAGTAGGTGCTTTAGACCACTGAGCCATCTCACCAGCCCCCATGTATATTTTTTAATCATTTAATCTTCAGATCAATAAATCTATATCATGAAGAAGATTTGTGAAAGAGGACAATGAACTGAACATGTGTGAGCACTAAAAATATCCCTAATTTTAGACATGTACCTTTATATTCTCACTAAAAATCCCCAGAACATGATAGAATATTCCTTTCAATTTCTAGTAATATAATTAAATTCCAGACAATAGTTCTGGTTGTTCAATTAATTATGATGGTGCACAATGTACCTGATAGATAAAACAGGCATTGTTTAATCCAAACATCTTTTTAGATGTGGAGCAAGAAGAGTAAGTGGTATTGGGCATGATAAGGACTTGCTATATGTAGTTCTTCAAGGGAGAAAGTTAGGACAATCCATAGAGCTCTATGGATGCTGAGGTTCATCCACCACCAAGGCCTAGCACCTCCGCCCTTTCACAGCCCTGGGTGTGGCCAGTGTCCTCAGTAGGGACAAATGATGACTGCCACTGAATGGAGGAAACAAGCTCCTCTGATTGTGAATTCTTTCTCGTTTTTATCTTTTGCCTCAGTATTCCTTCTAACTGGACTTTAAGAAAATCATACTCAATTCTAATTCATCAGCATTTTGTATTATCAAAATCAATATAGAATAGGAAAAGTGTTTTTACTATGTCTCAGCTATGAATATTTAATTATATTGAAGACAGAGGAAATTAAAATAGTATCTGATGAGAGCCATGGAATGATAATGGCTTTTTATTTAGCAAAAAGGCCTTTCACTCCATTTTTTGGATGATCAAATTAAAAGTTTCTTTTATACTAACCTTAGATATTATTGCAAATGCTAAGCTAAATTGCTAAAAAGATGCCTATGAATAAGCAGTTAAATAGCAATTT
Source organism: Octodon degus (assembly GCF_000260255.1). NCBI lineage: Eukaryota > Metazoa > Chordata > Mammalia > Rodentia > Octodontidae > Octodon > Octodon degus. Next base: position 4,881,764 of record NW_004524728.1, on the reverse strand, counting down.
TCTGAAAGGCACTGAAAATCCCTAATATCTTAGAAGAACACATTCCTGCTTGGAAATGGGTACAGAAAGTTTCTAAGGAGTTATTTTACATTGCAGACTCTCAGTATCACCCTAGCAAAGTCCCTAATCATATCTTCTACAAGTAATGAGAGTCTTTTGTTTAACAGTTCAAAGAAAAACACAAACATGTTGAGTTACAAAAAAACTATTTAGGATCAAAGGTATCCTGCCCTATCAGGCAGATGAATAATCTACATATTTAGGCATTTAAGTTCATGATTTGGTTCTTGGCCTGGGACTTAGTGTTACTAAAGTATTAATTTGGCATGCAAATAACCTTTTATTATAAAGTTGCAATGAACCTCAAATAATTCCTTATTGACAGGTCTCAGGACCTTTGCCATGAATTGAAGGACCCCTACTGACTGAGAAGCTAGACTTCAAGCTTTCTCGCTTTTGAGTGGCACTTAATTTGCACAGAGAAGAAAGGTCAGGGACTTGGATCAATGTTAGCAGAGAAGAGGAGCGAGCCAGTGTGGAACTCAGGCTTACAGTAGCAGATACAAATTTTCATACTATAGATGAGAAAAACACAATAAAAACAAAAGCACCAACAAAAATTTCATTGTTAGTTTCCTATTGCCACAGCAAGTCACCACCTCAAACACCACAAACATTTGATCTTAGTTGTAGAAGCTGAACATTAAAAAACAGGACTCTGAGTTAAAGCTATGGTGTCTGTGAAGCTATGCTCCTTGCAGAGATGCCCAAGGAGAATTTCTGCACTTCCCAGCTTCAGGTGGCCTTTGTGCTTGACTTCAGAACATTTTCCATCTTCAATGGCAGCAACAGTGCTGAGGTGAATTCCTGAGTCTCATCTCCAGATTCACTCATTTTTTTACCTCCTGTTTTTGGTTTTAAGAACCAATGATTATTCTGTTCTCTTTCAGATAATGCAAGACACTGTCCCCATTTCCAGGTCCTCAACTAGGATCACATCTGCAAAGTCTCTTGTTTTGTAGAAAGTAGAATGTTAACTGGCTTAAGGATCAGGATATACTCTTCTTTGGGGGATTTATATTACTGACTACAAAGGTCTGACTATGGTGAATAGGTGGACTCTCTAGCTGGCCTCTTCATTTTAAAAGTTCCTCAGAAAAATGCACAACTCTAACAAAAGCATATGCAGCATTGTTCCTGAGATTCTATGACGATAAAGTGCTGCTCATACCTGCATGGTTGCTATCAGTCTTCTTTCTCAAATATGCCCCCAAAGTCATAGAGGCAATAGAGATTTCCTTTTGACTTTTCTTTCTTCTTGTTTTTCCTTCCTTCCTTCCTTCCTTCCTTTTCTTTCTCTCCTTTTCTCCCTCCCTCTATCTCTGCTTCTCCCACCTTTCACCATAGTTATGTTTTTCTTTAGATTGCAGGTATGTGGTAATGTTATGGCTATTACCTAAAATGTCCCCTCAAAGGGCTTATGGTGTTGTGAGTTCGGTTGTAAGTGGATTCACCCTGGGGAGGGATAGGATCCTGAGGCTCTAATTCCTTAAGGAAATTAATCCATTGATGAGACTGTACTTTGACGTCATCATTCAGAGATTATGAAACAGAGGCTGGGGCCTACTTGACAGAGCAGGTTGCAGAAGCGTGACTTTAGAGACGATATGTTGTCTCTAGCCTATTTCTGTTTGGCTCTTTCTTCCTCTCTCTGCTTCTCAGTGGCCGTGAGGTAAATAGTTGTCCTCGGCCACGCCCATCCACTGTGACGGTGAGTCTCTCAGGCCCTTAGCAGCAGAAGCAGCCAGTCATGGACTGAGACATCTGAAAGCACGAACCAGAAGAGTTTTTCCTCTCTTCAAAGGTTTTTCTCAGATATTTTGCCTGAGGAATGGAAAACTGACCAATATAGGCAGACTGAGTGGGCAACATTTTAATGTAGGACTGAAAACATTATTATTAGAATGAGTACAAAAATTACCCCAGAAGTTTTTGCTTTGCATAGAATCATTGTTTTTTTTTTTTTTTTAGAACTTCTTCATCTTGAAAGTTTATTTCGTGCCAGTACAGTAAAAATGCTACCAGTTTCTCTTTGGTAACTTGGCCTTCTGTAGGGCTCTACACAGAAATAAATTTTAAAAATGCACAAAAAATATAGAGAATAGGGTATATGGAAAGGACTCAGAAGAGAAAATAATCCTCTTTAATTTCTTTGTTTCTCATTGATTACTTTTTGCCTGGCTCTCCACACTTAAATAAATGAAGCCTTAAACAAAAGGTAAAGCCACATTTTCCTATTGCTGATTGATTTTTTTCCATATTCTCATGATATATGTAGAGTGAAACTGAGAAGCCTATGTTAAATGGCATGACAAAATCACGAAATAAGTCAACAGCTTTTTAACATCTATGTTTTTCATTGAAAAACTAAAAATTGAAGGACAATGTAGCCTAAAAAAGATGTATGTCAGAAATACTTCTTTTCTTCTAATGATACTCATAAAGCTTGGCTTCTACCCACACAGGTCACTCATTCTAAAACATTTGTAGAATACTGGCTCTGAACAAGGTTACCCGCTGGTTTGAATGTATGTGAGCATGAAAAGGGCATTCACCTCTATCCTTAATCAAGTTTACAATCTAGACAGAAAATACTGCAAATAAATGTGACCCCTGGGTGTGGTAAAGAAATTTTATAAATGTCTTTGATCCTTAGTTCAAAACCCATTTCTCATTATATTTATATGACTAGTACTAATTCATCAAAATGAAGTCTCTAAAAAGATTTCCTTTAATTTATGATTTTTAAAAGCTAAAATATCAATATTTTAGGAATGTTTCTTTTTTCCATAACTCATAAAAGGTTTCTCAGGGTCTCTATTTGAAAGAGGCACTGGTGTCCTGGAGCTCCCTATGGATTTCCCTCTGGGATTGTCTAGTTTTAAAAATATAGACAACCTTTTCCCCTAAGTCCTTAAATACAATAATCTGTCAGATTTAACATATTCAAGACTGACTTTAAAAAGAGACTCACAGTATGCAAAAATAAGGAAAAGAAATTTTTTTATTAGGAAAAGGTGGGAAAACAGAATAAAAATAATAAGACAAATGCTGCAGCATTTTTGGGTTGCTTCTGTCAGATGGGGCGCAAGTACATTAGGAGGAGGATGAAATGTCAGAAAAGTTTACATTCTGCACTCATTTGCCAGAGATGGGTGTTCCACTGCAGTTGGAGAAGCTATATTTGGAGAAGTCTTTAAAGAACCTTTTCATACTTGATGCCAGATCAAAGATGGTAGGTACTTGAATTCAGCAAAATAACTGAATGTAGTCCAATAGTCTATAACAGTAGTGGGTTATCAGCACATATGGCTATTTTTCAAAGTTGTTGACTTGAGCCTTTTATAGCTCAGCATACTAATATAGTTGTATTTTTTATACATTATGGTTACACTTTTCTTCTGGATGGTTAAGACCAAGTTAAAACAAGACTTATATAACTAAAAATGTAACTTTTGCCATCTGACAAGGTCAGTCAAATCCCCTCAGGATTTACCCTGGAACCATGTACAGGCGCTCAGATATGAAGTTCAATTCCAGTAACAATTGTACTTGGGTTTATTATAGGAGAAGATCACAGTGTGTATTGAATTTTTTTCCTAGTTATCCCAAACTAACAAAGTTTTCAAAAAACTATTCATTTTATTTTCTATTATAAGAATCCCAGTGAATCTTAGGAACACAAATATTGTCTTTTTATAGCAGAAGGATTTTCAGCATATTTACCTTTTACTCGAATAACTGGAAATTGACTTTTCAAATGCTAAGTGATTTGATCCTTAGTTATTCCATGTAAATTAAAATAAGAGTATGATAATACTTCTAGCTAATTGCAAAACACATCTATATATGCAATCAATAGCTCTCTGACAGCTCTATCTGAAGGATGAATTTTCTGTGGTTATAATTTACACAGACACTTGGCAGCAGAATAACATGTACACATCAAAATAAGACAATTATGGGATAATGTGAGAGCTACCCCAGCTACACACTTATGTCCATCTTCCATTTCTAACTCAGTTTCTACCAGATCCACAGATCTCTTCCTGAGCATCCTAGCTGTTTTTTCTGGTGTTCAGAGAACCACTTTGATTAGTGCTTCTCCATAAGTATTGATACCTATTACACTTCTGTGTCTTAGAGCTTTAAACTATTTTATCCATGTAAGTTTGGTTTTCCTGTCAATTTTTAAGAGTCAAGAGAGATTGTCTTGACTTTCATCATTCTTAACAGCATGAGGCTGCACCTTGCATGTAGCAGACATTTAGTAACATGTATACGGTACAGTCAGGATATCTATACAGCCGAGCCAACTATGATTTCTTTTGCTAGCTGCTTGCTATGCTAAGCATTTTGCAGTTCCTTCTGACAATTGTTTCTTTGGTAGGAGGATATGTTAGATTATGTTTAATTAAGACAGATAGTTCAGTAAATCCAAATTATTTTTGGCATGGGAGACAAAGTGAATTAGCTCAGGGTATTTTATTTTTCCTTGATCCTAAAGCATATTGAATTTATCAAAGTTGTGTGAATATTATGTAATAGTGTACCTTATTTTGTCAAATTTACTTGCTATTCCAAAATTACTATATTACAAATAGGCAGATATATGGGAAAACAGGGAATGCTGGGCTACAGAGTTCAAATGGAAATACAACATTGTGTGGTCGCTGACAATGTTGCAGTGTTTAGGTTCTGTAGTACAGTGCCATCCATATGGTTTTCATAAGGAGAATAAAATCCATTTTATTGAGAAACTAAAGTCTAAGATAGTTAAATTCTTACCAGGATTTTCAGACATACAAAAATTTGTAATGAACTTTCACTAATTGTGAGGTATTTCTTCTGCCTCTATATTACTGAAGATCTACTCTATACTGTGTCACTTGTGATCATTATTAGATCATCAATCATTGATTTAAAAGAAACATAAAATAATCTTTCAACAGTAAATGGAGACAGTGATACTTTGTCTCATCACAATGTATAAAATCTACTTCAGACATTTTAAGTAAATTGCAAGGTTTGTGAAGACAGAAGATTTTGTTCATTAAAAATAAATGCTGGTTCATTACACACAATGTCATTTGCAAGGTCCTAACACTGGGGAAGGCTTACTGATATTTTCTTAGAAAACAAATAGCGGAATCTAGGGGGAATGTCAAACAAACACAGGACTATGAAATTCATCTCTTCTGAGAGTGAACTTAACAGAAATTGCATTTACTTGTTTTAATAATGAATATACCTATCACACTTCTACTTTCCAGGAAAACCAGTTTTTAGTTTGCTGAAAGATTTAGGTTTCGCTCATCATTTGGACATTTTTGTCTTTAACTCCCGGAACAGACTCAGTGATATTTAGGTTCCTCTGCTGGTCCCTGAGTTCTGTATCTTAATCACCTCTGGCCACTAGTTCATGCCAGCCAGATTCTTCAATCTGGACTTGACTCTGCAGGTCTGAGGTATTTGACCCAAAGCTAGGGGTAGATGCAGAGGGAGGTCCAGCTTCATAGTGAGACAATCTGCTCACATTGACAGCTTCATTCTCATTCTGTTCTGGTGGCAGAAAACCATGTAATTCTAGGTATGTTGTCTTTGGTTTTACTACAAGAGGATCCTGACAATAGTTAGAAAAGACCAGATGTGTACCAGACAAAGTCCTGACATTTGCAGATCAAAGGTAGGTGGCATTTAATAGATTTGCTAAATCTTCCTTATATTTTACTGTTAAGGGTGGCATGAATCATACCCAAAATCTAAAATAAAAGTGTATATTATATTAAAGTATTTTTTAAAATGTGAAGGTCAAGTTGGAGTTTTGTGGTTTATTTGCTAGTACAAGTTTTGCAGCAATGCAAGTGCTTTTATTGTTATATTTGAAGATACTTTTGTAATTCTATGTGCAGCTATTAAATAAAGATATGAAAGTGACACAATTTAAAAATCAGAAAAATATGGTAGAGACTATAAGAAGCCAAAAGGAATTAATTTAACTTTGGAAAGATAAGGCAAATTATATTACTGAAGCCCTTATAATAATACAAGGATCTATGTTTTTTGTTCACACTTACTACCTGATTATTCAATTCTTTTATTAATGTTTACTACTCATATCAATCTTCGCATTTACAGTGAAAATTCAGATTTATTCCTAACTTCAGATTATTGTATATGAAGTAAAAATCTGGATTTGTTCATTTCTTAGTGAAAGAAGTCAGTAAAATTTACACACAAGTCTTTGATACTACCTGGTATCTGGCCACCAAAACACCATTCGATTATTGATAATATTGTGCAAGGTAGCTAAAACCATGGGCTAAATACTCAAACACCAGGACTAATACTGGTTCTGAAGGTACATCTATGGTCTGCAGTGAAGCCTACTTAGATCCTTGTATTTATAGCTTTCACAGACATCTTTCATCACCTTAAGTGTCAAATATGCACACACTCTGTGTATCTCAAATAGAACTCTTGCTTTTCCTTTGATGGATGCTTTTGTTTTTAGTAATAGAAGCACAGTGATTATTCCAATGTATTCATGTGCCATTTCACTTTAAAGTTAATTTGAAGCAGATGTGGCCATTTTTTCTCTTTCATTTTGTGATGAAAGGTTAGAATACTATCTTATAGGATCTACCCTATACTGAAACACCTTTGAAGAATAAAAATTGTATTTAAATGAATAAAAACAGTTAAGATTTTAAATGGTCATCCATCCATCCATCCATCCATCCATCCATCCATCCATCCATCTATCCAACCATCCATCCATCCATCCATCCATCTATCTACCCAACATCCATTCATCCATCCATCCATCCATCCATCCATCCATCCATCCATCCATCCATCCATCCAATCTATTGTTTATGTCTATCCTCCAGTTACTACAAAAAAATAGCTTTGTTACTCTTGCCCAAACTGGTAATTTATTCTTATTTAACTTTTAAAACATCATAAGACTTGAATATCCTTTCAAGATGTCCCAGTTCCATAATAATTTCCATATCCATGTTTTGTAATATAACAGGTCTCATTATCTGTTATTTTTAAATGTCTGTCTTCTGGGTTCTACTTGTTTGCTTCTAGAAACATATATTCCAGGAATCGCTCATGTTACTCTGACTCATAAGGCTTTGGATTATGAATATTTCACTGCATTTCATGCTGTTGTGATTTGAGTTACTGAGGCTGGTGCTTCAGGAAGGCCATGGTTCATGACTCAGAGGAGGAGGCTGCTGGTGAAAAGCAGAGGCAGCAGGGGCAGCAGGCAGTGCTGGACGAAGCAGTGGTGGAGCCTGGTGCAGAGTGGCAATGAGGACTACTGGCGTTAGAGTGGCTGGTGGGGCAGGAGGTGATGGGTCCAGAGCCTGAGGAGGCCGTGGATCTGTGCTTCCTCTTCCCTGGTGCTCTTCCCCGAATGCACATTAGAAGTACTTTTTGTCTCCTCCCCTAAAGTAGATGCACCCCATGAAAAACAGGGTTCCTAGATTTCTGTCCAACTCCTGCACTACCTCTTCTGAACTGAACAGATGCCTGTAGTTATGAAGAAGTTCTTCGCTTGGCACTCTGCCGCTAGCACCTACCATTTGCCCTGCTAATTCCATGCCCCTCCAATTAAACCCAAGACCAGTGTTGCCAATGTCTGCTGGCCAGCAGCCACCTTCCTGAGTCAGAATTCACAGATGCAGAGTCCTCACTGCACTAAGGTTAAGTTGGGCAGCGCTGCAGTAACTTGCACCCATTATTCTACCAGTGCTCATCAGCTGATGTAAAAAAAGGAAAACAAAATCCTTCCTAGATTCTGAGGCTGTGAGATAATTCTGTGGCAGTGGATTAATATTAAGTGGATATCTAAGAGAATTTTCAGTTCTCTAAACTAAAATGCTGTACAGCAAAAAGCTTCCAGGTTGCCCTGCTTTTTATTTTATTTTATTTACTTTTTTGAACTGCTTTTTAGAATATGTGTTCACCAATATGATCTCATGAAAGAAAAAAAAATTAAGGATCTATACACCAAGAATTTTTTTATTTTTACTATGTTCATTTTATTGAGGGTCTTTACATTCATGCCTCTTCATAGTCAAAGCTCTTAGTACAGGATTATTGACTTATAAATTGTGAAAAGTGTTAAGCTTTTTAAGTTAAGGATTTTCTCTTTTATTTAATTTAAAATTTCCTATGTTAGGAGTGGAAGAATAAATAGTCTGTATCCAGATTTTTTTAAATGAATAATTTTAGCATAGTCACAGTTCTAAAGCAAAAGACGCAAAAGAATTTATTTTGTCATAATTCAGCCCGTGTCAGGTTGTTACCTCTTCATTGTCACAAGCCCCTTGGTTTGGGCTAGAGATTATTTATTTGGTGTGTGTTGTTTTTTACTTATTTATTATCTATTTTATAAAAAAGTTAAACTGCCCAGACCAGCTTGGCTTTGCTAAAACCTGTCAGATGTCAGAGTGATTTCGCTCCCACATGCTCACGTTTTGATAGCTCATACTGGTAAAGGGGCAAGATAGAGACTTTTAAGATGTAAAGATGTATCCATTTCACCAAAGGAATCCAAATTTAGAACACATGGATGAAGTTCACTCCATTTCAGCCTGTCTCAGCCATTTAGGGTCTCAGTTCCTCTGTTTTCCCCGCTACAGTACAAGGAGAGCATTGCATTTTCAATGAATAATGTATAATTAATTAGCATCTCCAAAAGCATGGTACTGTTCACATATAATTGTCTCATTCTGCCCAAACAGCAGGTACTAATGAGATCAGATTTTTGTCTTAAAGTAATCAGATCCTATTATTTGGTAATTGTGCAGTGCTTGGGGGGATGGAATGTGAGTTCTCTGGATTTATCCATTTAAAATCCACTTTGTTACTATAGAATGGATAGAAGTCTTTATTTTTTTAACATGGAAAATCTTATTTAATGAAGCTACAGAAAAGGGATGTTTGCTCTAAGGAAATTTAAATATTTACTGCCTAAGAGAACTCAATCATTCTGAATTAAATAGAATAAGTTGGTGGAGATGTTGACGTAATTTTTGAGTTAACGCTTTATCTACTATGGTAAGAAATACTTAAACTTAAGCAAGTATAAATAAAATACAAGTTTTTTCACTTTCTTGAATTTGATTTTTAAGTTTGTAGACACATATACATGAATAGATTGTAATATCTACTTTATGGATGTCCTTATAATGCACTCTCATTGTTTTAAATTTGGAAATGTGACTGTTGCAACAGAGGCCACTGAAGTGGAGACTGGTGAATAGAGATGAAAAGATGCTTAGAGTTGGTGACATGTTGATGGCTGGGGTGAGGGAAACATGGATTGCAAAAGGGAAACAATTACTCCAACTCATCTTCAGAGATACTCCTGGTGTACAAGAAAACCGAGTGTCTCTTTGGAGGCATGGTTGTTGCTGTCTGTCATCATCTTACTCTCTGTGGGCTTCTCTGTAACTAGGCTCTCTGTGCCTGTGAGTGCCCTGTGACAGTGGGCTCCCTGTGACAGTGGGCTCTGACAGTGGGCTGCGTGTAACCGTGGGCTCTCTTGATAGTGGGCTCTCTGTGACAGTAGTTACTCTGTGACTGTGTTCTCTCTGTGACAGTGGGCTCTCTGAATCTGACCAGTTATTGAGGTCATAAGCCAAGGGGCAGGATCACTTTCTTCTATAGCTGTTCTGTGGTGGGACAGAATTCTACGGCCTCACAGTTTATAACAACACAATTTGCCCTCCTGAGCGCACATGGGGTTACCTGGGGAGCATCTTATTTGTTGCTTCCTGAATCTACTTCTTACTTAGCTAATGAAGATCTCAAAACTTTGGGACTTAGAAATCTTTTAAATCACCTCTGGGTTATTCCAGGTGTCAGCCATATTTGGGCCTATTGTTTCACTCAGGTGGACTGGTTGAAACCCAGTTATTCATAAGATAATATTAGTCCCCCCCCACACAGAAGTGGTCAGAATTAATCAAAGCAATGGCTTATATAATCTAGTGAATTTATCTCTTTAAAACACTTGGTCTCTTTTGAAGACAGAATTGGAGATTAGAGAGATAACAAAAATATTCTCAGTTTCTCCATTGTAGCTCAATTGAATATATAGAGTTTATTATGAATCTTTGCTAACCATTTGTTGACTGTACAAATAAAATCACTTTTTTTTTTTTTTTTTTACAAAAGTCTATACACAATGAAGTCATATGTTGTGAAGGAATTAAATGTAAGATCTAATAGCTTGGTTAAATCTGTTTATTGTTTTTGATAAAAAATTAATTCCTAATATGTGTGTCAAATTTTCCTTAAATTTGTGATACTTAGACTCATGAAGTATTCCATTCATGGGAGGGGATTGTGTGGGGGGATCCATAAGTTTGGTCCTAATTTTTGCCTTCTTAGGTAGCTCTTTGCCATCTTAGGCAGTAGAAGTCAAGAAAGCCATGGTTGCCTTCTTGAGTATCTTTTCCACTGGGAGCTTTTGGCCTGGCCACCTCCACCATCTCATTGAGTGCCATGGCAGTAGTCATGAGGCACTGAATTGGCATCTGTGTGTTTATTGTTTAGGTAGAGCTGTGCGATGCTTCCATGAGTGGGCAAATGACAAGGAACATGGTGGCTACTTGGGGAGTGCAGGTTGCTAAGAGCACAAGGTGGCTTGATGAATGGTAAGGTCAGAACTTAGGGTAGAAGGGCTGGGGAGCTAGCTCGGCTGTCTAAGCGCCTTCCTGGCCAGCACAAGGGTCTGGATCTGGGTTTGATATCCAGTACAGTGTACTGTGTTAGATCACCATGAGACTGAGCTGCATAGTAAGACCCTCTACCGAATACACACATAAACAAAAGATTAAAAAGTGTGGAATTACAGCTGAGTGCAGGCCACCAAGAGAATGTACATAGGAAAAGAGTATGGAGAGGCCCTTCCAGACCAAAGGAAGGCATGGGATTGGAATATAGAGTCACTGAATTTAGGTTTTCCAGTCTCCACAAAGAATGAATTTTTCTAGAAAGTAAAGTTCTTCTTTAGCATTTCCAAAGCAGTTGTGTCTACAGTTATCAAAGAATACATCATAATTTTTGTGGATGCTTCTTTTTGTACATACACCTTTATGCTGTCCAGTAGGTTGGACATCTCAAAAAGGTCAATTACATAAATGAATAGTAGAGACAACCAGAATGCTGGGAGCTGAAGAAGGTGCAGTACATGCTGTGGCTGCCACTTGGATCCCCCTTCAGGGCCCAGGAGTCCTCTGATGTGGGGGCATGTTTGCGTTTGGCAGTGCCTGCTCAGGTGATTTGGGGAAACTGTCCTCACATGAGGAAAGCGTCCTACTGAAGTCACGCTCTCTGTCTAGATGCTATGTACACAGGCTGATGGATGCAGAAGCGTATTACCTCAGTTTCCTCCTATAGAGTGAGCATTTCTGAGGAGAAGTCACAGCTCAAAAGCTCCCACTGACCGACTCTATGCAGCAGTTCAGCCCTGTCCCCCTTACTCCCACAAGTGCTTCCCCAAGGCATCCGGGTTAATGTCCTGCACACAAACTCCCACCCAGAGTCCTTTTCTAATGGAACTCAGTCTAACATAGCTGGCATGAGAGATTCATTTTGAATGCTAGAGAGGATAAGTTTAGCATAATGTTGTGTTGAGCACAAATGACACTTTCCTAATAATTAGGAATACCTTTATTCACTTGTCAGAAAATTATTGCCCTAATTACGTAAGCCTACAATAATCATAGAGGTGCAAAGCAGGCGTACGGAGGACCTGCGCACCAGAAACTGGCAGCCTTGGAGAGGTTGGCCAGGTGGGGATTTTATATTTTAAAACTGTCATTTCTGGGCCAACCAAATAGCTCAGCAGATTGAAGCACCTGCTTAGGCAGATGCAGCAGTCAGGGTTCGATCCAGCCGTGCCGGCCTCACTGAGCTGGCGATTGACACTGGGCTGGGCACGGTGTGTTCTCAGCTCTTGGGAGGCTAACACAGGCAGACCACTATGAGTCTGATCTACATAATCAGGCCCTGTAGACCCTGCACTAAAATACAAAAAAAAAAAAAAAAAAAAAGAAAGAAAAGAAAAGAAAATTAAAAGTGTCATTTTTATTTTTGCTTCAGTCTGAGGTTCTTAGAATGATGCTAGATTTTAAAAGAAACTTAAATAATGTCCCATGTTGAAGATATTGTGTAAGCATCAAAAACTCAATATCCTCTCTAAAATATGTCCTTTTGAGTTTTTCTGCTTAGTGTTTTTTTGAGACAGGATCTCTTTCCTTCCTTCCCTTCCTTCCTTCCTTCCTTCCTTCCTTCCTTCCTTCCTTCCTTCCTTCCTTCCTTCCTTCCTTCCTTCTTTCTTTCTTTCTTTCTTTCTTTCTTTCTTTCTTCTCTTCTTTCTTTTGGTGGGGGAGATACTGGGAATCAAACCCAGCATCTATGTTTGCCAGGCAGGTGCTTGTGCTGCTGAGCTATATCCCCAACCTCTGTTCAGTGTAATTTTTCAATCTGTATGAAAAACTATCATTTACCATCCATAGAAGATGATTCTAGGACCTTTATGGTTTCTGGAATCCCAGGATGCTCAAGACCTTTATCTAAAATAGTTTTACATTGTTTTGCTGAATTCACATACCTATAGTATTTAGATGCCAATGGAATACCCATCTCTGATGGGACTAAACAAAAAAAGGAGATACAAAGGAAGGACCATTTTGTATCTGTATATATAGAATAGTTAGGATACATATACAGCTACTTTTGCTTAATTCAATGAGGAGAAAGATTTGTACTAATAGTGTTAGGACAGGATATCCTGCCTGCTTCTTGTACTATTATGGATAATCACTAAGAAGATAACAATGTACAATGTATTAATTATTGAAGCTGTCCTATTGATCAGCTTTGAAACTGTCTCATGGATATTTGTTTCTCAATAAAATAAAATAAAAATAGTTTTACACTCTCATATATGTAATCCATCCTCCTGTTTATACTCTAAATCATTTCTAGATCACATATTATGGCTAATACAATGCACATACTGTCTAAATCATTGTTGTGCTGTGTTGTTTAGTTAGGAACAAGGGTCCATACATTTTCAGTACAGATATAATTGCTTTCAAATTCTCTTGAGACATGGGTGGTTGAATCCATCCATGGGGCATCCATAGCTGCAACGGGTTTATTATAGCATCATAGGGGACATGATCTGTGTCGTGGTTTCTTATATATCTGCATATTTCCACTGAGCAGTATTTTTACTGGGAGCAAGCCCCTGAAGGCTATCCCTAGGACTTCTGAGGCTGGACTTTAGGGTGCAAGATGAAGCACTACAAGCGTAATTTAACACATCTGCCTCCCACATTAGTGCATAAAATGAGAGAATTGAGAATCTTTTTTCAAGTTTGGTTAAAATTTAAGATTTTCTTAGATTGCTTTTAGATATATTCATTTAGAGATCTAGGTATTCTAGGTATTCTATGACACTTCCCTTTTAATAGTTACTGAACCATATGAAATTTGCATGAATATTAGGTATGTACACATCAAATTGTTAAAATAGAATACTTTAAAAGTAATTAGCATATGATTTCCATATGATTAATTTTCTTCATTGAGTCACTTTTATTTATTTATTTATTTATTTTTTATGAGCAGAATATATTTATTGAGAGAAAAGCTTCTGTCCAAGAGCGGGACAGGAGGGGGGGCCGAGTGGGTAGTTCCCCAGGAAGCTGTCTCTTCCAGGGACTTTTATAGTGTAAAACCATGTGAGGCTAAGGTAGAGGGAATGGGAACTCACTTAGGTGGGCAGGAGGTGGGACAAAACTATGGTCAACCAGTGGGATTACATATGGGACAGGATGTTTTTCTGTTGGGGGT
>NW_004524728.1:4851763-4858501 GCF_000260255.1 Octodon degus | reverse complement strand
GATCAAACGTCTCCGGTGCCTGATGAAGCACACTCTAAAGGAGTAAGAGACTTTGACTGTGAGATAACCTGGAATTCAATAGAAATTACCTTTCTGGGTGTCCCACCTTTTTCTAATTGATTCCTCCACCCAGGCGTCCCTGAGTAGCCCTCTCCAGAGCAGGTGGATGCTCCTGTTGGAGAGAAGGGAGACAAGATCCCACCAGCCTATCCACCCTGGAACTGGTGCATGATTCCTATCTCCTGACATATCTCACAAACCCTTTATTTACTCTTAAGTTACAATTGGTCTGGTGACCTGAATGTCTACAGAAGGCAGCCTTAACTGTGGCATAAAAGGTCAGTTAGAAGTGAGCACTTCTGAGGCTACAAAGATCACTTCTATAGGTAGAACCATTGACTGGAGAGATTTGGCCCCGTGCACTGAACCAGTCTCCAGACACTTGATTTCCATCAGATCAACTAGGTAAACATTTCTGGCAACTAAACAAGATTTAACCTTGAAGTTCACAGGTGAGACTTATATTTATCATCTAATAGTCACATTTTGCATGTCGGTAAAAACTTTAAAGCTGACAAAAATCTCTTACTCTTAGTTAACGTATAAGGCACAGATGTAAGCTTCCCCTGAAAACCACTATTGCAAGCTGTCTCAGCCTTATTTCTCAAAGAGTGACTCGTTAACTTGTTCTATTGAAAAGCTCAGGTAAAATTTCTACTTTACTAGCAGAGAGAAAAAAAGTACAATAGGTAAGTGGAGATCTTTCAGTGGCCAGGGGCCAGTTTCCACCAAGGGACCTTCGGGTTTCGCGCCTTTTCCCCTCAGGCATTCTTGGTTTCTTTTGGTCCACAAAACCAGAGATGTTTCCAGAAAGGAATCCAGCAGTTTCTCTGGTCAACATTCCATCTGCCAAAGGCTTCAATGGGGATTCACCAAAGAACAGCTGGGGAAACCTGTCCTCTGCTTCAAAGAGTGGCAGGTGCTCTAAGTGCATTTACTAGCTGGCAGAGTAACCACTGTTTGTCCGAGTTCTATAAGGGATAGTTAAAAGCCTGAACGAGATTACCTAGTACTTTACACTAAAGGCTTTAAAGTCCACAGCTTATCTCTTATGTGCCTAAATGATAACCAGACCTAGGAGAAAAGATTGAATCCTCCCTCACACTAAATGTGTTTTGGTCCCATAAGTGTGCTGCTTTTGGAGATGGCTCCTTCTGGTGTCACCGAGAAGTTGGTTCTCTCCACTGTGTCTCAGGTTTAGCCTCCCGAAGGAGACCTGCCCAGAACACTAAGCCGGGACATGGCTTTTATATGTGTCCTCCTGGATGGGCATAGTCCTCTTTGTCTCATCTGACCCAGAGACGGGGTATGTGTCCTTTTTCTAAAATGACTTTTTTGTCTTCAGCATTAACAAATGCTCATTTTCTAAGGGCTTCACTTAGTTGGAACAATTTATAAAGTTTTCCTAATATTACATGCCTCTAAAAAGGAAAGTGCAAAGAGGTGGGAAATTTAGGGGTAAAGTCAAAGCAAGGAAACTGAAACAGATCAGGCCTGACATTCCCTCTAGCATGTAGAGGGGTATCAGAACCAGTCCATCCCAGTGAAACCTGTTCTCCAAGTCTTTAAGAACGGTTGCCGACCTAATGTCATTTAACTGGCAAAAGGAGTCCCCGTGTTCCATATACAGGCATGTAGATTTCCTTGAGTCTGAGCTGGCTAAAAGTCCC
This sequence comes from Octodon degus, assembly GCF_000260255.1. Lineage (NCBI taxonomy): Eukaryota > Metazoa > Chordata > Mammalia > Rodentia > Octodontidae > Octodon > Octodon degus. The sequence goes on along the minus strand of NW_004524728.1, from coordinate 4,856,771 downwards.
TTTTTACAGAGATTTATATAAAATCCATTAGGTGGCTTACTAACAATACTCTCCCTAGCGTCATTTTCTAAAGTCAAGCAAGGAATACCAGTACATTGAGCAACGGTTCAAACACAACATATACAAATACACAAGTCATAAAATGTCCCATCAATGAAATATCATGAACTCATAACATTTCCACATTTTAACTTAAGATTTACCAACAACATTTTAGCCAACATTTTACCAACAATATGAGACAAAACAGAAGCAATTATAAGCAATTTTACCAGTAGTATGTGAAGCAAAACTGTATGAGGCAAAGCATGAGCAATTATGAGCAATGGGCAAAGACATATTAACATTTGAAGCATAAATTTGTTACCTAAGCAAGTCCCAATTCAGAATTTATGAAAGAAAAGCAAATTCATACCTCCGTCCAATGATCTCGGTGGGAAACTCCAAAATGATACAGGGAGAAAAACTGGTCTCGGGTGGGTTACCTCCAAACCATACAGGGAACCTCCAAATGACATAGAGAAAAACAATCTCCCGACCTGACCTGCATGAGTTTGTGTTCTCTAAAACCGAAGAATGAATTTTAGGAACAAATGGAGGTTATGAGCAGAATATATTTATTGAGAGAAAGAAAGCTCCTGTCCAGGAGAGGGACAAAAGGGGACGTTCCCCCAAGTCACTTTTAATAGCTAAATCTTTTACATGCTTTATATTTTTATTCTTTTATTAGTAGAATTTTCCTTCTGATTCCTTTCCTCAGAATCCTTTGAATATTCTCTTCCATCCCAGGGAGAGGAAATAAATTATGCCCTCCCATCAAGAAGATAAAATCAGCAATAGAACAGCCACTGTAGATCAGTTGGTTCCTTTTCCCTTTGACAATATGCTTCATTTTGATAACAGAAGGATTTGGCCACCTTGCTCAACCCAATTTAAACTTCACATAGGGTCATAAGCCAGTAATGAGAAAGTGGATTTTCACAGCGACCTCCTAGAGAAAACTATTCCCCCCCTCCAGACCTAATCTGTAACTGTAGTTGTCAGTCACTACATAATGTCATTTCAATGGAAAAGCTATTGGAGCACTGTGTTAGGAAGCACAGCTTCTAGGAGTTTCCTTTTTCAATAAGTAGCAAATATGAAATTTCTTACTTTACCATTTCCTTTATTATCAATAAAGAAGGGAAAAACATTCTATTGGAGGATACTTGGCTCATTTCTTCACAGTTTAATTTTGAAGAATCTCCTAGTTTCATCTCTGTAACTCATTCTTACAAAGATAATTCAAGCCTCAAACTTCCTCAGTGTGTTAGTTAAAATGCAATCAACATTAATTAAAATACTCCTGCTTATAATTATGCCCATGATAGGCTCAGAAGAATATAAGCTACTAGTAAACAAATACCGTAAAGATAATTAAACAAAAATGAAGGCTTTGTAAACTCAGATTACTTCAAATTATTTAGCTAATGATGCAACGCGCGTTTATGTTGGCTCACTTTCCATAGACGGGCTCTCTAATATGGCATTGTACTATAATTAAAGATTTCTAAATTCTCACCCACTTCATGCAGCTTTTGTGAAATTATCAGATAACATTTTTTCTGGAATGTTTTATCTCTACCTTTTGCTTTTTCACCAGGAATTTTTGTGTTCACACATTAACTTGTGGGCTCATTGGTTATTTCGCTTCTGTCTTTTTGCTTTGTCCATTTTCCCTGGGCAGTAGCTTTTATTTCAACAAAGGTCAACTAACTTCCGGTCCTAAATGATGGTCCTAAACTCTGCCCCATTGTCTTGCAGCTTTTCTCCCTGAACTTGACTAGTGTTATACTCAGGTCCAGCCTCTGAAACTTTCTGAAAGTTATGTATTGGCACATGATGTTAATGAAGCTAGTATCAACTCATGTGTCACATAAGAATATTTTGGTAAACCGGATTGCATTCATTATGATGGTCCTACAACATCATAATTGAGTTGAAGAATCTGTGTGGCATAATATTTTCCCCATGCCTTTCCTGTGTTTAGACACACAATGCTTACCGCTGTGTTACAGCTGCCTGCAGATTCACTGCCGCATCATGCTGCACAGATTAGCAGAACACAGGAGCAGTGGGCTGCACCATGTAGCTTGGCTTGCAGAGGGCTTTACCACCTGTGTGTGGAAATGCAAAATTGCCCCACCACAGGTTTCTGAGAACATATTTTTGTCCTTAGGATGCTGACACAGGACTATAAATTGTTCCTCTTCCTTCCCACCACAATTGAGCTTCCAGATCTTACTTAACTATAATCCTTAAATATCCTTCTGTCCATTCATGATGTTTTGGTACAGTTCAAGCTCTCACTCTCTTCTGTCTGGAAAGTGTGATAATCTTTCTCTCTGCCAGACCCAATGCCCAGTCTTCCTCTCTGTTGTACCCTCCACACCACTACCTGCACCACGTGCAAAACAAATGCAGCTCCATCATCCTACTTTTGCCACTGGCATGGCTCTGTTCTGCTAATGATTCTCTTTTGTTAGAGAATACTTTCAATCATGTGGTTACTTTTTGCAGTTTCATATCTTATACACCCCACACCACAGTTGACTTGGGCTACATCCAGTATTTCAAAGCATCTCTAACACAAACTATTTTCCTCTCAAGTCAATGTCACTTCCCATATCTGAAGACTTTCCTCTTTCTTTCATATAGCAGCTCCACTTGAAGATTTTAATATTTAAAAAAATAAAATATGTAAATTTAGAGAGACTATTTGAAGTTTTAGAAAATGTCTGTGATATCTTTTGGGCAGAAAGCTAGCTCTTTCTTCTCAGAGTCAGAAGTGCAGGCTTACAATTTCAGAGCTGATAAAAATCAGCCAGAAGTCTAATAGTAATGAAGGCAGAATGATCTTTATCTCAGTAATTTCTCTGAAAAAAATCAACTTTATCCAATCTATGAAGGAAATACAAAAAGCTGTAATTCTTTTTCTTCTTGATGCCATGGCTGGTACCTAATTGGAATACAGAAGACTGTGACCCAGAAGAAGAAAATATTACTGCTGTGACTGAAAAATTAATCAATGCTGTCTGCACTCAGAATAAATTAAAATAAAGATTAGGTGCTAAATAATCTGTAGCTGTTATGTAAAGTGTTGATGACTGAGGAAGATATTTTACTTTTTATTATGGAAATTCTAAACATAGAATTCACATAGGCGTAAGAGTGTTAATATATTCCCTGTTCACCATTTAGCCAACTTCAACATCTAGTGACTTCTTGTCAATCACATGCCATCTCTATCCCACAGCTTAATAATGGGACATTAATGGGTTGTAGAAGTAGCTTCATGTACATTTATAGCATTGTGTCATTTTGTTTGTGATATTTCAGTTTATAGTTCTGACTTTTTTAGACAGAAAAATTGTATCATTTCTGTACCTAACAAAATAAGTATTTAAGTACCATTATTAGCATCATGCCTTTTTGTCTGAACCATTAATCATTACCAACAAAGATGTTCTAGAAGTCATCCAATCTGTTTTAAAATTCTTTTATTGTTCTATAAATGTCTCATTCTATAAATGCAATTCAAATATGGACTGCATATTACATGTTTTCATATATTTATTTATACATGTTTGTAGTATAGAATGTGTTAAATTATTATTGATTCCATTGACAAGGAGGTCAAAATTTGTGTGTACACGCGTTTGTGTGTGTGTGTATGTATGAATGTGTGCAGATTTAAAACATGCAATGCAGTAGTAAGATCAACTTATAGTATGGTATGGCCTTGCCATTCAGGAAGAGAATGAATATATTGAATACATTTAGACTTTATTTATTTATTTTTGTACTTGGTACAGGGTCTCACTATGCAGATTGGACTCATAGTGGCCCTCCTGTTTTCAGCCTCCCCAGGACTGGGATTACAGGCATGCATCACCATGCCTAGTCTCAGTGGCTGGCTCAGCGTGCCTGGGGCAAGGCCGGCCTGGTATATGGTACCAGGAATTGAATGCTGGTCCCTGTGCTTGCCTAAGTAGGTGCTTGGTTCACTGAGCTATCTTGACAGCTCCAAATTTAGACTTTAGTAGAATCAGATTGTAAGGGATGAATAAAACTTTCCCCACTTGCAGATGACATAAATTTATACATAAAATTAAGGAATAAAATATTAAGCTTTCTAGAACCAAGCATATCACATAATAATATAAATAAAATTACTCATAATAGTACATACTAATAATGAATTATGAATGCATTCTGAAACTTATGTGGAAAGGCAAATGCTATAGTAAAGGTAAAATAATCCTACAAAAAGTGAGAGAAATTTATTAAATATTATGGTCTAATAAGTACCAGAATTCTTAAGAAAGTGTGCTATTGATGGGAAACTGATATATAGGGCCGGAGAGACAGCTCAGCAACATGATCACCTGCCTGGCAAGCATGAGGTCCTGAGTTTAATCCCCAGTACCCCCTCCCCCCCAAAAGATTGATTCATATATTCATATATCTTTGGAACAGAATAGAGAATCCAGAAGTTGATTCACACAAACATACTTGAGGTTTGACAAAGGCACAAAAACAATTCATTGAAAAAAGATAGTGCTCTAAATGATGGCCATCCATAGGCAAAAACAAGAGTTAATTTACATCTCAGGCCATAGTAAAAAATCAACATATATCATGAACTTAAATGTAAATCATAAAACTATGTAACTAATAGAGGAAACAAAACAGCACAGGGAAAATATTTTTGGAGTTGACGGCTAAGCCAACATTTTTTTTAAAACTTGACATCAGATATCATCCATATAAAGAAAATGGGTAAACTTGACTCAATGAAGATTAAAATATGTAGTGGATTCCATGTAAGCCATCTAGCCAGCAAAGAACTGTGCTGAGAAATGGTAACAGACTGTAGTATGACAAGTTGTGTGGCTATAATACAGGTGCATATAAATTGCAGTTATACGGTGTTTTCACTTCTTCTGGAAAGATAGGGGGAATAGCT
>NW_004524728.1:4849401-4850244 GCF_000260255.1 Octodon degus | reverse complement strand
CATAAATGTCCATAACAGCTTATTAGTGCTCCCAAGGCACAAGCAAGCTAAATGCCTTTCATGGCTTCCTGAACCCTCAGAGTTTTGTTGAGGTTTGGGGTGCTTGAGCTCTCGGGTTTGGTTAAGCAGCCCTTGGAAGAGGCTCATCAAGGAAATCTGAGAGCAGAATAATAAAAAGGACTAATTGATCTGAGCAGCTCTGAGGTGAATCCACAGGGAGTTGGTGAGTGAAACAAGACAGCGCAGACATTGACACTGGTAGGAGTCCACTTCCAGAACATTCCTGAAATAGCGGCATGGAGAGATGTGGCACAGCAGTGACTGGAAGAGACCCCAGGTGCAGCGCGAGGGGAAGAGGAAGTCGCTAGGCTGTAACAAGCAGCAGAAAAGTCCTCTTCACAATGAAATGATTTTGTGTTTTGATTGCAAGAATGTCAATGTCCTGCTATAAATACTGTGCTACACTCTTGTGAGATATATTTACCATTGGGTAGAACAAGATCAGAGGAAATACATTCCTTATAATTCCTTACATCTGTATGAAGATCTACATACTTTAAAAGACTTTGAATTCAGCAAGAAGCTAATACTAACCTTTAATGAAATATAGGTACAGCTTTTGGGTGTATACTTATAAACAAAAGACTAGGAAAATGTACATTATAACTCTTAACTTAGTAGAAGGCAAGAAAAGAAAAAAAGAATGCAAAGTGATTTTGCTCACATGATAGATAGATAGGTAGTATGGAAAATTAAAACTATAAAACAGTCAAAATTTGTCCAATAAATAGACAAGTATTCTGTTCACATGTTAGGTGATAGATAACTAGTTCTAATGTAACA
>NW_004524728.1:4846445-4848491 GCF_000260255.1 Octodon degus | reverse complement strand
GCTACTGTCGTCACAAGATAATGCGAAGATGATGACAGCTACCAGCGATGCTTCTCAGATCTGGAAGAAACCATCCTAAAATTCATGTAGAATCCCAGAATAGCAAAAGCAGTTTTGGGAAACAAGAACAAAGTAGGAGGCATAGCAATGCCTGACATAAAGCTATTCTAAAAATCAGTAATCATAAAAACAGGATGATAGCGGAGCAAAAACATATACTTGGATCACTGGAACAGAATCAAGGATACACACTTCTCCATCTAGCTATTTAATTGTTGGCAACTGGGCCAAATGCATATGTTGGAGGAAAGACAGCCTGTCCAATGAGTGGTCCTGGGAAAACTGGTTATCTATGGACAGAAGATTGAAACTGAATCCTTATCTCTCATCATATAGCAAATCAAAACAGATTAAAAATCAGAACATTAAAATTAAACATTAGACCTACTGAAAGATAAAATAGGTAAAACACTTGAAGCTACAGGTGTAAGAAAGGATTTTCTAAACGGAACCTCAATTGCACAAGAAATAGGAGTAAGAATCAACAAATAAGATTATATCTGATTAAAAAACTTCTGTACAGCAAAAGAATCGCTAGAGTGAAGAAACAACTTACAGAAAGGGAAAAAATTTGCCAGCTATGCCTTAGACAGAGGACTGACATCTAGAACAAAGAGCTCAGAAAAATTAAACTGCATAAAATTAAAGATTCAGTCAAGAAATGGACAAGAGGAATGAAAAGATACTTCACAGAGGAAGAAATCCAAGTAGTCGAAAATACATGAAAAATTCCTCTACATCTCTGGCTGTCAGAGAAACGTAAATTAAAGTAATGCTAAGATTTCATCTTACTCCAAAAAGCATGGCAATCATCAGGAAATCAAATGGCAGCAAATGCTAGTGAGGCTATGATGCGAAAGGAAACCTCCTTCAGTGTTGGTGGAAATCAAAACTAGTACACTCATTTGGGAAATCCGTATGAAGATTTCTTAAAGAAATTAAATCAGAAATTTCATGTGACCCAGTGATACCCTGCTAGGTTTCTCCCCCAAACACGTTAAGACATCATATTTAAGCCATTCATGCTTACCAATATGCATAGCAGCACAACTTGTAATAGATAAACCCTGGGAACAGTCCATATATCCACCAACAGTGGCTGGATAACTAAAGTGTTGTATTCATGTGTAATGGAATACTATTCTGCCATAAAGGATGAAGGATTTGAGACATTTGTAAGGAAAGTGGACACAATAGAAAATATAATGTTGATTAAAATAAACCAGGCACATAAGTTTAAATACTGTAGAGTATCTGTCATTTGAGTGAGGCAAAGCACAAAGAGGATAATGAAGGATGGACAGAAGGGGACAAGTGGATGGATCTCTTGCAGTACAGAAGTCCTCCAAAGGGAAAGGAGTGAAGGGTAAGGAGGAGGGGAAAGAGAAATATGAGGAATGAATGCATGCCTTGTTTAGGAACTTAAGCTCAATGAATGTAAGCATTATAGGCCATAACAACAATAATGAGTATTAGGCACTATAACAATAATGAACGTTATGCAATATAACAATATGAAGAAACAGCAGAGGGTAATTGGAGGATGAGGGAGGGAGAAAGAAATGGAAGGCAATTAAAAAGAAAAAACAAGCTGTGGTATGTGCATGTATGGAAGCCCTTCCCAAGATGACTCTTCAGTGCATCAACTGCAAACATGGATTAGTAAACGAAAAACTAAAACTTTAAGGAAAAAAAAAAACCAAAGAAAATCATTTTAATGTGTATGTGTTTACTATTCTTTGTATTCTCTTTAAAAAGAAAAAAAGGATGGCTGTTGGCTTAGAACTACCATTGTACAGAACTGTGATCAAATGAGAATGAAACAAAGACATTCAGACAAATAAAAAACTACAGAATCTCAAGTTCTCTTTAAGGAGTGGCACAGAACAGGTACTTCAGAAGCGGGAAACCAAATGAAAAGCAAAAGGAGAGAGGTGTGAGATGCGACAATGATCAACAAATTAATAGGCATATGGACACATTACA
>NW_004524728.1:4843756-4845220 GCF_000260255.1 Octodon degus | reverse complement strand
CCATAGTTTTCATGTGTTTAGTTATTATACTTGGATACTTTGTGTCTACTGCTGCATTCCTATTTCCTGCTATATTCAGTACAGAAAAATGCTGCCTGGGATTGTAGTCTAGGAGCAGGATGCTGTTCTGTATGGTACCGGTCTACAGGAGGCCTTGGAGTCTAGGTTTGTGCTGGTACCCTTTGCATTGTTAGCTCGTGAGAAAATTGGAACAGTGCAGTCCTCAAATGGATTCTCATGGTTAATGACCTAGAGCAGTATTGGCAAACAGGAAGGATTAAGGGATAGAGTGTGGGGAAAAGGGGAGATGAAAAGGGATATAAAAGGCGTTTAGATACACATACCATCCACCCACAATGACTATATTTATTATGTACCTCAAATATGTTCTAATACGAAAGGGAGTCTTCCAGCTGTGGTTTTGGAAAGGGAAGTGACTGGCAGAGTCAGTTACTGGCGTGCATGGAACAATTGTGTAATTATAGGTGCAGTATAGCCAATCTAAGCAGGAAATGTATCTCTGAGTTAGCCTCTGTTGCTATAATGAATACTGGGATAAATCACATTTTCAAAAGGAGATTTATTCTGGCTCAGAGTTTGAGAGATCTCAGTGTGTGATTGGTTGGCAAGTTGCTTGCGAGCCTGTGGTGAGGCAAAGAAGCCTGCTTGCTTCAGGTTGGCCAGGAAGCAATGTGAGAGGAAGAGGAAGGGTAGGGTACTCCGTCTCCTTCATGGTCCCTGCTCCAGTACCCTAGCTGCAGGCCACTAGGCTGCACTAACTTCAGGTTTCGCCACCTCCCAACAACCTCGGAGGCTGGGGACCCAGTCTTCTACCCATGAGAAGGACGTTAGCCACCCCCAACATGATGACCTTGTTTTCACTGGCCTGGTTCCTTGTTCATACCTATCACCTCCTTGTCCCTCGAATCCTTATGCACACTCTGTCGGTTCTCACTCCCCATGTCAATTTAACCTCAAGGAAATCAACATTTAACCAGCTTCTAACCTTGAAGCACTTCTGTCGAGAAACCCTCCGGTGCTGTTAGATCTCCATCCTCCTTCAGCAGCTACCTTTTGTTTTCCCTCAAGTTGCTATCTGATTACTGCTTGGCAATCCAGGTCAGGGGCCATGTTTCCCTCCTCCACAGCATTAGCATCTGTCTACTTCATCTCAGTTTCTGGTAGTGGCACTCAAAATGATAGATATGTTTTCTCCATATCTTCTTTCAACATATTTGGGATTCTTCCTTCTTGTCATTTTATTTTATTTATTTATTTATTTTTACTGGGAGCAAACTCAGGACCCTGCCCTTGCTAGACAGGTGCTTATGCTACTGAGCTATCTCCCTGGCCCCCTGCTTCTAAATTTTAATTGTTACACTAATTAGTTTGATAAGACTATTGTAAAAACAAAGCAAAGTAAAAATTAAAACCCCACAACTGAATGACTTAATCAGTAATGGC
>NW_004524728.1:4835073-4843531 GCF_000260255.1 Octodon degus | reverse complement strand
TTATTTTATTTTATTTTATTTTTATTTAGTAGAGGATCTCACTACACAGATGGCACTTGCAGTGATTCTCCTGTTTTCAGCTTCCCAAGTGCTGGGATTACAGGCAAGTGCCATCACATCCAATCTCAATCGCTGGTTCAGAGCGCCCCTGAGGTAGGGCTGGCATGGCAGGCTGGGGATTGAACCTCTGACCTCTGCATAGGCAGACGCAGGGGCTTTTATCCACTGAGCTATCTGGCCAGCCCGAAATTATCTCTTTTAAAAATGATATCAGTGATATAAAATTAGAGATCCATCATATTCCACTATGACCTCATTTCAAACAACTATATTTCTAAATGAAGCCACTTACTGAGGCTATGTGGGTTAGAACTGAACATACAAATTTTGGGGAAGACATATTTGAACCCAGAATATTATAGTTTTTTTTTTAACTTTTTGGGTCATTGTGACTTATTTTACAATTTCTTTATTCATTTATTTGCATATATATATATTTTTTTTCTTCTTTTGTTTTCTTTTCTTTTGTTTTCTTTTCTTTTCTTTTCTTTTCTTTTTTTTGTGGAACCGGGGATTGAACTCAGGCCCTTGCACTTGCCAGGAAAGAGCTTATTCTGAGCCGTCTCCCTGGCCCCTCATTCATTTATTTAACTGATACTGTTTTAGACACTGCCAGCCATTGGAAGAAACAAGTCAGTGACAGTGGAGGGAATTCACCGCCTGGCAGGAGACAGGCAGCACTAGGAGAGCGTGACACTGAGCAACCTCCCCCCAAGTGTAGCAAGGAGGACGCGTTACCCAGCACTGCTCTGACTAGTCATGATCTGCTGCAGTTTGATTTCCACCATTTGTCCTCTGTAAATTGTATTTTCCTAACGTTCAAGCAGACAATAGGGTTCATTTGTTTAAGGCTTAGAGCCTAGAAAATCCATTTACTATATTATTGTTTAGTTATGAAAGTGATTTCTGATAAAGAGCTTTGAGAAATGAGCTTTAAGCCTCCTGAGGAGGGATCCCGTCGGACACAATATGTGTGCTCTCTGCCTTTTCCAGAGTAAATGAAATATCAGGTCAAATGAAAATGGAGAAGAAACAATAAGTAGAGTATATTTTAATCTAATTCCTATTGTATCACAGTAGTGCTATTCTTTAAACAAATTGCACCAGAGAGTGCTCTGTTGTCTTTTGAAATAACCTCGAACGACATGCGGGAAGCTCCTTCTTTTCCACAAGGATTAACAGCTGAGGATAAAGTCATACTCGAAGTGCTCAGGGACTGCTTTCAGAATGTGACCCTGCCAGAGCGATGGCTGGAACTTCTGGTTACTTTCTGTGCGCAGTGTTTCAAGCTAGGTTGCCAGACTATATTTCAAGTGTGAGCTTGCTTGAGTGTGTGTGTGTGTGTGTGTGTGTGTGTGTGTGTGTGTGTGTACATGTGTACATGCGTGGAATAAGCCCTCATTTTTGAATTGTAAACATCATACTTTTCCTCTCCAAGTTACGGTGATCTGTGACCTATACACATTTGCTGCTCGGCAAAGCACAAGAGAGGCGGGCCTGGAAACCCCGGCTCAAATCAGTCTTTTACCTTTAGATATCTGGAGAAAATTTACTCTGCAAATCCACACCATTGGCCTGTGGGGGAGGAATTCATTTCAGCTGTTTGCAATTAAAGTGATACAGCCCACGTGGTACGTATCTTTTTCCAGCCTAGCACAAGTCAGATGGAGTGGCTGTTCCCCGGTGGAGGTCCACTCTGTTGTCCACTGTTCTCAAACTTACCAGGGTCATCTACCCTGGGGAGCCTCTAGATAGAAAGGCAGATTTGTCGGCAGTTATTTTGTTGGTCAAATCGACAACGTTTTTTTACAACAGGGTCTTTAAAGAAGCTTAAAAGTTGGTGAGATCTGGATGTTTAGCAGGTGAGTTAGGGTCATGTCATATGCACACTGCGTATCATTTGAAAATGTTATTGGTAAATAGAAATTTCAACCAATAAAAAGATATGCTGATGTTGTTAAAGCGAGTTCACATGGCATTGATCTTTCTGGCCTAAAGATGTTTTTTGATGACTAAAATGAATCATGGGGTGGAGAGAAAATACACACTAAGAATAGTTTTGAACATTCAAAGTGTTTCAGGCTATGCTGCCAGACTATATTTCAAAACATATGTGGCACTAGTAAGTGATTAATTTTAATTCCTTTTAGAACCAAAAAATACTAAGGGCATTAAGTAACTTCTAACTGAAATTTCTATATCCAGAATGTTCTAGAGATGGCACCCAAACTTTCACCCAGTTCTAAGGGGGCACAACAGTGTAACAGCTCTTTGAGATCTTTTTTCTTATGAACTTCTCATATGGGTGTCCACAGACACCCTGGGGAGTGGCGGTGAGCCTGTGTCATGCATGCTGCTCTGAAAGGTTTGCCCTCACAGCCTAGGATTTAGTGGATGGAATTCAAGGACTCCATGTTCCTAACAGGGAAAAGGATGACTTTCTTTTCATTCACATCTGCTGAATTCTAGCATTTATGTCAATAATAAATGCCAGGAAAAAAAACCTCACGTACTTCAGCCTTTGGATTTATTGTTGCTATTGTTGATTTTAAAATTATCTTTATATTGAAGAGGAAAAGAAATCTACAGATAAGATTTTCTGTAGGGAAAAAAAGTCAGAAGGAACCTTGTTGGTGATAGAAATCCACCTCATACATATTTTCAGCCTCCCCAGTGCTGGGATTACAGGCATGTACCACCATGCCCAGTCTCGATGGCTGGCTCAGCACACCCGGGACAGGGCTGGCATGGCCTATAGTGCCGAAGATCGAACCCCAGTCCCTGTGCTTGCCTAAGCAAGGGCTTAGTCCCCTGTGCTATCTTGCTGGCCCCACAACCACCTTTAGAGTTCGCTAAATACACAGATTACTGGATCTTACTCCCCAGTAATTTTTATATATTCAGTCTTGAGGGAATGCAGGGTCATCCTCACAGTGATGGCCACACAGAAGGGATCCAGCAAGAGTTCTGAAGGTGATGGATGGATGAACACTTGCATAGCAAGCTAGAAAGCAGGATGAAGTGTCAGAAGCCGGAGCCAAGAGAGCAGAGCGCTGTATACTTGCAGCCACACCGTCTTTCACTCTCTTGGGCCCCCCAGTTCCTATGGGGAGCTACTCTGCATTGCAACCAAGTTAGATGTTTCTTTGGTGCTGGAAAGACAAGTCATATACAACATCAGAGGGTTGCCGGCAACTACCATGAGGTCATAGAGTACTGGCCACCTTCTCCACACAAACAGAAGATGTGAAAGATGGAGAGAAAGGAAATGAGGCTGAAAGAGGGCTGAGCCTGAGAACTCTGTTTCTCTTGCTCAGTTTCATTCCAGTTCCTCTCCTCAAAGAAGCACTTAACTGAGGTGGATTTGATGGGAGATGGGACTGTAGCTTTCCTTCAGAGCACCTTCAAGTTCAAGTACTGTTTTGTAAGTATAGTACAGTTGCTGAGTTCCACATTGGCCTGATGACATTTTATTTTTTAATAGCATTTATTAGTGACAGAGGAATGGATTTTTCTTGTACTTACAATTCACATCATATGTGAAAAACGACTTTTCTGTGACATTTGTCTCATGCTCCATTTGGTATTTATTGGAGCTTGGCTAGAATCTACACATGTTAAAAAGAATCACCTCATTATGGGGTCATTTATTGTTAGCCGAGCTACTTTACTTCCTGAAGAAAAGTGAATGCTCTACCTGGGCCAAGGTGACGAAGGGTGACAAAAGAGGACAAAGATAAGAAGGGATAGCGCTCTTGTCAGCACTGGAGCTCCCCTCTTCCCCTGGTAGCTGCTGGCATTGTGAAAGGGGTTTTCTTTTTTTAATTTTGAAAGTTAAAAAGCAGACATCCAAGCATGACTAGTGTAAGGACACAGGAAAAGGATAACTGTCAGCTATTGCTTATACTCTCCGAGGGGCTTAGTTAATAAAATCGGGCATCTTGCTGTTGCAACTTAATTAGCAAATTTTTCCTTCAGGCTCAAACTCTCAAACTCCAGCAATGATGCAAATTATTCAGTTCAGAAGTGTCAGGCTTGTTGAAGATTAGAGATATTCTGGGTAATAATGAGGACCAATTTCTTAGATATTCTTAAAGCTGAAAGCAAAATGTTAGGTTTTTTTTTTAAAAATCAAGAGATAGTATTTGCATATCTTTATAAAGTGTATCACAATAACTCAACATATGCACACAATATGTAATAATAAAATTAGAGTAATAAATAGCTCTTCCTTTTCAATCATTTTTCCATGTTGAGGATTTTGCTTTTTTAAAATCATTTTGAAATATAATGTAGATTGCTTAACTAATCGTTATCTTCCTATGCTAGAGAAGGAAGGGGAGTAGTTCCTCTACTCTTATATGTTTGAGTAGCTTTTGTTGAGATTCTTTCTGTCTCCCCTCCCCATACTCTTCTTAGTCTCTGGAAACCACTACTCCATTCTGCTGTATGAATTTTCTGTTTTATTTCCCCAAATCAGTGAGACCATATAGTATTTGTCTCTCTGTATTTAACTTATTTAATTTAATATAATAAACTCTAACTTCATCTATATTGCCGCAAATGACAGGGTTTTATTATTATTTTTGTAGCTGGATAATGTTATATTGTGTATATGTACCACATTTTCTTTATTTGTTTACCCAGTGAAGAACATCTGGGTGGATTTCATATTTTAGCTATTGTAAATAGGGTTACAGTTAAACACAATAGTGCACATACTGTTTTTGTTTTGTTTTGTTTTGTTTTGTTTTGTTTTGTTTTGTTTTTGTGAAACTGGGGATTGAACTCAGGCCCTTGCACTTGCCAGGGAAGCACTTATTCCACTGAGCCATCTCCTCAGCCCCAGTGCACATACTCTTTAGGCATACTTCCTTTATCTCTTTGGATATATAACCCATGTTAGAGTTGCTGGATCTTATGATAGCTCTATTTTTATTTAATTTAATTTTTTGAGGAAAGAATTAGGTCTTAGACCTCTAGAACTGACTTTCTCTTACACCAACCACTCTGAGGGAAATGACACCACTGATCAGCATTAATGATCTACCCACCACATCCTAGCCCAAAGAAGTGGCTGATTGCCACCTGCTATCTCTAGGGAGCACAGCACTCCCACATGCACAGATCGTCGACACACTCCTGGGTAAGACTCAAACAGAAAGGAGGCAGTTCATAAGTTGGGCAGTGATTTTCAGCCTAGTACCAAAAATATGAGCTGAGCCACTGATTCTCATCCTTCCAGGGTTACAAAATGTGCTTGCTGATTCTCAGTTGTGGGGAGAGCCAAAGCTAAAGTGTGATATAGAGAAGTGATGAGGGAGAAGAAACCATTAGGAATTTAAAGAAATGATTCAATGGAACAAGTTGCAAAAGATCATTGGAAAGGACAGCAAAGCCATGGTGAGGTCTGAGCGAAGTCATTTCTATTTTCCATGAAGTTCAGCTAAATTCAACTCTTGCTCTTGGATGGCTGAGAGCTCTGCTTTCTCTCCACCAACAGCCTTCTACCTGAGGAACAGAAAACAAGATTCTTCTCACAAATAGCTTTTGTCTAATTATAGAAAATCACTTAAAAATTCCAAAGTTGAAGGTAGCTTAAGAATTTTCTCAGTTAAATTTTATTATATATTTTAATCTTTGGAATTCTAATATTTGACTTCTTTGACATACAAAAATATTCATTTTCCATGATTGCACCTAAAATATTATCCACAGGGAATAAGTTCTAAGACTCCTAGTGAAAACCTAAACGTGCAATCAGCACTGAACCCCAAATACAGTATGATTTCCCCATTTATGTACTTGTTTCCCTAAAGATTTGCATCATCTGAAGAGCCATGAAACTCTAGAAAACAGGGATCATGCTTTATTTGTTACATCTCTGGCATGAGCTAGTGATCAACAATGTAAGCTTTGAGTTTTCTTAATCACACAGAATTTTAGAAGATGGTCCCAACTAACAAAAATAAAAATTTAAAGGGCAGTTTTCATGTAGCAACATCATTTCCATCATTTTTCCACCACTAACATATGAAGTCAAGTCAGAAAAAAACAAATAAATCCCAGTATTTTGGAATTGAAGATACTAGACATAACTCATACCCAACATCTTCACAAGAGTAATTCTGTGAGTCTGAAGGGTGAATAATAGCAAAGAAAATTAATAGTCTGGAATTAGAACTAATAACTCAACTTTCTTATACTAGTAAATATATGGAACTTGGTGAGTAGTTTAATTTATTAAATTATTATGGAATCTGTTGAAAACATTAGTTTGGAATAGATTCTGTAGATAAAATATAGACAATGTTTGTGAGGTAGAGAAGTAAATAATTGGATTTATATTTTAGAAACATGTAGAGAATCACTCTCAAAGTTGGAAATAGAGGCAGAAAGACTTGATAAAGAGTCTAGTTTCAGTAAGTGTTGTGGTTTCTGTCTAGATGTGCCCCCAGTCTCCATGAAGTCATAGAGTGGGCTTCTAGAGTTTTTTGTTTTTTTTTTATTGATTCATGGTCCAGTGCTTGGATTATGGGTGTGAGTGCTACACCTGCCCTGGAATGGGTGTCCTGTGTATAATATAAGGGAGGGAAAGAAGCTTGCTTTCTGCTGCTCCTCCCTTTATGTTTTTGCTGCCTTTGCTGTTTTCCACCACCATGAACTATTGTCCAGTTCCATGTGCCACCATGCCTTGGAGCCAGGCAAGTATGGACTCAATCCTCCACAAACTATGAGCTAAATAAACCTTTCCTTCTTTAATTTTGGGCCTTGGGTATTTTGTCCAGTAATGTGAGAAAAATAACCAAGACAGTCAGTGATTGTAGAGCTGGAGAAGGAAAATGGGGAAAAATACTAAGAAGAATTCACAGTGAAGCAGTCAAGTCTTCTTACACATTGATAGGGTCGATTCTAAGCAGCCCTCTGCTATTTTAATTTTCTTATTAGTACCCATGGTGGGGAATTCTACTCAATGGGTCATAATACATGTAATTACAGAATGAATATGTTAATTATTTCTGTTATGGTACTCACATTATGTTGCGTACCTATATTAAAAATCACATTGTATTCTTTAAATAATATAACATATAATCCATATTAAATATATATATTTATAATACATATTTACAATATATATAAGTGATTTTTGGGAGCTGTTAAAGCTAGACATTGGTCAACCATGTGACAGCAGGAGTAGGCCACAGTGCCTAAAGCAGTCAAGCTGCCCCAGTCGAGAAAAGCATCCTACTTGGTTAATGTCAGCTGTTAGTCACTATACAACATTGTGTCTCATGATAATAACTTTGCAAAGGAATAAATAAATGCTCCTACTGTTGTTCTGGGAGTTGTTTGCCAATCAGGCAATGGGCCACCACCTGACCAACTCTTTTCTTCCTGTCTGTCTTTCTCTCATTCCTGTCACCATTTCTCCCTGGGTACACTGAGAAACCAAACGTGTCCTACAATTGATCAGTAATCCTTCTATAAAGCTGAAATAGAAATGGCACATAAACAAAAAACAGAACAAAAAAAGATATATTCAATGGTATTTAATTTCAAGCACTCATCGTTAGGGGATGCAATTACTGTTTCTGAGCCCTGTGTTATAATAATGGAAAACAGTTTTGTCACGGGAAGGCTGTCTTAGATTGAGCAAATTCTTACATGGTAAACATAGGCATTGACATTGTTAGGATGATTCCAGTAGGGGAAAACGGCATTTTTTACCTGCAATTACTAGGAAATTGGGGATATATAAGTGTCAAGAATCACTCATTAAGATATAGCTTTGTTGTATGCACCGGCTTACAATTTTGATAATATTTTGTTCATAAACAGCAATATAATTGAAATAAATCAGAGTACATGTGGAATTTGTTCTAACAGACTTGAAATGAATAACTCATGTCACATTCCACACACTGAAGAAATTTTTAGCTAATAAGGTGAAAAGTTGAAGAAAATGGGACAATATTTAAATAAAAAGGATTGTGATTCTCAAAACTAACCTGAGCTGTTTGTTCACACTTGTGGACAATCCAACATAATAACAAGATACTTTAGCAATGTAGTCAGTTTTGAGCTGATTCCCAATTCAATATGTTTGAGTATGCCTCATCCAAAGTGCATGGATCCAGTGTGCTTCGAATTTTAGAGTTTTCTAGATTTGGGATACTGGCACTACCTTTCCTGGTTAATCATACATAATCTGAGATCTGTAATCCAAAGTGCTCTGATATCAGAGTATAAAGTGAGTCACACACACAAAAAAATCTACCTTTCTCGAGATGGAAAACTTGGTCTCATTGGCTCCTTTGTTTCCTTTTCTGCCCATTTCTCCGTACATAATAGAACACTAGTACCTACCCATTTTACATTTCCAGTGGTCTTTTCA
>NW_004524728.1:4834177-4834723 GCF_000260255.1 Octodon degus | reverse complement strand
ACACTGTTTTATTCCTACTGGAAAAATGGGGATCTGAGTACACAGACAAAATCTCATGGAAGAATTAAGAAGCTAGTTGTTGGCCAAGGGATAATTTTACCCGAGGTATTTTGGCTCCAAAACCTGTGCTCTGAACCAACAGATACTTAAGCAAAAGTATATGTTTTGATTTATCAAGACCAGGTCAAATTTCTTTGTCACTTATGATACAAGGAGTATACATCCATAATTTTGGGGGTACATTTACAATGTTGCAATTTTGTATTTAAAAGTGCATCATTTTTAGGGGGCTGGGGAGATGGCTCAGTAGAATAAGTGCTTCCCTGGCAAGCGCAAGGGTCTGAGTTCAATCTCCAGTTCTGCTAAATAAATAATAAAAGTGTATCATTTTTATATAGATTTATTTGTTTCTTTAATATTTCTGTTGCATAATACTCATTCAGTCATTTAAATGATCTTTTAAAATCATTTTTGTATTATATGAATACATATTTGTCACATATATTGATTACATTCATCATAAGAAATAACATGTTATTTCTGTAT
>NW_004524728.1:4831759-4833267 GCF_000260255.1 Octodon degus | reverse complement strand
GTTTTAATTTCATTTCTAAAATGACCAGTAATGTCGAACATTTTTCATACATTTACTTGATGTTTGTCCCTCTTAACTTAAAAGGTGTCTTTTCATTTCAGATCCCCACTTTTGGATTGGACCTTTGTATATGGAAGGTATGACTTTCTTGAGTGCTTTATATATTCTAGATAATTGTCCTTTGTCTGAGCAATATCATCATCACTTGCTGACAGCGTGATACTCTAGACAGAAGACCCAAAAACTACACCAGGTCTACTATAAGTAATAACCAAATTTGACAGCATGGCAGGACACAAAGTCCATACTGAAAAATCCAGATGTGCCTGTACTCAACAAACTCACTGAGAGAGAAATTAGGGAAACTATATCTTTAACAACAGCAACAAGAAAAATGAAATACTTAGGAATCAGTCTAACAAAGAAAGTTAAAGACCTACATACTGACAACTATAGTACTCTGAAAAAAGAGACCAAAGGGTATATCATAAAATAGAAAGATATTCCTATTCTTGTATAGACAAAACCAGTAGAGTCAAAATGTCCATAATTTCAAAACTGTTATACAGATTTAAAATAATTTCAATCAAAATGCAAACGGTTTAACTCATAGAACTAACAAAACAACCCTAAAATTTATATGTAGTAAGAGGAGACGTAGAACAACAAAAACAATTCTGGGCAACGATGGCAATGCAGAGGGGATCACAGTCCCTGGCTTTAAATTGTAATACAAAGCTACTATCATAAAAACAGCATGGTGCTGACAAAAATCAGATTTGAGTATATTGGAACAGATTAGAAGACAAAGAAACAACTTGAGGGACTCTCAGGAACCAAACATGTTCATTGAAAGAAAGAAATCCTCTTTCATAAATGGTTCTGGAAAAACCAGCTCTGCACATGCCAAAGATTAAACCTAGACTCACACCCCTTGTCATGCACCTAATTCAAATTGAAATGCATCAAAGAGCTAAATATTAAAACAGAAACACTTAATCTTCAGAGGATAACATAGGTAAACTTTTTTCAAAAAAATTGCTATTTGTGAAAAAAATACAAGCAGAATTCATAAATATATATTTTTATTTAAAGTAGGAAACTCTTGAAGATAAAGGTGTAGACAAAGACTTTATGAACTTAAACCAGTCACACAGGAAATATCACAAAGAGTTAGCAACTTGAATTTCATTGTATTAAAAAGCTTTTTCACAGCAAATGAAACAACCAACAGAGTGGGACAAGGTTTCTTTCCCAACTGTTCCTTCCTACATAGAGTTTTTGTGGTGTGGTACGAAGCCAGGATTGTGCATTTCTGCTTTATTTTCTGTGCATCTCTAGAGCCTGGAAAGGTACCAGGAAGCACATTTAAAACAGCATTATTATTTTCCTCTTAGAATTCCTGCTTTAAAAATCCTAATCTCCAAATTGACAAGTTTCCTCTGTGTTAATAGTAATGTTCATTCACCACACCCACGCATACATGGCTACACACATATACAAAAACA
>NW_004524728.1:4817875-4831264 GCF_000260255.1 Octodon degus | reverse complement strand
ATGTACCGTGCATAGACTTAGAATCATCTCAGGGCAAGTCCTTTTTTTCTGTCTTAATTTTTGCTCTTCTACCCACAAAAGATTGATCCTTATTCTCAACCATTCAAGGTTATGTCTGTTAACCTTGGGTTCCACATTGTTTTTCTTGAGTTCAGGGTAGAGAACAGCTACAGAATTAATAGTGGCACAACTAAAGCGCATGCTCACAATTGCCGTCTGGGAGTGTGTTTTTGACAACAGCAGTTATCCTGTGTGTGTGTGCCAAGCACAGTACAGCCTTCGGCACATTAAACAACAACCAATGATCAGGGCTTCATACTTCACTGACACCACACTCGTTACAGAGGTTTCTCAAAGGGTAAGAGCTTTGCTGCTTTCTTTAGTAATAAATATTTATGGGATTGTCAGCCCATTTTAAATGGGATAACCAAATGCATTCTGATGCAAAACTACTGGCTGTATATCTAGCTGTTTGACAGAATGCAATTACAAGACCAATTCTCTTTTTGTGCCCTTCTGCTATTATGCCTTGGATTATACATGATGGATGTGGAGGTGGGTTTTCACCTTTGCTTAGTTATTCGATGTGCACTCTTGTATAGCAGAAGATCAAATTTTTGGTTGTATTGATTTTTCTCAATTTTTGTATTTTAATTTTATTGATTTTTATTTTACTATTAATTACTTCTTTACTTTTTTCTTGATTTGGTGTAGTTTGTGCTTTCTTTTCCTAGTTTCTTAAGGTGAATATTTATTTACTTGAAAACTATCTTCATTTCTCAAATGCCCATTTTAAGTTTCATTCCCAGTACTAGACTTGTTCTGTCCTATACATTTCTATTCAGTTCAGTTTATTATGGTGAAAGAACACACATGAGTAACTGAATTGATTTAATTTTATTGAGACCCTTTTTAAAGCCTGAAAAATATACTCTACTTTGAAAAATGTTCCAAGTGCTCTTGCAAATAATAACTTTGCTGTTAGAGAGTTTGTGTCAGCTAAGCCAAGCTAGCTGGCAGTGCTGAGCTGGTCTTTCATATCCTCTCTGATTCTCTCTGTTTCAGTCTGTTTGGACTGCTGTGGCCAGATACCACAGATTGGGTGCTCATCAACAAAATAAATTTCGTTTCCTGCTTTTGGATAATGAGAAGTCCAATATCAGGATGTTCGCATGTTTGGGTTCTATCAAGGTCCCCTGCCCCCTGCAAGGCCCTCACACCTAGGATGGGGACAGCTAGCTCTCTGCAAAGTCTTTCGCAAGGGTGCAAGACCCATTCATGGATGCAGAGTCCTCTTGGCAAAATCATGGCCAGAAGACCTCACCCTTTCATGGCTGTGCCAGCATTGCAGCATTTGAATTCTGGGCAAGAATGAACAATACCTAGTACTATGTTGACTTATTTGAATTTTTAGAGCAATATTGAAATACCTAACTTTAATTTCAATTTTTTAAAAATTCTTTTTATTTTCATATAGGACTTTGAGCATTCTTTTGTTACTTGTGTCTATAATCTTGAACCCTTGATCATTTTGCTACTATAAAATCTTCTCATCTATAATTATATTTTCAAGTTTTGTTTTCTTATATTAATATAGATCCTTAGCTCTATTAATGTCATAATTTCCTGACTAGCTTTTTGTCTTAATTTCAATGTGTATGGCTTTTAATCTGAAGTATGGTCTTTATATGTAGCATATAGTTAGATTTATTCTTTTAAAAAATTAACTGGTCTGAGAAATACTGCCTTTTGAATGGAATGTTTTGTCAATTTACATTACAATTATTCACATGCTTGTGTTTGTATCTACTGCTTGCCATTTGTTTTCTCCACATTCCATGCCTTTTTATTCTTCCTCATGATCTTTTTTATGTTAAACAAATAATTCATTTTTTAAATTTTCCTTTTCTTGCATTACCTTCAGTTTACATTTAAACATATTTTCTTTAACAATTTTGCATTTTAATTTATTATAATCTAATCATTCTTCAAATAAATATGGGTTTCATATAGAAATATTGCTTCAACAGAGCTCTTGTAGAATAGTTATAGAAATGTAATAATATAGCTTTACATTAATGGTCCATTATGAACTCATATCTTTTAAATAAGAAGAAAAAAAGAAAGGTAATATATTCTTGTTTTATTTTTAGGTTTCATTTACTTCACTTTTCTTGTATAAAAGCCCTACACTGTAGTTACAGTTGCGCCCTGAGTTCTGTGTACACGATCTATATTGTGGGTTTTTCCAAGCTCATAAATGAATTCCTGGTAGGAAGACATGATAAGCATGAGTTTTTTCTAGTGGTTGAGGGCCAGGCTGCTATAGGTACTGGGGTGGCATCAGAGGTGGCATTGGTGAAGTTGCCCTGTGTGGCAGCACACCTTATGGCAGAGGTGTGGCAGGCATCAATAGCAGCCATTTGCAGCAGCTTTTAGGAAGTAGGGGCTGAGACAACACCAGGACCTCTGGGTGAGAGATGGGGTGCACCAGCACAGAGCTACATAATCTGTCACCTTTCAAGGAACATATGAAGGAGCTCGCTGAACTTGTTCCTCCAGTAATCTCTCTGAAAAAGGACAATGGAGCTCTTGTCCAGGGTGATGGCAGTGGCCACTTCCTTGAAGCACTTACTACCTAGTCTGACATGACTAAAGTCCTCAAAGATGACAAGTGCCTTGAATACAGTCTGCTGGTCAGCAAGATTTGCTTCTGCACCATGATCTATAAAATCTCATCTATGAAGAATGACTGAATGAAAATAAAATGATTTGTTAGGTGACTAATAATATGAAATGGGAGACACGGCTTTTTAAACTGTTTTTACGAACTTTAGACTGTCTAATCAACTCTCTTTTGAAAAATTAGCATGTAAATTCAATGGATATCAGTCAGTTCTTACTGGATTCAGGTACAAGATGTAAAATTTCTGTGTGTACACTGAAGACTCCACGGTTCAGTCAAAGACCTGAGTGTATGACAATATGTCACACAAGCCCATATCAGGAGGCTGAATGATCATAGTGGAAGACTGAAGGATCTATGCTGGAAAGGCCCAAAGTTCAATGCTGAAAGCTGCAGTGTCTGTGCAAATATGCCAAAGGCTCTGTGGCTGAGGGAGCTACCTAGAAACCAGGAGATGGTGTCTAAGACAAAGTTCCACCAAGAAAACAAAAACAAAAACAAAAACAAAAACAAACAGTTAAGGCTCTTTTGAAGAAAAACAGTTGGAACTATTCCAAAGAAAATCAGCTGCAACAAAGCTCATTCCAGGAAGACCACTGAAATATTTTTCTCCTGTTCTCCTTTTTCATGCTGTTCCAACAATAATTCTCCTTGAGATAGGTCTTCCACTCCCAGCACCATACGGACTCCATTTAGCTGGGTATTCCCACTCAAGCTGACAATCAATGAACCACATAAGTGGTGAACTTTATATTGAATTATCTAGGTTAAGTAAATTGAGTTGATCAAATATTTGGGCATCATGTAGACAGAACTTTTCACTGTTGTTTGTAATAGAAATAAGATAATTGTGAGATTTAAAGGCACTATGGAGTGCCTTAGAATCTATTGATATTTTGAATTAGGCTCATCACCACATAATTTATTGTTTTGTAAATTATATGTAGAGGTAATTGGTGCATATTATTGTGTTTAAAAATACTGGTTATTCCAGTTAATGCCTCCTACAAACTTTGAGATTTGTCTTACTTAACTCTTTAGTTATAAAATTTATGCATAATAAAAATTTTTCCCTAGTGTAAAAATAATTATTTGATCAATAAACTAACTAGTACATTTTAATGATTAATAATATAACCTAGGTTAAAACAAAAAGAAAAGAAAAAATAATATGTTTTGGACAGATGTGTTTTTAAGAGAGTCAGTTTTCTGAAATGAAAAGAATTGCCCCCCACAAGGACTTAATTCAGTGTTGATGTCTGTTACATTGTAATAAAAATGCTTTGACTATTTCAAAACATAGGCAACAGCATATTAAAACATGACTTTTTCTTAAAAGATCTGAGTTTTGTTTAATCATAAAAATAGACATCAAGACCCAGAAACTAGAAATATTCATGACATACTAAAGTAGCAATCTCCTACATTCTATGTTACTTGCCTACATTTTTAAATTTTAGATATAAAAATTCTTTGAGAATGCTAGTGACAAGGAAATCATCTCACCTGTTGTTACACCAGTCTGCCTTCATGAGGAAGAGACTGGAGCAGATGCTACTGGAACACCCTCCACTGTGTGCTGAAAATAGGCTCAGGACTGCCCTTTGCTTGTGATATCTGTCCTTTGCACAGCCTGAAGTCTGCTCATTGCCCATGAGAGGACAAGGGCAGGCAATAGCAACCTTGTTGGATGAGCCTTCACTATTCCATGTCATATCTTAGGGGCAGAGAGAACTTCCCCAGTCTGAATCAAAAATCTATGTCTCATGTGTGACTTCCAATGGAAATGAACAAGATTTAACATTAGGTGCAAAATTGCCATGGCTAACAAGATCACAAGTGTTGCTCATGCAAATACGTGATCCTGTCCAAGCATCCATCAAAGCTTCTGTGATTTCCTGTCACAAATCTGTGAGAGTTGGTATGGATGGCAATCTTCCAGGGACAATCAGAAAAGGGAGCTACAAATGAGGAGCAGAAACTATGTGATACACAAGAGCAGGAACTAGTGCCAATAGCCAGAAGGTCCAAAGTGGTGAACTTTGGATCTATAGACAAAAAGGCATCTCCAACACTGTGAGAAACCCACTAGCATAAAGGGTTTTTCAAGGGTTATTGAATTGAGTGTTCAAACAAGAGTTGGGTCAGCAGTAGACAGACCTGCTGTAGAAGAGAACTGCTCAATAGAAATATCATGTGGGTTGCAATTGCAATTTTATATTGTCTAGCAGCCACATTAAAAATGAAAAGGAGTGGGAGAAATAATTTTATTAGTGTTTTGTATTTAACTCAATATACCAAAAATACTTTTACTTTAACAAATAGTGTAGGAAGTTGATGACAGACATAGCTTGCCTTCCTTTTTTTTGGACTAAGTCTTCAAAACTCAATGTGTATTTTATGGCTATAGTAAGTCTCAATCTGGACTTGCTGCATTCCATCTGCCCTATGCCTGTGGCTGGTGGCTGCCCCATTGGGCAGTGGAGCTGAGGATTCCACAAGTCTTACCTTAAATAATAAACTAGTACTTTGGATTTGTATGGAAATGACCTATTCTTCTATGTGAATAAAAAATTGTTTTCTCTGCTTAGTATATGTGAGTCTCTGATCTCACAATTTAAGGATTTCAATATACATAAAATTGTCAAATAGACAAAATTTACAAATTGGATTTTTATTCTCTAATATCTTTTCATTTTTGAAAGTGACTTATTGATTTAATAAAAACATGAAGGCTATCAAAATGAAGCCACAGTTACTGCTCTTTCCAAGGAGCCCACAGTGAAAATGCACTGAACTCTATTTCCTGTCACACAGCTCAAGAGCAGATGCTATTTTATATGCACTCATCTCAAACTGAAGCACATGCTGGGAACCACAGGTGTCCCATAGAAATGGAGAGTCTCATTCTGGAGGCCTGTGAAGAGCCAAGTAAATCTGATAAGTCAGATCCCTCATCATGCAGCAGCCAGGGGCGTAGGTAGCCAGAACGTGTGGGTGGTGCTCAACCAGGTTCCCACTGAAGCCCCCAGGAAACCTGAGAAGGTGCCAATGCCTGTGCCCCACCCAGGTGCTGTCATTCCAGACATCTGGAGTGAGGCAGGACTTGCAAAAGTCTACAAATGTCCAAGCAAATGAGATGTGCAGACAAGTTGGACAATGTTTCTTACATAAACAATCTCAGATCTTGGAGGTACAGAGGTAGGGAGCGGTGACTTCCAAGCCATTGTATATTCCTCAGAACATGGAAATACAGACAAGCAAAGAACACTGAGAAAACTTGTGGTCCTACCCTCTGAAGTCAATGCTGCCTTTTACATAGTATGTCATTCAGATCTTATCCATATGTGTTGGGAGCCATGGAAGCTAGAGAATGGATCAGATGTGCGTGAACGGGACTAGGCCTCGGTGCCTAAAGCAGACAAGCTACCTCAGTCTTGAGATAAGCATCCTGACTGAGCTTAATGTCAGCTATTAGTCACTAGGCAACCTTGTGTCATGTGCTACTAACTTTGGAAAGTATAAATAAATGTCCATATTGTTGCTCAGGGGTCATCTTGCCAACCAAGCAGAGAAGTCACCACCTAACCAGCTCTTGTCTTCTTGTCTGTCTTTTCCTCATTCTTGCCACCATTTCTCCCTGGGTACAATGGATCACTCTGAGACCAACAGATTCCTATATTGTGTATTCAAATAGTTTTATTTCTGCCAAAATAAGAACATATCTAAATGGTTTTTTAATGTATCATAATATACTTAAGCAATCTATCCATGTGGGAACACTTGAATTGTTTGAGTTGCTGTTTATTTAAATTATTTCAGGCTTAATTTCTGTATCATATTTGTAGGCTAAAAATTGTCTTTGGAGCCTGAAGCAGGAGGGTCACAAGTTTGAATTTAATTTACTCAATTTAGTGGTATGGCAAGACCCTATCTAAGAACAACAACAAAAATTTAAAAGGGCTAGCATATAGCTTAGTGTAATAGTCCTGCATTCAATGTCCAATGCAGCCAAATAATTCTTTATCTTATTCAATCTTTATTTACACTTATTTTTGTATAATTTTAACCATCAACATTTTATTTCTAAGGTTGCATGTCCTGCTCATTCCTTCTGCCTGCATCTCTATTGAGACAGGGTCTTAAAACCCAAAGATTGCTACAGTGCTTTTTTTAAGGTATTTTTCATAGGAACCAAATTTATTGGTACATCTTAGATATATATAATAATCACATTCATCATGGGTAATTTGTACCTGTAAGTGTGCATAATATATCTTGCTTTTTTCCTCCACTTACCCTCTCTTCCTTTTTCCCTTCTCATTTACAAAAGCTTTGTCTCCATTTTATTCTTTTTTCCCTCCTATTCTCTTTTCTCCTATTCTCTTTCTCATCCTTTCATTCTTTTCTCTCTTCCCTGTTCTTTACATTGGAACTAAAAATGTTCTTACCATTTTCTAGTATTTACTATACATTTTGATGCTTCAAAATATATGTAAAAGAGGCTGGGGAGATGGCTCAGTGGTCTAAGCACCTGCTGGGCAAGTGCAAGGACCTGGGTTTGAACCTGGTACCACATGCTGTTCCAGTGGCGCACTCTTGTAATCCCAGCATTCAGGAGACTGAGACAGGAGCCTCTATGAGTCTGAGCTGTATAGGAAGATCCTAAGCGAAATAATAAAATAAACGAAAAATTTAAAAAAATAAAAGAATAGACATATTGAAGTTTTCTTTTGTTGTATGTTAATAAAATATCCTTAATAAGTAGAAGCTTGTTAAGATACGTCAGAACTGAGCATGAGGTTTCCTCTTATTGCAGCATCTAAGACAAGATACTAATTTTCTTTATGCCCTACTTTCCTTATATAGATTACAATAGGTTATAATAGATACGTATACACAGATAGATATTATCTCATGCACATATATGAGAAAGTAAAACCGATTTCACATTGGTGTGAAAGTTATGTATAATAGTACTTCAGAGGAAGATGTCAGGCACATAGAATACATTCAGTAAGTGATAGATATTATTGTCTTTTTTTTTAACATTACCGTGGATGGAACATGGGACCTTGTACTTGCCAGGCAGGCGCTTATGCTGCTGAGCTAGCTCTCCAGTGATAACCATTCTTTTTATTATTATAATCACCAGTTTTAAAGGCTTTCAGAGTCACTCCTTACAACAGAGATCCTTGTTTGTTTACACTATTTTAGCCATTAATTAAGATCTGTTGTGTATTCTGAAGCTTTAATTCATGTTTCATTGTCCTCCAAACTGCCTGATTATCTCTGCTGCTTAGTAATAATTATTCATTGTAAATATTTTCTTGAATTATATATATGTATATATATATAAATTTAAAATGACACTATTTATACTAACCAATTTCTTGTTAGCAATTTTACTTTTTAGTCAAATATGAATGGCCAGTACTCTTCTAATTGCTTTAAGCCATTATAAAATGATGATTGATTTTGACCTATTAGAGTGCCAGTGCTGACATGCTGAAAAGGCATACCAGATTATGGTTCTTTGAGGGTGTATATGTATGCTTTGTGATATGTCTAGAATGTCTTATTTCTAATTATTAAAACTATTTAAAAATAATCACATGCCTTCTATCTTTCTTTTTTTAATAAAAAGAAAATTGAAAGTGGAACAAAATTCTTGAATTCCCTCATCTCATTAAGTACCAGTATCATCTACCTTAATTTTTAAATGGAATATCTAAGTTCTATTTCTATTTCTTTCTTCACTCCCCCATCACCTCTACTCTCCATGCAAGAATTAAGAGGTATGTTTTAAAACTGCGTGAATATTTATACAAAAAAAGTATTACAGTGGAAGACAGCTCAGCTGCACAGTGTCCGCCTGGCAAGCATGAGACCCCAAGTTCAATAGTACCAAAATAAGGAAGTATTACAGTAAAAAACCAAATTCCCATTAATCCCGCAAAATACTCCATTCACCTTGGATATGTTTACATCTTCACTCTTGCCATTGGAGGAGCAGTTCTGGGAGTCCTCCTTCACGACTGTTTTTAGGAGCATTGCTGTGGTTGGCTTGAAATCTACCTTTCGCAGCAGTTTTGCCTTTGAGAGAGTCCAAAGGTCTGTGTTCCCTGATCTCTCAAATAAGATAGATGAGCACACAATGCAATTTTTTTTTTTTTTTGGTTGGCTTTCACCAACTTTCCTTTTTTTTTTTTTCTTCTTTTCATCCTACCACTTAAGAAAGAGGACTAGAACTGATTTGGAAAGAGTCAAGAAAGATGGGATAAGTATGTCCAAAGTAAGAGGGAATATTTCAAGGAGAATTAAGGCTGAAGTGTCATTTTCTATAACAATAGCTTAATTGAAGTATTGGGCACATATTTTGATTTCCTTATGTATTGCCTAGTGCTGTCAGCTTGTTCTGCTACTATGTGAGTCCATCTTCTCTCTTGGAGTCGATAGTGCTACCTTACTATCTAGTTTATTTTTTTGTACTCTTTTCACTTAATTCTATTCTTTGAGAAGCTCCAGAGTCACTTTCCTAAATATAGATTTCACTCTTCCAGTTGAAAAATAGTAGCATCATCCCACTATCTTAGAATCAAACCCAAGTTCTATGTTATATTTTCTTTAACCCTAATGCTGCTCCTCTGGTTTCATCTTCAATTATTTCCCCTTAATTGCCAAGCTATAGCTAAGTGAATATTTGTTGCTTCTAGAATATTATTATTAATTTCACTCTTTAAATGCTTTCGTTCATGTCTCCAGTCAAATGAGGAAGTTATTTGACAAAATTTTCTTCTCCTTTACTTGTGTTGCCAAACTGTCATATTTGTTTGTCATCTGATATTTGGTGTAAGGACTTTTTGTGACTACTTGACATAAAGTATACAGTTTAGAAAAAATAATTCTGTGTCTTTAGTATTTTATAGACTATGGAAAACAAGTACAAATAACCATGTCTATGGTTATTCATATTTAATAATTCTATATTTCTAGAATATAAAATAATTCTAAGGCACTAGAATATAAAGAAACCTCTGAGAATTTCCAGAGACTATGTGTTTAGTGAAGATTTCTGACAATTTTAATAAAATAAATGCCATTGTTTAGCTTTGAATTATATACAGATAAAATTAAATCCCTGTTTTCAAAAATTTGTATGTGGATTTTTTTTTTAAATATGTTTGGTTCTTACAGAGTCTCACTATGTCGCAGTGATCCTCCTTTTTTCAGCCTCCCCGGCACTGGGATCACAGGCATGTGACACTAGGCCAGGACTCTGTGGCTGGCTCAGGGCACCCTGGGGGCGGGACTGGTGCAGCGTGTGGTGCTGGGGATCAAATCATGGTCCCTGCACTTGCCTAAGCTAGCCTAAGCAGGCGCTTTAGTCTATTGAGCTACCTCATTGGCTCTGTATATGGATTCTTATAAATTCTTTTGGGTAATTTTGACTCTCATTTTCCTTTCCCAACTGCTAGCTGCATTGTAGATTTTTCTGGTACAAAATAGAAAAGGATACTTTGTTTCCAGAAAGAAGTAGTTAGTTTAAAAATATTATATTCCCCTAAAAATTGCCAAGTGAGGGTGGGGTCCCAAGTCACGCCTGTGCTCATGTGCACTCTCAACCCTCGATCTGCTCCCTGCAGGCTCCCGGTGTGCTTCAGCCTCATCCCCTTGCATCTGGTTGCCAAATCTCAGCAATGCTTTTAGATCTACTGTTTGGTATCTATTCGCATTGATATTTTGCAAACGTTCAGTATTTTCAAATGTTTCCTTGAGAAAATTGTTTGGGAATATAAGTTTCTAATTTCTAAAATATTTTACAGTTGCCTTGTGCAGTAATTTCAAAGTTAATAGAAACTTAGAAAACTAGAACATAAGATTGCTATATGTCTTTTACCTAGATTCCTCAAATATCTTACACAACCATAGTACCAAAAAAACCCAAAAACAAAAACAAAAGCAAAAAAATCCAGAAAACCCTGGCAGCACAATTTTCTAGTCTGTAGACCCTCACAAATTTTGAAAAGTGTTTCTTGGCTGCCTGTGTTTTGGTCTAGGCTTATGTGTTTCATTTAGCTATTCCACACCTTGCATTTCCTTTAGTCTGAAAGCCTTCCTCCCTTCCTCTTTCTTTGTTTTCAATATATTTCTATTTGCAATAATAGTATTTCTGAAAAACTTTCATGTTAGGCCACACAATGGATCTCCAAGGCATAGATAGAGTACAGCATTATCCAAATGTGTGCATCAGCTGGGAATTCTGATTGTCTGCCACTTTTCTTTCCAGCTTCAATATGTTTGCGGGTTGACTCTTTGTTCGCACCTAAATGAATTCCTTACCTTTCCTCTAAATTATGACTTTTATTTCATTGCTTATGCTGTTCTTTCTGTGTGGAGCTCTTTTCCTTCTCTGTCAGCTGGGACAGAACTCTAGACAGAAGTGAAGCAGCGCTTCTATTACATACTACTTCCCCTGCGGGTGCTGATGACACTGAGAAATAAACTTTAGGACTGTCATTTTCTGCCCTGAGTTACTCCATTTTGATGGTCTGCATCATAACCTGTAGCAGACAGAAAGGTCCTGTGTGTAGGTAGGACCATGGCAAGCTCAACTTTCAAAAGTTTATCTCCAACTTCTCACTTGGGAGCTTTGTGAAAAGTAGGGGGGTGACTGAGTTTGTACTTACAAACGAATGAAACCACCTGTGTTCATTTAGAAAGAAGATAAAATGTGATATAACATTTTTTCTTCACAGAATTTATACAATTTTGTCTTTTCAATGAAGAGCATAGAAGTCTTTTCAACCTATTAGTTATTCTAACCTATGGATAAAGATTAAAAAAAATTTGCCAGCATTCAAATGACATTAAATTACCTTAAGTAAAGTGTCAATAAAATTAAATTTTTTACCTCTAATACTTCCATAAGCCTACAGTTGCAAAGTTTGTTTCGATTAATTATTAAAAAGATTTCAGGTTTGCTATGGTAATGGCTTTTGAGCTAGACATGGTTTATAATTAAGCTTTACATTTCTCGGATGAAACTGTATTTGTCTACCAAATGTCATAACTCACTTTTACATTGAATAATCAATGTTAAGGAGATTATTTAAAAATAGTAGGGCAGTAATAATTTATGAAGAGCTCTACACATGTCTAGCATAACCATAAGCTTTGAGGCTTAGGAGAATGAATTCTATTGTTTAGAAATATGAAATTTAAGGCTGGAGACAATTACAAAGTGAAAATCAACTGGTATACAGGAGAAAATCCAATCATATGCCTGTAACTATGGAGAATGTTATGATGCAAAAGGAATTTGATCTCTATGTGTTCAGACATATTTTAAATTATTGATATCCCTAGATGTGGTATATAGAGATAGACCATGTTAATATTAGGTTCACACAGACCAAACATCTATATAAGAGCAAAGACTGACCATCTGTAATGTGGATGTTTCCAGAGGATGGACATGTGATGCTGCACGGAAAAATGTAGCGTGGTTTACTAAATCCTGACTTAGGGTTTTATCAATGAGAAAGTGAAAGCTATATACATTAAATTATGGTTTTGAAAATTTTGCTAAATTTTGTACATGTACTATAACAAGAACAAGAACAAGCAAGCTTTAAAATCTTTTTCAGGTTCTGTAGTGAGGGATGAGGTTGGTACACTGCAATCATCGCCCTGGAAGCGAAGACTTGTGTGACGTTCACGGTCCTGGCCCCTGAAGCTGTGTAGCAGATTCATGGCCATGTTTCAGGTGAGACATGATAAGCACTTGAACGAGGAGCAAGAAGAGGAAAAGGAGGAGGAGGAGGAGGAAGAGGAGGAGGACGAGGAAGAAGAGGAGGAGGAGGTGAGGAAGGAGGAGGAGGAAGGGAGGAGGAGAAGGAGGAAGAGGAGGAGGAGAAGGAGGAGGAGGAGCAGGAGGAGGAGGAGAAGAGGAGGAGGAAGAGGTGAGGAGCCTAAGAAAGGAGCCACGTGCACGGTTGCTGTGAAGAGACGACGGAGGGTGTGGGCAGGAGCTCAGGATTCCTCCGCAAGGACACACACAGGGCCGGGGTGCTCACCTGAGCCAGTCCTGCTGGGAAGGAAACGCCACCATTTGCTGACTGTGATTTTGTTCTTTTTCATTCCACTGCGCTTGGATATAGTGCCTATGGTTCCTTATGCCTAGAATTTCCTTTGCCCCCTAACTAAGTGCTGGTCTTAAATGCAAAAGAATTGTCCAATTCGCTGGCAGCGATACCCACGGGTAAGTCATTTCAGCCTCCTCATTTGGGAGAGCCCTGCTGCCCTGAGGACCCCAAAGGACCCTTTTCCAGCTCCCACCACCTCCGATGGCGCCTCTCCTAGGCTCCTCTACGCATTCCTATCCCTCCAGTTGTGAAAGGGGTAACCATGGGGGGAGGACAGAGTTTTAAGGACCCTGCCTCTCCTCAAAGCTCTCCACCTGTTCTTTTGATTATTGTCCGCCCATCTTTAATAGGCTGTTAAATACTATAAGCATCAGCTCTATTTTATAGCAAAAAGGCAGACACTTCAGCACTTATTAGGCAATAAATACAGACAGGGCACAGGAACAATTTTTGTGTCATCAAATTTAAGAGGTCACAATTCCAATAGTGAACTTAAAAAAAAATATGAAGGCAAAATCAACTGCCTATCAGTCAAAATCAATTATGCAAGTCAAC
>NW_004524728.1:4790634-4817560 GCF_000260255.1 Octodon degus | reverse complement strand
CAAGTATTGGTGTGGTGAACTCTTGCACTGCCCTACTCTAACCTGCTCCAGGAAGGACTCACCGCTCTGACAGCACTTCCAGAGTTGTTGATGCCCACCTGTTAGTCTTGGTTGCTGAAATGACTGTCATAAATAGACATGCTGATCCTTTCACCTAATACAGCCACCAAAGCACCAGAGCAATGACAGTGACATTTTAGGTATGCAAAGTGAAAAGCTGAAAGTACTTAGAGAAAGAAAATAAGTCCTATGGTAGGATGGCTGGAATCCATGGCCAGTTTTTAATCTCTTACTGTGCCTCATTTAAGATTAAACTTTATCACTGATATATATGTGCAGAGAGAAAGAAAAGCATAGTATATTATTGGATTCAGGGTTAGTCTGTAGTTTCCGGCATCCACTGGGAGCCGTGGAACACATCACAGATAAGAGAGGCTGACTATAAGTTTATAACTATGAAACAAATTTTAGGACATATTTTATTTTAATATAAAAAGATAAAATACTGAAAATGCTGTCTTGGAGGTGTATTACACTAGGACAATAGAGAGCACTGACTAATCCTTTTGTTTCCTGAAGGCTACATAGTAGTATAGTCAGAAGTGTGCACGCACCCTGGTAGCTCTGAACGTTCACCTGAATGTGTCAAGAAATTAATGTATCAGTAGCGTGTACCTTTAGGTGGCAACACATACAGTATATTTAGCTTTCCCCTTAAGGCATGTGACAGTCCAGCTTCTTATCAAGCGCTTTCACCTTGCTGTTCATTTGGGCTGGAATCACTTTAGGGAAATGACTTTTTGATTTTATGGCATTCTGCTGCATTGTGAAGATTTGGGTACTGTGTCATTCCTCCAATAAGAGGATTTAGCAATTTAATGTGAATCTTTTTCAAAGCAGGGTGAATTATCTACATATAAAAAGGTTGTAAAAATGTCCTCAATATTTAAAAATTTTCAGAATCTAGTATATATTTTTTATTTTTTAAAATGACTTAATTGGTACATTTTGGATATACATAATGATGACATGCATCATAGGGAATTTGTGCCTGTACGTATATCTGGATTGTTCCTTTTCCCCTAATCCTGTCCCTTCCCTTCAATTCTTCTTTCCTCCTTACTCACAAATGTTTTGTTTCAGTATTTCTTCTGTTCTCTTTCTGCCTTTTCCCTTTCTTCCTTCCTCTCCATCCCTTGTCCCCTTCCCATTTGAATATTTTCTTCCTGTTTCCTAATATCTATTTTTCTTTTTGGTCCACATTTACCCTTTTGGTTTCTCACACCATAGAAACAATGCAGAATGATAAAAAAAAAAACAAATAAAATCAACAAGCACATTTTTTAATAGAAAATTTAAACATATACCTCTTACTACACTTTCCTGTATAACCTGTAGATTAAAGAGAAACAGAAGAATGTGGAAAGACTGAGAAATCTGGATGGGTAAGAGATCGCGTGCTAGACCTATGCATGCAAGTTAGCTTTCCTGTTGCACATCTGAGAGGCTATTTCTTGGTGTTTAGGATAAGTCTTTTGTTTGAATTCAGGGTCAGTTTTACCTTTATGGAACTGGCCACTCAATTTTTAAATGTTTTTTTCTCACACTAATCTTCAGACTTTCTAAAAAATTATAATTCAAATGTACCCTAAAATACCATTTCAAAACTTCAGAGATGAAAGTTAAGGAATAACAACAGATTGATCAAATAAGATAAGACCACTCCATTCATAACCTTAAACAAGCCACAAATCCTGACGTTCTTGCCTTTCTGTAGCATCTTCCACGTTGACCTTGGGGGGAAATGGGAGCCAAGAGCTAGCAGCACACAGGTGAGTGAGGCCTCACGGGTTTTTCCAGCCAGGCTGAGCCTGGTAAAAGGTTTAGGCTGGGTAGAAAGCTTAGTATCATAAGCACCTGCTTGCCAAGCACAAGGTCCTGAGTGTTCCTCCCACAGAAAAGGCTCACTTGAGTAACCCTGGGCAGTGTCAGACAGAGCAGGACAACTACCTAGCTGCTCAAATTCCTGACCAATAGGAATTTGATTGATTTTATTCTAAGTGTGTACAGTAAGTGCCTGACTTACTAACGTTTGAGCTGAGGAGTTTCAAAGATACAGTCAGACCTTGCATGACTTGTGCATGCAGATAAATCATGGAAGTGGTCTTGTGTCTGCCAGGCATGGTCACAGCTGTGCAGCTGTATGCCTACTGTACAGTGTGACATTGCACAATCTCACAGTGCTCAACCAGAAGAAACAGAAGGAAAGGTACTGCTGATGTTGAGGGGCTGTGCTGAAGCCCAAAGCAGTAACCATGGAAACAACAGTGAAAATACTGTACTATACTATGCCACCATGTTAAGGGAACTCTAAAAGTTAAGCAGTTTATTTACAGCATGTGGGTGTTTAGTTTTTTAATGCTTTCTGCTGTGTACTTGTTTAAGTGTGTATGAAACTCACTTTTTCAGACTAAAAAACAAATTTGACTCACAAATGTTCTCCCAGAAAGGAACTTGTTTGTAAGTCAGAGATTTACTCTAAACTTTCTGGTAATTTGTCACACAGTGGACAGCACAAGTGATGGATAATGTACATAGTAAATGCTAGCAAGGCCTTTTCATAGCTGTTTCTGGAAACAACTCTGAATTGCATTCTTCACCTGCACAACCTGCTTGTATTTCCAATTTGTTTGTTATTGAGTTTGCATCTCCTATTCTAACTAGTCACTTGGGAAGAACAGAGACGGCGAGTTGAGGTGACAAGTACGACAGGTGATGGTTGCTCTTCTTTATCAGCTACCACCACACAACAAGTCCTTGGTGGGTCTTAAAGGAGTAGCCCTTCTGATGATGCTGTGAATTGCAAATTCAGTTTCCTATACATTGTGGTCAAAATAGGGTAGGACAGTATGGAAGAAAGGAATTATCCTAAAAGAATCTGTGACACATGTACCTTCTGTGATCCAATCAAGGCAGTTCTCTTCCTGGTTGCTTCATACGGTATTTTATCCTAACACCATACTAAGAGTTTCTCAAGAGATTTGATCTTTAAAGAGTGGCTACTTGAAATGTGATGTTTACTAGGTTTCTATCCTTTCTATTTTGGAACTAATGTGCATTAGTAGAAGAGCAGATTAGGAGCAGAGTTTGAAGCAGATAAGGAACAAGGCACTGCTTCTGGGAGACAGTGATGTTCAGTAGGCAGTGTGCATTGTTCTGCAGGTTAGACATTGTACTGTAGCAACCGACTGTTTCTAAACAAAATGCCGGTATACCCAAAAGAAAAAGATGCAACGGGCCGATATGTATGACTAATGATATCATAATTGGTGTGTCCACTGCTAATGCTAAGCTGCTCCTCTGTCTAGCATGTATGCAGGTACAAAGTGCCAGTAGAGAACCCAATCAGATAAAGACACAAAAATGACACTTACAGAGAGTAGTATTTGGACAGCACTGTGAATGACCTCTAGGTACTGGAAATCGACGACACAGCCCGTGACAGAGACGTATGTGTAATCATCCATCATGCCGTGGGCTGATGGAGGCAGCACTCTCCGGATGCATCCAGGCCCGTGTTCTCTCCACCATGACCGGTGTACAGAGATGTTGAATGTCATGAGGTCTGTATCCTAGATGGACAGGAGGCAAGAAATCAAAAGGAGACAGTTCTATTACAACGCATCTTTGGTTTGACCTTAAGAAAAATCAGGGTGGATGGAATTACTGAAATTATATCAATTTTAAATGAAAAGGAAGAAAAGAAAAAGCCAAAAATAGCTACATGTGTGCTATGCTTGCATCCTCAGTTTATTGCTTTTTAATGGAGAGATACAATCATGTGGATAATTACAACACGACAAGGATAGCACCCAACAGAAGTCCAGAGCTGGAATCCTCCACAGCTGTTTATTGAAAAATTATTGAGTTTATTTTGAAATCTCTTGCTGTGTTTTCTTGTTGTATCACTGTAACTAACACGATCATTATCATTATAGGGTCACATGTATTAAGTGCTTTATTATATATGCTAGATGTGGTTCTAAGAAAATTTTATATATGACAGTTGTCCCTGGGTATACATAGGGAGTTGATTCTAAGAGTATTTTTTTTTTTTATGTTATTAGTACAGGGTCTACAGGGTCTCACTACACAGATCAGACTCATAGTGATCCTCCTGCTTTTAGCCTCCCAAGTGCTGGGATTACAGGCGTGCACCACCGCACCCAGTCTCAATCGCCTTCTCAGCACGCTCTGGAGATGGGGCAGATACTGAACACCAGGGATCGACACCTGCCAAAGCAGGTGCTTTAGTCTGCTGAGCTATCTGGCCAGTCCTTCTAAGAGTATCTGTAGATACCAAGATCTATATATCCTCCATCCCTTATATAAAATGTACACATGGCCTATATATTTTTCTGATAAACTTTAAATCATGTCCCCATTACTTGTTGTTCCTAAGAAAAATGTAAATACCACATACATAGTTCTTATACTCCTTTATTCTTTTGTGAGTAATGAGAAAAGTGTTCTTACACTTGAGTACAGATGCAACTTTTTTATTTTAGTATCTTCCACCACTGGATAAATTTATAGATATGAAAGCCACATAACTGTCAATCTGAGTGCACTTCTTTTAATTTTTTTTATTAACTTACTTGATAATAGGTTGAATAATCATTTCTACAGATATGTTTAGTCCTAATCCCTGGATTCTGTGCATCTTACCTGATATGGTAATTAAAGACAGCATAGATAATTAAATTAAGGGTCAAAAAATCAGGAGATCATCCTGGATTATGTAGGTAGGCTCCAGCTACAATCATATGTGTTCTTATAAGAAAGAAACAGCAAAAGATTAGAAACAAAGAAAAGAGGAAAAGACAGTGTGAGGCAGGGATTGGCATGATGCAGTTGCAGCTAAGAAATGTTGTTGGCTACCAGAAGGGGAAGAGGCAAAGAAAGATTTGCCTCTAAGATTTGAGGCAGAGATGGCTTTGTCATCATCTTTAACTGTGCTCAATAAAACTCATTTCAGACTTCTGGTCCCCAGAACTGCTAGAGAAGGTATTTCTGTTGTTTAAGCTGCCAAATTAGTGGTAATTTGTCACAGCAGCCATATGTAAACAATATGGGTTAAAAGTAAGTCACAGGGCAGTACACAGCTTTCCCCGAGGTGCGCAGATGATTATTGGCAGAGCGAGGCCTTTGTCCCACGCAGACTGCACTTCTAGCTGCCCCTCTGGTGCTGGGCACTTTCTCACGTTATCCGATGTCTTGCCCTACCCTCCTCGACCGTTCCCAAGACTATGAAGGAAGCTAACTTTTCCCCATTGTTTGCAGAAAACCCAAGCACACTTAAAATAACAAGAACATTTTTTTCTGATTAATTTTATTCAGAAAGAAATAACAATGAGACAGTTTCAAAATTGGTAGGTTGGTAGGACAGTTACAATAATTAATACATTTTACATGGTTATTTTTGTAGTAGTTATTTATAGTAACAAGAACATTTTTAAGTATTTAATTTCACCATATTAAAATATTGCCAGAGTTCTGAGTTGAGACAAAAACCCCAAATTTTTCATCCTGAAGTGATAGCTGTTGATATAGGGTCATCATCTCTAATCTGAAAATCTGAACTTCAGACAGGGGAGATGGCTCAGTAGAATAAGCACATGCCTGAACTATAAAGCATTCCAAATATGAAATATTTTGTGTTCAGCTAAATATGGAAGTACAATTTTAAAATTCTACATCTGACTTCCAGTGAAGAGGTCCAGTCAAAGTACAGGTACAAAACAAACACTGTATAATATTACTGTCAGATTATATGTATCACATGTCTATAAAACATAAAGGATAGGTTTGAGACTCATCCAAAGATATCTCATTTTCCTATATGCAAATATTCCTAAGCCCCTAAAACATGAAATTTGAAATATGAAATGTCCCAAAGATCTGGATAAGGGTTACTCAATCTATATTTCTGGAGTGTCAGCTATGAAGTACTAAGACTATAATTTTTTTCAGAAACAATACATTTAAATGAGCCAATAAGGAACCTGGGCCTTTCAAATGAACTAAATACTTTCAAATTAACTTTCAAATGAACTAAATACCACAAAAACCCATAGGAAACAGAAAAGAGAGGGACTGATGCTGCAGAGAGGGAAGCTGGAATCTGGCCCAAGGTGCAGCACAGCAGGCAGCTGTGAAGGTGGAAGCAGAGTTAGTTTCTGTTGGCTCCCAGCTCCACCTCTGAGTAAGCTGCACTGCCAAGTGGTTGTGTTGGAGCAGGCACAAAGAGAGCCTTGGTGGAGAAGCCCAGAGCCTGCTGCCCCACTGTACAACCTGAAGCTGTGTGGTTGTACTTCTGAGTGCCCTTGGAGAACACTTTCTACCTCTGTGGCCTAGGCAACCCCTGAGGACCTGAAATGGAGAATGGAACTTTGGGGAAGCTGGTGGGAAATGGAAAACCCTTGAACTTATGAAGAGCTGAAGCTAAAGTGACCAGTGTACAGAGTTCTGAACAGGGTGGTGGAGAAGCCTGTCTCCCACACTCTGTTGTATATAAAATTGAACCTTAGGTCAGAGTTATTCCTAGTGTATGTCAGTGGGTAGAGTTGCCTTTAGATTTTCCTCAGCTCAAAGAATTCCATGTAGCTTATAACTGTGTTTCCAGTTCTATCAATAATAAAAGATTTTATATGTTTCTGTTGTTGGCTTGCTATTTAGTTACCTTTGCAGTAACAGTGCTTTATTGACAATGAAACATTTTGCCTTATTTTTACAGATTGTTGATTTGCTGCATGATCTGCAGTTAGCCTCTGAAAAAACTATAGAAGAATAATTGCTTTTTCTTGTGAATTCAGTTTAGTACAAGGCAGCTTACCCGCAGGCAAATTTTGAGATTGCTTTCCTTCTTGGTCATCGGATTTAATCTTTTACAGGTAGTTTTGATCACTACAGAAGAACTATATATTATTTCTATATTAATAGAATGTATTGGGTTCAGGATGAATTACCATGATGTGAAAATTCATAGCAATTCTTATGCTTTAAACATTTGTATACAATGAACTTTTCTATTGCAAAATGTAAGTTTTTTCAATGTGACTTTGCCTAAAATTTACATATAAAATGTAAGTCAATTTATGCAAATGTTTTTACACTCAAAGCTTACTATTATAATTATCAATCATAGGAGACACACTTTTATAAAATGTACCATATTTGCAATGGGTGCATTCAAATTTGAATTCCACCATCAATATTATAAAATTGTACTTAAAGCTCAGATTTTTAAAGTTTGCTATGAAATTTTATTTTAACTTTGTATCTTATTTCATCTGTTCAATACTAGGTTCAGGCATTATGAAATGCACAACATATCACAAGTCAATCTCTTATGCAAGGCATGCCAAATGAGATACAATATAGAAAGATGTAAGAGTTTTTATATGAACATAAATACTGATCATTTATTCTGTTGAAACTCTGTTATATATCGAAGTCTGTAGTCTTAAAATATGAATGTTAGCTCTAAAGAATGTTTAAAGAAAACAATGTTAAAAAGAATTTTGATTGGTTTAGAGTTCTTATTCACCTCCTAGCTTTAAATATTATGTGATGATTTAGGAATACCATGGTTATGACATTGACAACTGATGTCTTTGTTATTGTCTTTAAAATTTGAAAACACAAAAATGATGTTTGGTTTTATGCATATGTACATGAATAATGATAGAACATGCTGCCCCAAAATATGCCTCTTTGGCATAAGGACTATTATAAGTAGAAGACAATTTAAAAATATTCTTTCTCCTTTTTCCCTCTTATAGGCAAGTCATGATTCTACAAATCGTTTCTTCCATTTCCTCCAGGAAAGGCAAAAAGTGAGCGCCATAGATGACTCCAGACTGGAGGCTGAGCCAGAGGGATCTGCAGACCAACCTCACTCTCCCACCTTTATCTACTATTAGTTTCTCCAGCCTGGCCATGTCCACACTGTTCTTCTTTGTTTTTAGAAGAAAATGACATTTAAGACTAAATTGCAAGTCAGCCGTTTAAAAGCTAGTCATTCTGTGGGGTATGGCCTAACCAGGAGTGAAGTACACATGCTAGTGAACTTCTCTTTGATTTTCTCTTGTTAATCTTTCTTTTGTTATAAAGACTCCAGCTAAAAACCAAAAAGATTAGAAAGAAAATATTTTTCCTCTACATAACTGTTTACTAAGATGAAAGCAAAGAAAGCAGAAAGTGAAACACAACAGGAGGGTGCTGGAGGTGCAGGGTGGTGGGAGAGGACACTCCAGGTTGTTGGTTGTGTACTTGATGTGCCTTTCATGAGGTTCAGGAGTCAAACTTGGTAAGTGACGAGAAAGTAGGGATGATGGCTTCAAGAGTAGGCAGAAAGAGTAACTGTCAATATGTGGATAACCAGATAGAAGCTATTTCTTCTTATACTCACAAAATTGTGACTTAAGTTTATTACTATTTGCTTTTCCTATCCAAGTAAATATTAAATGTTCTTTTATCACATTATTGTGAATTCCAAAGATGTTCCCACTCTCTTGGAATGTATGACTGTATGACTGGAATGTATGTGTCACAAAATGACTCTAGAAATCCTCCTGAATGTTGCCCATGCCCAGATGCCCACGGCACTCAAACATCAGTACCGTCTCTCATTCTTAAAACTTCAACAACCACTTACTCGTTATGTCCTACTACACAACTTCTTGTTATCTCAGAAACAAGTCTCTCCCTTCTTTGCTTTTTCAGTTATCTGATTTTTTGGTACATGTATATCTTTCAGTACATGTCTCTTTCTAGATCAGACTCAGAATTTCTACTAGTAATATTCATTTTAATCATTACTACTACTACTATTCATTTTTTCCTCCTTACTGCTGATCAAAAGAGTTTTTACATAGCTACCTGCTTTCTTTGTCTTTTCACTTTCATTCACCAGAAGTCAAGCTATGTAGAAATAACAAATTTCATGTTACTAAACATTCTGTACATACTTAAGATAGAATTTTCTTCATTTCAGTGTTATCTGAGTTTATACTTATATAATAAAATTCATGTCAGTTGAAGCTTCTTGTGAGATACTTATTCATCTCAGAATATGAATTAGAGTTATTAAAGTAACTTTCTATATTTCAAATCATTTCCTTTTCACAGAAGCACTAATCATTTCAGAAATGTGAAACTGTAAATCTATCTAATAAAGGACAAACAGTAATTGGCAGTGAGGCCTAAGTGTTTGGAGGCTGCAACACAATGACTCAGCACCAGTTCAAATATGCCAATGACTGCATATTATTTTCTTACAATGACAGCAGTTAGCATAGAAAAGTTTACAAGATATTGAAGCTTTCAGTGAAATGTCTGCCATTTGCTGTTGCTTTCACAAGTCTTCCTGAAAGTCAGTCCTTTAAGCCCATGCCACTGGTGTTGAATATGAACAATTTGCACAGTGAGAAATGCACATTGATCATTTGGAGCTCCTATTTCTCATCTTTATTTTTTTTTTTTTTTTTTATTTTTTGGTGGAACTGGGGATTGAACTCAGGCCCCTGTGCTTGCCAGGCAAGCGCTTATTCCACTGAGCCATCTCCCCAGCCCCTCATCTTTAAAATTAGATAATGCTGATATTTTTCAATTCTGTATCATTGATCATGAACTAAGAA
Source organism: Octodon degus (assembly GCF_000260255.1). Lineage (NCBI taxonomy): Eukaryota > Metazoa > Chordata > Mammalia > Rodentia > Octodontidae > Octodon > Octodon degus. Next base: position 4,807,859 of record NW_004524728.1, on the reverse strand, counting down.
CAGAGCCTTTTATCTTCATTGAGGGGCTTTCTCTAGAATGGACTACTTCAGGAAACAATGTAAGCTCATCCATTCACTAAGTAATATTTATGAAATTTCTTATATGACCAATGCTCTGGGATAAAACAGTAAATCCAAGAGTTATCTTTTCTAATGGTACACATATTCCAAGAAGATGAGTAATGAGATAAACCAATAAGTAGAAAAATAATTTTACACTGTAAAACATCAATACAAATAGAATAATTTGATAGATAATGACTAAGGGAGAAATGGAATTGCTTAAAGTCAGGAGGGAGGTACTTCAAACAAATAGAGTAGGAAGTACAAAGTGCCCAACACAGCAAAGAGGTTGCAATGTTTTGAAGCCCGTGTGGGCAGGCGAGTGTGAGGAAGGTAAGTGACTTAGGAGGTTGAAGACCCAATCAGGAAATAAGCTGTGATCAAGACTCTATATTTTGTTCCAGGTCTAGCTGGGCAGTCAGACATTAATGTTATCTACTTTGCATGCTTGAAAGGATTGTTCTAATATTTATCTGGAGAATGGATGGGTGGGGAAAAGCTGAAGCCCATTCAGTTGTTATGGTAGTAGTTAGGGTGATTGAAACAAAGCTGCAACTGCAGAGTGAGGTGAAACTTATTGTGGAGGCAGAGTAGTACATGGAGAAAAAGATAATGGGAAGAAAAGATAATGAACTGTGACTTTAAAAGTTTCTGATTGACCAGCTGGGGAACAGTGGAGCTGTTTTTGAAGAAGGAGCAGACACAGGATCATGTTGAGGGTAGGAAAACAAAACAAAACAATATGAAACAAAAACAAGAGTAATCTCTTCAGTAAGCTTGAGATATCTCATATATATGGATTTTCAAATTATGACTCAGATATACCTAAATCAGATTATCAACACATAGATGGAATTTAAAACGTGGGATGGGGAGATCTTCAAGGTAGGCAGTGCTGTCTAGAAAACAGCTGAGGATCCAGGCAAACTTTGAATAAATCCAGTATGTAGAGGCTAGAGAGAAAGTGGGTAGCTAGCAAATGCACTTAGAAAAAAACGCAGCAAAATAAAGGACAAACACTAAGACATGCAGATCGAAGCCGAGAGAAACGACATTTGTAGATGGAGGGATGACAGTTTGTGTTTAATGGGAGTGGTGATTCACTTAAGGCATTGCTGTCGAGAGCTCTTCATTCCATGTGGAGGGAGCATGGAGGGGTGACAGAGACTCATTATGGGACCCTGCTTTAGCTCTGTTTCTGCTGCTCTTCTGAGGTCCACCCGTGCACTGCCTTGTAAAAGTGACTTCCAGTAAGAAACCTGCTAAGTGAATTCAGGAAGACCACCCCCTCACCCTTGTTATTTGGTTACCTTCAAACCTTGGCCAGGTACTCATGTTCATTACCCCTGGGTGTCGATTACAGTGGCCTGTCTGGCAAGAGTCTCACTGAGTTGGTGGAGCTGGAACTTTCTTTTCCCCTGTTGTAGTTTTAACTTGATTTGCTGGCTATACTTGCTCACTTGTGCATGTTAGACTCAGAAGCCAGTCCAATATCTGTAAGGACAAGTAGCACAGTAGTGGTCCCTATACATGTTGGAAAGATCCTAAAGGAATCCTTTGTCATCATGTTTTAATAAGTATCTGAATAATCTTTTCGTTGACATCTGCACTTTAAATGTTATTAAATATATTAAAATCTTATTTAAAATTATGTTAACTTCTTGTCATTGCTGGAATGAATTTTTACATACTTATGCTTAACACAGCACACATTTATTAATTTACAGCTTTGGTGGTCAGATATTTTAAAGCTGAGGTATCTAGAGGACAGGTTCTGCCTGGAAGCCCTGGAGGAGAACACATTTCCTTGCCTTCTCACTGACATTTGGAGTCCATCACTGTTTCTCTTCTTGCACTTATGGAAGATTTATTTTGTTGTTCATTGTCTACCTTCCTAAGATTAACTTAGGTCAACTTTTTTCTTATATATGTACTGAATATTGTAAGATTTCATTACAACACTGCTTTCATTAGTATCCCACTAATTTTTTTCTTTGCATTTTACTCAGAATACTTTTATATTTCTCTACTATTTCTTTTTTTGTGTCATGTGGTATTTAGAGATGTACAATTTAGTCTGTTTGTGTTTTAGATACTGCAGCTTTCTTATTGATTTCTAGTTTAATTACAGTGTGGTCTGAGTTCATTGCATGAATCCTAGTATTTGAAATGTGGTTTCTGAGTTGTTTTATGGCTCAGAATGTGGTCTGCTTTGGTGAAGATTATGTGCTCTGTTGTCAGATGAGGTTGTCTGTGGATGTCCATTACACCTATTTGATGGATGATGGAGTAGGTTCCCTAATGATCTTCTATTTGCTTGATCTGTCCATTTCTGAGAGAGGAATATTAGGGTTTCCAGCTCATTCATTTCTCTCCACAACTACTTCAGTTGTCTTATGTATTTTGAGCTCTGTTGCAAAGAGCATAGGCATTAAGGATTCTTATGTTTTCTGTAAGAACAAAAAGCTTTATCATTATGTAGTTTCCTATTTTATCCCTGATAACATTCCATGCTCTAAATTTTACTCAGTCTGTATTTAATATCATTTTTCCTATTTTGTTTTGGTCAACAACTATATGTTCTTTGATTTGTGTACCATTAATCTGGGTTTTTATATAGCTTGCTTACCCCTCTTTCTGCTCTTCTTCTCTCTCTCTCTCTCTCTCTCTCTCTCTCTCTCTCTCTCTCTCTCTCTCTCTCTCCCTCCCTTTCCCTCCCTCCTCCTCTCTCTTTCCAGTTGAACCCAGGGTCTTGAGCATGCTCCACAAGTCTCTATCTCTGAGCTGCATCCCCAGGTTCACCTAGAGTGGTTTTCTTACAGAAAACATGCAGCTCAGTCTTGTTTCCCGACACAGTACAGTAATTTCCATGTTTCACAGTTTTAGTTTGTTGTCTAGATTAACTTCAATTATCTGGGTTCAAGTGACCCTCTTGCCTCAACTGCCCAAGTATCTGTGTATGCTACTGTGAGTGACATCTTCATCTTTTATTTGGTGCATTTAAGGCCATTTGTTTGGTTTGTGTATAGGTATCTCCTCAAAGCCACAAGCAGTCATGCGTCCTTGGAGTTTGTAGTTGATCACTGTGAGTGTGGATGCTGTACCAGGGGCAGGTAATTTGCATTACAATGTAAGGAGAGGAGAGAGGCTGGCTAGCTGGGTGAGCTGCTGCCACTCCCTTTGCTTTCTGCTCTTTGCTGCCTCCATGAAATTTGCTCTCTGCCTTGCCCCACTCTGCCTTGGAGCCAGCTGAGTATGGACTGAAACCTCCAGTAACTGTGATCTAAATCAACCTGTCCTTCCTTCATTTTGGGTGTTGGGTATTTGTCCCAGCAACAAGAGAAGAGTAACTGAGACATGATTGGTATTCAAAGTGATTTTCATATAATTAAATTACTGTCTTCCATATTTTTAACTATTTTAATTTTATTCACTACTTTTGCTTTTTCTTCCATTGTTTTCTGACTTTTGTGGTTTTAGCTGAAGATTTTATATAACTTTATATTCTAATTTTTCTTAGCATATCACTTATATTTTCCCTTGCAACCATTTTTAACTGGTTGTCCTAGTTTGTAGTATCCATTTAAAAACAATTTAAGACTACTTCAAATAATATTATTCTGCCTCCTGGCTAGCATACGTACTAGCCTGATAACAAGCTCATCCAAATGCTTTTCTTTTGTCTCTGTATATTGTTGTCACTTGTACATAAACATACATATGCATAAATATATGCGTATGCATATATAGTCAAATACATTGTTGTTGATACTACCTTAAACGAATTGGTACTACTTAGATCAGTCAGTGATGAATAACAGTATTCAGTGATGAAAAGAAAAATAAACAAAAAATAAAATTTCACTTTTCCATTTCAATTCTTTTTTTCTATTGTAGATCCAAGCTTCTGACTCATATCATTTTCCTTACCAACAAAGATCTTTTAAAATTTCATGCAAGTCAGGTCTAATGGTACTAGATTCACTCATTTTTTGTTTGCCTGAAAAAAAAAATCCTTATTTCTCTTTCATTTTTAAAGGATGCTTTCTCAGCTGACTCTAGGTCAGTGTGGGTTTTCTCTGCACACATGTAAAAATTCATTCCACTCTTGCTTGCTTGGTCTTCAAGAAGTTGTTCTCTGCTTTTCTACAGAAAAGATATTTTTTCCTCCTGTGTCTTTCAGAATTTTTTCTTTATCTTTGATAGGCATTTTTGTTTATCCTGTCTGGTCTCCTCTGAGTTTTCTGGATCTGATTTGGTGCTTGTCATTAATTTGGGGAAATTTCCTAATTGTTTTTGTTTCCTTTTCTCTTTCTACAGACAGTTTTATTATGCTTGGGTTAGAACTTTTCTGTTCAGTTTTTTATGAATTCTTTCTTTTCTTTTTTCTTTTTCTTTTTTCTTTCTTTTTTTTTTTTTTTTTTTAGTTTTAGAGGTTTCTGCTGAGGTATTGTCACATTCAGAGATTCTTCTCCCAGCTGCACTGAGTTGACTCTTGTTCATCAAAAGCATTACTTTGCTTGAAGAAAATTGCTATATTGAGCATTTCTTTTGGGCTCTTAAAATTTCCAACTCCCAATGTACATTTTCCAGTTGTCATTGAAAACTGTCTACTTTAATCCCTTGTTAGTCAGCTTTTCATTGCTGTGACCAAGTTACCCAACAGACACAGCTGACAGGAGGACATGTTTAATCTGGATCGGTTTCAGATGTTTCCTTCCATGGCCAGCTAACACCAAGGCAGAAGCACCATGGCAGGAGGGCCTGATAGAGGAAGGCAGCTCTCCGCATGGTGGCAGGGAAGCAGTGCACAGAAGAGCCAGAGGGGAAGAGGCCAAGCAGCAGTCACAGTTCCAAGGTCAGGTTGCCAACCAGTGCAAGCACACCCAGAAGTGTGCTGCACTAATCTCCAAGGCATCTTTCCAGCCAGTCAAGTTGATAATCAAAATTAACAATCATATGGAGGGCCAAAGGGGAGGAGGAGGAAGGGCAGAAACAGGGAGGGGGAAGTAGGCAAAGTGATGCCACGCAGAAGGTCCTAATAACTTTAGTGAATGTGGAGATTGTATGCCACAGACATGAACTAAGATCAATAATATCAAATTGAATGAAAAGGGGCAAAGGAGAACTACAGATGGAAGGAGTGGAGAGAAGGAGATTAAAAACAGAAAATGTTGATTAAATGCATATGCTAATTTCCGAAGATGACTAAAATGCATGCACTATAGACATGTGTTAATAAAAAACAATAGCTATCATTCAGCCCCCAGCAGAGCAATCATTGTTCCTTTAAATTCTGGCCCTGATAATTTCAAAATATCTCTCATTTCTGAGTCTCACTGTGATGTTTGCTTTGTCTCTTCAAACTATATATATATATTGTCTTAAAAAATTTTCCCTGTAGTATTTTTATTGGTAGCACAAAATAACAGAGTGGTAAAATGCTGTCCCTGAGCTTTTGATGAAGTGGCAAGTTACATGGTTGTCAGGCATCCACAGTCCTACATTAGATCTCAGCCTTTTAGTGCGCATGTCTCTCTGATACATGAACTTCATAATGATTTTCATTTTTTTTCCACTTAGGTGTCATAGAAGGACTGGAGGGAGTTGGACTTGAGTTTTCCCTTCTTGTATTTAAAAAACTAGAACTGACTGAAGTTTGGAATCTCCCTCACGCCAGATCAGTTTGATTTCAATGATGCTGTAACACATCAAGCTGTGATTAAAAAGTTTCTCTTGTAACTTTTCTCTGTTCTCTTATTAAGAGCAGAATATTCTGCTATACTTCAAAAAAATTTTTTTCCTACTCTATTTGCTGAGAGTTTTCTATACAGGGATTTTCCTCAGATAGTCACTGTGAGAACTTTGAATCTTACTGAGTACTAGGAGATAATCATGAGAAAAAAAATCATGAGCTTTGCCTAATCTCTGGAGTTTTAGAGCTCCCCATCCCCAGTACAGATTGACCCTAGAGCCTTCACCCTGAGCCATATCCACAGCCTTATACATTTGTTTTTCTGTGAGATGGGATCTCACCAAGCTGTTCTTTCTGGGGCTAGATTGCAACCCTCCATCTTCCTTACTTAGCCTTCCAGTGTGCTTGAGTTACAGGTGTGTCCCACTACATTGAGAGTAGGTCCCCAGAGCTTCTAAGCATGTCCCTATCTATGGTGGTCCTCTGGCAATCTGTCCATACAATTTAGTTTTCCCTGCCTGGCCTTCTACTTATCAGGGTTCTCCTCTGTGGGGCTCTGCTTGGTGTCCTGTCTGCTCTGTGTTCTGCCTCTCCAACTTGGGATAACTGTCTGTCTCATGGTTACAAAAAGAACTACTGATTTTCCTCTTTATACAGTCTTTTATTTGTTAGGAAAAGTAGCGACTGCCAAGCATTTTATGTGCTGAATCAGAAACTACAAGATTTACTACATGTTTTTAGAAATGCACATACATGTTATAAAATGAATTAAAATTGAAATTGTACAAAACATAATAAATATTTTAGGCAAAAGTTATCATCTTTAAAAACTGTGTAAAAGACATCAGAAAATAGTAAATAAGGCAAGTTTATGTTGAAAAATTTCATATCTATTTCAGTGGTGAGATCATGAGTGTTTGCTATTTATTTTATTACTCTCTAAATATAAATATAACATGTAGCTTGAAAATAAAATTAAGCTAAAAGCTTTCCAGTTGTTTGCATTCCAGTCATCTCTAAACCCAACTCCTAACAGCTTCTGTGTTGTCCTCCAATGTTTTCCTTATTATAACTAAAAGAACATTGAAGCCCTAACATGTTGTCAGGAAGTCACTTAAAGCATGTCTATGGTTTCCCATGACCAAGGCTGAAGAATTAATTCCTTTGCTGGGCAGAAAAGGTCTTGCAACGCTCTCTTTCTAATCACCTCTCCAGATTCAACTGGTTTCCCACATACCAGATCGTCGAATCGTAGTGGACTCCTTTCCATTTCTCAAGTGAAATCTTCTTCCTAAGCCATCAGTCAGCATAACTCCTATTCTCTCTTCATAGAAAACTCTTTCACTTTCACTCCTCATGTCTGTTCCATCTCTACAATCAAGCCTTCCCCCTTCTGGTTATCTAGTAACTGCCCATTTATTTTTAGGTTTCAGCATAGATATGGCATTCTCAAGTCATTCCTACCTTCTGACTCCGTGCAATATCAACCTCTTGTACACTCCCTTGTCCCCAGTTCTTCCACATGGATTTATTTATTTATTTGGATATGAATTTTTTGTAATTGCTGTTTCACTCATCTGACAAATTTATAGCCATATATAATATATACTGTTTCCCAATTGTCAGATTCATAATAGCAACTCAATCATTTATTATAATTAATAATAGTTACAATATAATTGTAATTATTATAATAGTTATCAAATAACTTTTTTAAAAAATTGAGAAAATATAAGATAATAGAAAGTTATTTTATGTCTATAATAGTGTCTTTTACATTTCTTATATAGAATTTTTTATACTGCTTTAATAGAATTTTTGTTTAGGTAAAAGTTTTATTTTTTACTAGACAACTGCTTGCCTTAAGACATAATGGCATTTCTTCTATGCATATAGCCAGGGGAGTACTGCATATGTCTTTCTCATACAAATATATGTATAAGAATGTTCTTAGAAACTTTGGCAATCAAAATCTCAAAGTGGTCCAATTGACCGTTGCCACAGTTTGTATGTGTCTGAACATGCCCCAGAGCTCTACTCAGTCATGAAGGATAAGAATTGCAAAGACAGCTTGTTAAACTTGGATCTCTTGTTTTTGTGCCCTCACCTGGGAACAGAGTTACAGTGTTTTCAGATGGATTCAACAGGAGGCCAGGGTCATCACTTTGTTGACATCTATATCTGTGCAAGGGGAGAGCACGCAGGTGTCATGAGTGTAAAGGACCTGCCCTAGGAGGGAAGCCTGTATACACCCTAAGGAGGAAAGGAGGCTTGCTTGCCCAGCTTTTGCTCCTGTTCTGCCATCTTCTGCTGCCTTGAACTGCTGTCCCTCTACAATGCCATCCTGTCTTGAAGTTATGGACTAAAACTTCCACCAATTGTGAGCTTAATAAACCTTTTCTTTCTTAATTTTGGTTATTTTGTCTTGGCAATGAAAGAAAAGTTACTAAGACATCCATCAATAATAGAATGGGTAAAGAAATGTGATATAGTCATGCAATGGAAATCAAAGACCAATGAAAAAAGAATGAACTTCTAATACTAATAAAGACATGGTTTAATTGCAGATAGAGAGGGAGGAAGCTTAGTGAAGGAGATTGGACCCAAGATAGCACATATTATATGATTCTGTTTCTGAGGAGTGCTAAGACCATGGGATTGATCTCTGATGAAGAAGGCGGGAACAGTAAAGGTGAGTATTAATGTGTGGTATTGTCTCTGGAACTTGGAGTTATAGTATTAGAAAATTTCTATATATTCAAAGTAGGTATTATAGGATTTTTCAAATTTTTGCTTCCTATGCCATTCATGTTGGTATCAGCATGAGTCATAAATGAATTTCCCAAGAGAAATGTGGAGATTGGCAGTTCTTATATATAATTGAAATACTTGAGGCAATGTGCAGAGATTGGGGGAATAAACCAGGTTTCCTTTCTTAAATTACCTTGACTGTATTATCTGATGCTATTAGAGAGAACCAAACAAAAACTCCCAAATTTCCAAGTCTTGGGAGTAAAAACTCCCAAGAAAGCATACATCACATCAGAAGAAATGTCATGAATGAAATCTACATTATAAACAAAATTAAGAAATATTAATTGTATGACTGTATGGGGCATACATTTATATAATACAAAACATCAGAGAAATAGTATTTTAATATTTCAAACATTATTTCTTTGTACTGAGATCATACAAAATTTTTCCAGCTATTTTTGAATGTGTAACTATTTGTTGTAAAGTATACTAAGTCCACTGTGTAACAGAACATTAGACTCTCTTTTCTAACTCCATTTTGTTGCTTATTTTCCAAACTTATGTAGTCTCACTCTCTGTTACATTTGAGAAACTTTAATGTTTCTGCTTCTGTGAGATCTACTTTCTGCTTCTGTGAGATCAACATTTTAGCTTCTGCCTATAAGTGAAAATGTGAAATTTATTTTTCCAGGTCTGGCTTCTTGTGGAGGACTACTTGAGCAACTCTCCTTGAAAGAAGAGCGACTGTCTCCATTTTGACTGAGCCTGACCCTATTTCCTCGTATTGATATGTACAGAGCTTGCTAGGGCTTCTGTTTATCCTTCATTTGTCCTTAAGCAATATATACTGGTCTAGCTGAGGTGCTGGTTATAGTCTTTGAAGGTGGCATGTGCATGTTTCCCTGGTAACCTACACCTGCTGCTCTTTAATGTGAGCTGGGTGGAGACAGGATGAAGAGCCTGTGCTCCCCACTGCCAGCTGGGATTGAAACTCGATATAGAGACTATGACTTCATGGGGCTTGAAAGACTACATCAAAGCTGAAGCACCAGACCCTCCAAAACTATCTCAGTAGCATAAAGCAGATTACTCTCTCTGCATATCCTCTCTGCATATGGCAAAGATAATTGTAGGCCACTCACCTACCTCAGCTCACAGTACTCACCTATTTCCCACAATTCTCAGTCATTCCTCCTCAAGCCATTCCTCCTCCACTGAATAAAACTGAGTGAGGCCCTGGGTCGATCTCTTGGTTCTGGAAGCCATCTTCATGGCTGGACTTACAGTATAATTTAGTGTCTTTATTTTAATCGTGGGTTGCATTGAAAGTGGTAGATTGGAATTAACTTGATGGAATTCCAATAATGTAACTTTGGGATTAGAAATATTGGCTTCTTGGACCAAGACGAGGACCTGGAAGTGTCACTTACAGATTGTTTCATCAAACACAATGACAGTTAGGTGCATGCACACTGCTGCAGGTAACAGGATGCCTCTTTTTATGCCTGGATAATTTTCCATTGTGTATATGTTCTACATTTTCTTTATCTATTTATCCTTCCATGGACATCCAAGTACCTACTTATCATAGCTACTATGAACAGTGCTGTTGAGCCCCTTGAAGGGGACAGGGAAGTACTGTGATAAGTTAGCAAAAATCTGCAATTTGTGGGAAGACAATTTTCTTTTAAATGTGAAGTTCCCCTTCTTTAATCAGTGTTAATTTTAAGTTGTCCATTCACCTCACACATCTTCTGTTGGTTTGTCTACTTAGGAATTGAGCAGGTCAGTAGGGCAGAACTAGGCATGTTCCTGAAAACAGCCTTCTGAAAGCTTCAAACACTACAATAATGAAAGCATTTCATGGCAGTGATGTTCCCAACACCACTGCTATGCAGGCGCCCGGATAATGTGCACTCATCACAGGTAATTATCTCGATGGTGCATTATTGCTGTACCTGATTATACTAAGGTTTGCCTACAGATGATTTTTGAAAAATGTCATACATTTCATTTGTTATATATGAATTTTAAACATCTATAGTTTGCTTTGTTAAGTATCATCCCTTTCAACACATCTGGCTTCTCTGTGTTTGCATTAATCAATAATTATTTGATTACAGTGTTATGCCTTTTATGCTAATTAGGACTTTGAGACCATAAAATTGTGCTACCTTTTTGCTTCCTGCTGGAGCTAATGTGTTGCATTTATAGTTTGGTGTATTCATAAATCATGCATGCATATGTATGTCTGCATGTATTTTACCTAATTTGTGCAACAGAAAGTTTTCTATTGCTTGTTACATTTGTTTCTTGTTACATTTGCCACCCAGAAAGAACATTCTTGCTTATTTTTCTACTTAAGTAAAAAATATTTATTGAGAAAAAGATGTTAATTTAAAATGTATATAAAATTCTTTCTTTTAAAGCAAGAGCCATGTAATTCTTTTCTGAATTTTTCTGAAACTCTCTGAACAGTAGCTGGACAAATAGAACAAGGTTGCTATTTTTCATCTACGGATGTGGCAGCTATTGAGGTCTAAAATGCTCTTCAAATGAGGACTGTTTTTTTTTCTTAATTGCTTCCTTTGCTCTGATAATTATGAAGCCTGGAAAGAGTTCTGATCAATTGCAAAGTTGGATGCTGTGCAAGCCTCTCTGGCTGGCTCTGATCTGTCATCATCAATCTCAAGTGGCAGAGTAGCCACCTGGGGAAGCTTGCAGGAGGCAGCCTCACGGACTCTGGAAGTTTCAGAAACAATGACTCAAACATCATGATCTGTGTGGATTTTCACTGTGGCAGTCAGATGTGTGTTTGCTCATTCTAAATACCAGGATCCACATTCAAGTCTCTGTCGTTCCACATGGATACTGATGCATGTATGTGGGGAGAAAGGGCATATTCACACTGGTGTGAGGGAGGGACAAAGTAAGATTAAAGCTCCACAGGTGCCTCCTCCTGCGTGCTGAGACTGTCTCTCTCGGTGTTTCCATCCATGGAAATTCTTCACACCAACACTAGTTTTCTGTCCTTTATCTGAGCAAGATTAAGTTATTAAAAGCTATGTAGTCCTCAAGTGTGTCAGGTCTGATGGCCACAAAGGAGCTGTTGTTTAATTACTGTGTAATACTTTTGGGAAGAATGATGACATGGGCTGTTTTGTTTCAAAAATAATTTTTAACCTATGGCTGAGTTGAAGATATGTTTCTAAGGAGCTCAAAGTGCTTCCATTGCATCAATTAAAACACATTAGAAAGTGAATTAATTTTTGCTCTGACTGGCTGTATTAATCCCAGTAATTTTAATTTTTCTAGCTAAAGCAAAATGGTTTTAATGCTTCTTTAACAAAAGTCAAATTCAAAGCTTTTAAAACAATATTTGAGTTCAATTTGTAGAACAAAGGGAGCCCAATTTTGCTCTGAGATATTAATAAATTTCTGATTCTTACAGAGAGTGGTGACTTTTAGGACAAAAAGTCTACATTTTTCCAAAGGCATATTTACTTATACTTTTCATGTGTACTTAGATGACTAGGCCTATTATTATAGTGCTAAATAAAATAAGTCAGACATAGAAAGTTAAGTATTACATGGTTTCTCTTATATGAGAAAACCAAAATATAAGAAATTTAAAGAAAAAACAAAAGACAAGGCAGCTAGATTTGCAGAGATGAGAAAAGGATCAACGGATGGTGGATACAGGAGGGTGGAAAGAAAAAACAGAAAGAAAAAATATTAGGATGTGCTATGCATACATATCAGTTCCCCTAACTAAATGTCATTATTGTATATTGCAAACATACACTGAGAAGTAAAAAAGAAACCCAAAAGCAGTAAAATGAAATGGACAAACTGCTTCCTTTCAAGTCTGCTGATAGCCACGAAACGAGTGCTTTCCAGAGCTCGGACTATCCGCACAGATAGCATTATTGGGTGCAGTCTTCAGGGGACGTTGCATAGGTTGTTGTGTGCCACAAAGCAGTGTGAAGACGGCACAGGGAAGACCAACAAGGGGAGGAGAGCAGACCGTTGAAAATGCTAATAAGAGAAGAGCTGGGCTTTTAAAAGAAAGTCACATTTTCCTGCCAACTGCGGCTTTCTGCTAACTTCTCACTCTGCTTCCCTGTTCCCTTCAAGGGAGTCCTGCACCATTGTTCATTAGCCAAGATAGGGTTGCTCTTTCCTGCTGTCCTCTTTTCCCTCTTTGTCTGAACACAAGGGATCATCAAACACTGTAGGTTTCCTCCTTAGGAAAATAATGATCTCATTTACAGAAACATCATTATAAATTTAAAAATCTTATTAGGAAAGAAAGCCTCTGAGAATGAATGCACAGAAAGGCACTTTATAGTCATTGTTCTCTATTCATCATAGTAAAAATATTACATCTTTCTTAATTAGCACTTTGTAGCCTAAAAACATATGTGTGAATTAAAATATGTGGAGAAAAACAGAGCAAGGATACAGTATGTAGGGTTAGTTTAATTCAGAGCCTCTTGTGTGTCAAGTGGCACTTCCAGGTTGATATAATCTACAGAGTGATGATCTGAGCACCTGCTCAAACAGTGATACACCTTGGTGACAGCTTTATCTATTATCGTGGGTACTATATACCAGCGACACTCTGTCCACTGAGAGATGAACATGGAAACCAAGTTTTGAGAAAATAGCAAGTAGTTCAATCAGTAGCCAAAATATGCCAAACAGCTTCTGAAGCCAGAAAATTCTATCTGTTGAGTCAAACATTTTTTTTTTTCTGGGAATGAAATACACAATATTTGAGTTCTTTTGTTGTAAAATTTCATTTGGAGGTTTTCTTGAAATGATCAGACCAAATTTTTTTTGCTTTTCATTGCCAAAACACATTATTTCTTTAAAGGTCTATTTCCTCTGTGAAAAGCAGTATCTCTAAGGGTGGTATTTAGCTGATGAAGGACATGCACTTCTCAAAGGAAGCTGCTGCCTGGAAAACCTAGTGAGATTTAAAAGGCTCAGTTTGCCTGCTATCTTTAGCTTCATCTCACTACTAACAATAACAAAACAACAACATCAGCTTTCATAGTCAGTTTTTGGCTAAGCATCTTTTTTATCTTGAATCAAAGGAGAATTAAAATAATATAATGCACTCTTTTATATCCTTAAGGAGTATAATTTACCTATTTAGCATTCTCTGATTTCAGGTCAATTGACAAGTAGTGGTACTATATTACTCTAGGCAAGTACTTAAAATTTCAATTTAAAAGTGCTGGAAGTTTTCTAGTGCAGAAGCAGTCTTCCGAAAAGGACTTGATATCTGGTAAATCAGTCTCTGTCTAAGGAAAACTGAATTTGAAATTACAAGCTTTCATATGTGATTCTGATAGGGACATTTTATACCAAGACAGACTAGGCCATGGGGAAGTAACCGAAATTGTGGAGAATGTGTGTTACAGATTTTACACTCCAACTATCAACTAACTCTTCATGCCTTTACACTGTCACAGAGGTCTCCATATCACATGCTGTTCCCTGATCCTCAGGAAGGATCCATGAAGTACAGGAGAGGGCTGGTGAAGGAGACTTGCTAAGTGTGTTTCCATGAAGGCTGCACTGATTTCAAGTTGTTGAAATACATGTATGGAAGAGGTACCCGAAAGCATACCAGTCACCTTTTCTTTTCTTATTTTCTTTTGGTACCAGGGATTGAACTCAGGACCTTGTGGTTGCCAGGCAGGCACTTAAGCCATTGAACTATCTCCCCAGACCACCAGCCACCTTTTCAAGGGATGATGGCAATTTGGTGGGAAATGTATTTTCTGCTCCCATCCCTTGCCTGGGATTAAAACAGTAGTTTTTACATGAGTAATCCAACAAATAGTCTAAGTTTCAATAAAAAGCCAGGTAGCACAATTACCTGGATCATCTTTGGCTTTGAGCAAGAGTGTTAGCCAAAGGCCTAGGCAAAAACAAAAGCTGTCATAGTTAAAGATGAACTATGTAGCCTCAGAAATAAAGCAGATTTTATGGTGACACCCAGTAAATCTGGAATCCATTTTTCAGATCTAGGCATTATGAACTTTTTTAAAAAATGTATTTGGTTGTTAGATGGTTTCACTATGCAGCTCAGACTCAATGAGCTGAGTGAGCTCAGACTAATGATCTTCCTATTTTTAGTCTTCCCAGTGCTGGGATTACAGGGGTATGCTACCACATCCTAGACTCTGTAGCCAACTCAGCCAGCCCGGGGGGTGTGGCATGTGGTGCAGGCGATCAAATTGTGGTCCCTGTGCTTGTCTAAGCTTGTCTAAGCAGGCACTTTGTTCTGCTGAGCTATCTTGCTGGCCTCTATGCATTATAAACTATTAACAAAAGATAGAAATTCAAATTACAACATCATAATCCCATTATAAAAATACCTAAAGTTACTTTTAAAAATATTCTGGACCATTTAATAATGATTATTTTACAAATGTTCTTACTTGGGATGTATAAATAGTTTGCTCATAATTACACATAAAATGGGCCTTCATTTAATATCTGCCTAAATTGTTATAAATTATTTGCTAGGTCAATTTTAGCATCACAGAGAAACATACATAGAGGAGTAGGCTTATAACGTAACATTAACATTGGTGATGGCCGTGACTTAGCTGTCCTATGAAGTATAAGAGAAGTGAATTCTTAGTGTCAGTTTTGCTAAAATTAAACTGAAAATAAAGCCAGATGAATGAAAAGAATAAAAAAATAAAAACCACATTCCCATGTAGGAAAATGATTCATAAGCCTGGGGCATTGCAGAGGTTTTCAAAGCTGCTACAAAGTCTCAAAGGCTAGATCTAAAGAGAATCCCTGGACTGCTGGTCAGTGCCAAGAGCTACCAACAGACAGAGTGAACAACGATAGTACCAAGAACAGAGTTTACAATTAGTAGATCAGGTGTCTTTATTGTTCTTACATTTTTAAAAGAACATAAAATAGTAGTAATTATAATAATAAAAAACACCCAGTATCAGAAACGATATAAAATTTCACTAACCAAAGTAATAGCAACTCAACGATGGTTGCTGTATTGCAGGATACTATCTTCAAAATAGTTCTTTAGGTTACCAGATATAAACATGCAAATTTGGTTTAAAAAACACAACAAAATATTATGAGAAATTAAAAAGTAGAAAATATAATAATAATAGGAGAAAAATTTTAAGCATTAACTGCTCCTTTGAAAACACCAGCAGAAATTGACAGTACAATTATCCAAGTTATGCTGCATATATACATAAATGTATCTTTTCCCCTTTTTTCTTTTGCCCTTTTCCTTACTCAGTTTCTCCTTCCCATTGAACAAATTCTTTCCCTTTCACAGTATCTGTTGTATCTTTCAAAATTTATTTACTCTTTCTGTTTCTCACATTAGCAAGACAATGACATTTGTATATGTGGTTCTGACTTATTTCACTTACCAATACAGTCTCTAGTTGAATCCAAAAGCCCAACTTTATCTTTTTATAGCTGAGTAATAATCCATCATGCAAAAATACTATACTGTTTTTATCCATTCCTCACTTGATGGGCACTTGTATTGTTTCCAAGATTTAACTATGACAAATTGTGCTGCCATAAACATGAGGGTACATGTTGCTGTGGTATGATAACTTCAGTTCGCTTGAGAAAATACCTAGGAGGAGAACAGCTGGCTTGAGTGGGACCTCCAATCCTAGCTTTTTGAAGAATCTCCATACTGATTTCCACAATGGTGTATTAGCCTACGCTCCCACCAACAGAGGAGAAGGGCTCCTTTGTCCCCAAGCCTCTGCAGCATATGCTATTGGCTGGCTCCTTGATGATAGCTATTCTTTCTGAGATACATTGGTATCTCTGTGTTGTTTTAATTTTTGTCACTTGAATGCCCAATGATGTTGAATATTTTTCTGTATGTTTATTTATCCTTTGTATCTTCATTTGTGGAAGTGTATATTCATCTCTGATACTGATTTTTTTTATTGGGTCTTTGAATTTTGGAGGCTTGATTTTGAAAAATTCTTTATATGTTCCAGATAGGAGTCCTTTTTCTGAAGGACAGTCCACTATAATTTTCTCCCAAATCATAGGTTTAGGTTTTCTTTGTACTCTGTTGGTGATTTCTTTGGATGTAAAGAAACTTTTGAAAAAGATAAGATTCCAATTTTTTTTTCTTATGTATTTGGTATAGGGTCTACAGAGTTTCACTATGTAGATTGGGCTTTAAGTGATTCTCCTGTTTTCGCTTCTCAAGTGCTGGGATTATAGATGCATATCACCACACCCAGTCTCAGTCCTGGTCTCAGTGTGCCCCAGGGGCAGGTGCGGGGCTGGCAGGACAAGTCAGGGATCAAACCGAGCCACTGTGCTCTGCCAAAGCAGATGCTTTAGATATCTAACCAACCCTTGTTCCTGACCTTAAAGTGACTCTTTCCAATTTTGGTGCACTTAACATGACATTGGCTTTTGTTTTGTCATAGATGGCCTTTATCAGGTTCAGGTATAGACCATCTATTCTGATTTTCTGTAAGGATTTTATAATGAATGAGTGTTGGTATGATCTTCTTGATGATTTGCTGCATTTTGTTTGCTATTTTTTTTTTTTTTTGGCGGAATTGGGGATTGAACTTAGGCCTTTGTGCTTGTCAGGCAAGCGCTTATTTTGCTGAGCTATCTCCCCAGCCCTGTAGCTTTTTTTTTGTTTTTTGTTTTT
>NW_004524728.1:4779992-4786649 GCF_000260255.1 Octodon degus | reverse complement strand
ATTATTGAAACTGTCCTACTAATCGGTTTTGAAACTGTCTCTTTGCTATTTGTTTCTCAATAAAACTATTACAAAATTGTGTTATATAGTTGGGTGCACGTACATTGGGTTCATATATGGTTATCATTGCTATCTCCTCCTTTTTCAACTTTTCCCTAACAATTATGTAGAGATTTTTTTTTTATCTGTTTTGGTCATGCTTGGTTTGAAGTTGACATTGTCAGCAACCAAAATAGCTACCTCTAATTTTTCCTGGGTTTCTGTCACATGGAGTATTGTTTTCTGTTATTTGATGTTCAGGCTATCAATTTATTTTTGAGTTAGATGTGTTTCTTGTATGCAGCATATGGTTGGATTTTGTTTTTTTATCCATTCTGCCAGTCTGCTTCCTTTGATTAGTGAATTGAAACTGTTGACATTGATGATAATAACTGATATACACTGGCTTATCTTTGTCATATTGTCTTCCTACTGTAGGATCTCTATCTTTCACCTCTGCTTAATTACTTGCTCTGTTTTGTTGTTTTCTTTTGTTGTTCTTAAACTTGTGGTGGTCATTGTCTCTTTGTACAATATCTGTCAATACTCTTTGAAGAGTTGGTTTGGCTGTCATGTATTTCTTCAGTTGTCCTTTGTCATGGAAGTATATTTTCTCACCTTTAAATTTGATAGATAATTTTTCAGGGTACATCAATCTTGGTTGGAAGTTGCTTTCTTTCAGTACCTGAAATATCTCAATTCAGGTTCTTCTTGATTTGTTGTCTGTGTTAAGAAATCTGCTATGATTCCGATGGGCTTTCCTTTATAGGTGATCTGTTTTTCTCTCTACAACACCTTTTAATATTCTGCTATTTTGCTAAGTTTCAGGGATCTTGATTATTTCGTGTCTGGGTGAAGATGTATTTGAATTGTAGCTAGCTGAAGTTTTATATGCTACACTTTTCAGTATAGCAGATTCTTTTTCCATGCTTGGGAAATTTTTGCTACTAATTCTATAGACAATCTTTTCATGTTATTCTTACTTTTTTTTTCGTATTTTAGGGAAGGGTCCACAGGTTGTCCACAGACTTACAACTAGATTGGACTCATAGTGATCTGCCTGTATAGAGACTCCTAAGAGCTGGGTTTACAGGCACCCACCACCATGCCCAGTCTCCATTGCCATCTCAGCCATCTCACCTCACCTGGGGGTCAGACTGGCATAACAGGTCTGGAGATTGAACCCCCAGCCCCTGTATTCTTGCATTTTTAACAAAGAGTTAGATTCTAAAAATTCTGAGGGTCATTGTCTTTCCTCTATTTACCTTCAGAGCAATCATGCCCTGTAATCTCTTAGGATTTTTAGAAACAGAGCTTTCCTTGTATGTCTGTTGTCCTTGTTCAGCCTTGGTCAGCAGTACAGGGTCAGACTGTGGTCAGCATTATTACTGCTCTTTACCCTAGTTGCGGTCCCATTTCACTACAATAGCTCACCAAAAGCTCAGCATCTTAGTGCAGTGTGAAGCACAACTTAGGTTAATGGAAAACTACCACCATCAGCACCACTGTGAGTCTCCCTGCTTCTTGGAACTTCCTATCTTGTACTGCATGGTACTGTACTTACTGTATTGTAACATAATTAAGATGATTTTAAACATAATAAGTGCTAGACAATAAAATTACAACCAGTACTTTTAAATTTTTTTACAGATGTTCAAGTTCTTTATATGTAATACATCCTAATACATACATTCAATAATCACTGGATTATTATATTACCTAATACAGTATAAACTCTATGAAAAACGATTGTTCATGGAATAAATAAAAATCTGTACATGTTCAGTACAACTATAATTATTTTTAAAACACTTTTTATCTGCAGATGATTGAACCTATGGATGCAGAACCAAGGATATGTACAGTCAACTATATATTACCATGTTATATATCTGAAGTATATACAATAATTTTTTTGTCTAAGATTATCTGAGCAATAACCTTAGCTCAAAATTACCCCTTACCAGGAAACAGATACTTGGTCAATCATTTGAAGATATTTCTTTGATAAATTTTCAGTTATCTCACTGTTCAATGGCAGTTTTTTCCTATAAACAAAATTTATATTCAGTACTGAAGTAAATTTTATTTTTGGCCATCTTTATTTTCATTTTGCCCAAAGATCTTCTTCATCACTGAAAATACTGAATTTAGGTTAGGACATTTACTCAAGGTTTGAGGTGTAATGTACAAAGTGAACAATAAACTGTCCATTGATTCCTCGATATTTCTGGGACTCAGTCACTAAACCGGTGCTAATGACACAGCTCTATCTGAGTATTCTAACAGGTGCTAAGGCGAGCATAAGTGGAATGGCACGGTTCTCAACCTAGATTGAGAAGTCAAGGAAAGTTTCACAAAGGAAGAGGTTACTCCTTAGGTTGTTGCTGTGGAAGACGTTCAGGTATCCAGGTTACAACCTTTATTTTTTAAAAAATATTTTGGGTTCCAATAGCAGTCATACGTGCAGATATCACCAATTCATCAAAGCAAAGAATTAAGCACAGACATTAAAAAAAAACCTCCCAATATGAGCAACTTAATATTCAGTAACTAATTCTTGTAGAAAAATGCCTGTGTAAAATATTTGAAAAACATCAAAAATACTTTAGATAAATAAATACGACCATTCATTGATAGATGTCACATGACAACTTCTTGAGTTGTAACCTAGTCAGCATATATTTTACTTCCCAGATTTCCACTGATTTTACATTTTCTCAAGAGTTGGCATGAATTCATCTAGTTTTCTAGACACAGATATGTGTGGGACATAGTCATCAAACGTATTATTGGTTCTTAAATGCAATAAACATGCATTTTAAATCAAGTGGCTAAATATATGTATCAAAAAGTTTAGCATTATATATAAACTAAAGAATTAAAGAAAACAAGCATGAATGTTTAGAGTGACGAAATATTCTATAAACAAAATAAACAAAAAAGAAAAAAGAAAAGAATTACATATAGATAATATCTAACATGAAGTAGAACTGGCATGGGAGTCCAAAGCCAATGAAAATCTGAAAGTTGACTGTCTCCATACTGTGCTCTCCTAAGCTACTTTGAAGAAATTATTTTAGTACAAATATTTTCATTCAGTGTTAAAAAAGAATTAAATTTATGTAAATACCACTATTTGCACAGATAAATTGGTTCAATGCATTTTGGGAGAATGGTGCATAAATTAAACAACATATTAAAATGTCTTTTAAAATTTCATCAACACATACCTGGTCTGACTGTATTTTTTAGATTTAGTCAATAAGACTGGTGTCACTTAAGTGTCCTTCCAGACAGTACTAGGGGATGACTTTGTGCTAAATGTGTATAATTTTACAGCTCCACAAGGACCTAACAAGGAAAACTGCTTCAATTATCACAACGTTTTGGCATCATCATTTTACCAAAATTACGCCATGCTCACTGAGAAAAGTTATGACCATAGGTTTATGAGACTAAGAAATAATCTAAGCCAAGTTCTAGAAAATTCCCTTACTTTATTCTGATACGTACACTTTTGCCTTCTGATCCATTAGCAGAAATTTTGGGGGAATCTCTTTTGTAAAATTTAATAAATTTAAATGGTTTGATATACTTTTTATGAATCTTTTGTTCATAGAGAAACATTAAAATGTCAGAGTATATATCAATTAACGGTGGATACCTGAGAAGTTAACATGACAATTTTAAATTCAAAATTCATACATGATCAAATTTGCTGTATAATGATTGTTCATTATTTAGTCTTGTACATTAGTCTTTTTTTGGTTACTAGATACAGACTGCTTTATAAAGAAAGGATATTTATGTAGCTCACAATTTTAGAGGAGCAAAGTCTAAATAATACAATACAAATTTTTGCAAGTTATTCTCAAATTGCATTACATTATTGTGGGGTCATGTGTGTATAAGGGCTTTTTTGTCCTTCCTTACAGAGCCACCAAGATTCAGCAATGTGCACCAATCTAATGATGTACATGAATATACTCACTTCCTAAACCCCCAACTCATTATAGCTATGTTTCTCTCCCCTTGATAAAAATTAACATAAGAGTTTATGTTAATTCTTATGCAAAACATAAAAAATACTTTAGGTAAATAAATCTGACCATTCATTGATAGATGCCGCATGACAACTTCTTGAGTTGTGACCTTGTTGCACTTCCAGGTAAAGCTACTCTCAGCTGTACTCACATCCCATTTGTAGTAAAATTGAGTACTATCTTCCAGTCAAAGACCTTTTCAATACAGGACCTTTAAAAATATAACTGATACTAGAGTAAATCACCTATTGATAACTCTCTGTTAGTGTATGGGCACATATCTTTAGTAACAGATGCTGATTTTTAGGTACATTTTTGTTGGGCTTTTTGAGAAGTGATTCCTAGGTACTCTTATTCTCTCAAGTTTTTTTTTCTCCTTAGAATCCCAGTGTGTAGGCCAAAGGGAAAACTCCCTGTGTATCTGCTATGTGTTCTGATGCCAACTCTTTAGAATGATTTCTATGCCACAGAATTTTATAATTTTTAATCAACTTCAAGAACAGAAGGGATATAATGGCTCATTAGGAAACATTCCACCCTGATCATTTTGTTAATGTTCTTGCTAATATGTGTTCTATACAGTTGCTCACTTTTAGAACTGAGATGCTAGTGTCATGGATTAATGATCTAGTGCTGCACATGTCATTAATCCACTATCATAAAGACTATCCTCAGACTAGCAGATGGATTAGAACTCTTCTAAGGGTGGATAACACCACTCTTCATTGCTGTATATGTCTTCCAAATTCTTAGAACATTTTCACATATATTAGCAGACTTTATTTTTTAAAACTATTCTCCTAATATATTACAATTCATCCTTGCTTATTTTTAGAGCTTGTCACAGAAGTGCTACAGTGGTTTCTGTGTATCCTTGACCAGTAAAAACTGTGGGCAGGGATCATTTATTGGGAAGATCATTTACTGGCTGCAGTATGAGAGGAAAAGAATATGTATCCAGTCAATCAAAGTGACCTGAGGGACTTTGTTCCTACTTCTGGATAAAGAATCAGCTTTTCATCCAAGTGGCAATTCCATAGCAGAAATATGCAGCATACTCAGCTGCTCACCTGCTCTTTGCTTTCTTCCTCAGTGCTTGTGTGAGTACTTCGGTCAGCCCTGTGCTAACAGCTTCTACACCATGTTTGTGATAGACAGGACAAGTCCTGTCCTTTCTTTTCATGTCCTGTTCATCATCACCCCATGCCTCATGCATGTGACTCTGCCTTCAGTTCAGTGTCTCCACTGTTGGTCCAAGGACAAAACTGACATCATTTCTGGAGATGATTTCAGGAAGGGACCTAAAGCTGAACTCCTGACGAGCAAGGACATAAGGAAAACTGACAAGATTAAGCAATTTTTGCCTTAAAGAGAGCACTGTAAATTCTTCTGAATATTGTCACATAACTACCAAGGACAGATGGGCACATAGGTGGCACTTAATAGTTTTCTAGGAACAGTTCTCAGTATTTCACGTTCTTCAACTACCTTAATCTTTACAATGGCCTGTGAGGTAGGTGAAACTACTCTACTGCTGTTGCAGATGAAGAAACTAGTAACTGACTATGTGGGTTGGAGTCGCTGCTGACTTTTGTTTCAAATCCTATACCAAGACTGACAGATGGTCATTCTCAATTACCTGTGAATATGCTTCATCTCAGCAAGTTTAAATAACTTGCTTTAATTGATAGTATGGAGCAGACCCAGTTTTAGAAGCCATACTGACCTGGTAAAACAAGCACAGTAAGAACCTGAGTCTTTTACGATGATGTTGCAGAAGACAAACTTAGAAACAGCTCTCCCTCTAGACATTGCAATGTAAAAAGAAAAATGACGAATATTAAATTTCTGGCACCAGGGAGATAGTTCAGAGACATAAGTACCTGCCTGGTAAGCACAAAGTCCCAAGTTTGGTCTCCAATTTAATAAATAAATTTCTGTTACTTACAGTATAAAGTTTGGCAAGAGGTTGAAGCATTGAATCTCAGTACCAGCTATGCTGCAGTTAGTATGATTTCAATTTTGACCTCACGATGATTGATTCAGTCACTTCTACTTCCTGACCACCTCTTGTTTATCTGTCAAACAGGAGTAATTTTGGCCCCATCCCATAGATCTGATGCAGATCAAAAGATGGATTAGAGTTGTCCACCCTTATCCTTGGAGGAACTTGTTTTGATAGCCTGCAATGGGTGACTGAAAGTGTGGATAGCACCAAACCCTACATGTGCCATGTATCTTACATCTGATTATTGAGACAGCCCTGTCTACAGGCAGAGATGTATACAGTGTGCAATGCCCAAGACATGATCTAGTCTTGGATGGGACAGAGTGTGAGATTGCTTTATGCTTCTCACAATGGCAGTCAATTTAAATCTTACAGATTGTTTCTTTCTCAAATGTTCTATTTAATATTCTGGGACAGCAGCCAACTGAAACCATGGAAAGAGATACCACTGAGTGTGAAGGACTACGAGTCTGTAAAAGACTCAAATGATCCTCCGTACTTACATTTATTGAGTATCAGCTGCATGGGTTTTAGTCTTAGCGTTTTGTTTTAGGTTTTGATATA
>NW_004524728.1:4776958-4779521 GCF_000260255.1 Octodon degus | reverse complement strand
TTTTTTTGGGTTTTTTGCTAGTATTTTATTGAGGCTTTTTTTGTACTCACTATTAACTTTATTGAAAATCAATAATAATTATATAGCAAATTAAAAATTGTAGACAAATATTGAAATATGAAAGATATAAGATGTATACAGAGTGAATTTTAGAAAAATATTTCTGAAATGAATATGTAGCATGAGATTAATCATAGATTGCACATTGTAAAAATAATTACAAACTTAAATGAATGTAACAATAAAAATTG
Source organism: Octodon degus (assembly GCF_000260255.1). NCBI lineage: Eukaryota > Metazoa > Chordata > Mammalia > Rodentia > Octodontidae > Octodon > Octodon degus. Next base: position 4,779,270 of record NW_004524728.1, on the reverse strand, counting down.
TCTAAAATAAACATTAAGAGTTTGCAAATCAGTCATGTAATGGTTCTCTCTATGCCAAAATCAAGGAACTTATATTCATATAATTAGAATTCTCAAAGTAGAAGGAGGTAGGCAATAAATATTTAAAGATCTAAAATTTCTGATTGAAATTAAACAATTTTTCAGAAATTTGATTATATATTAAGCAATTCAAAATTAAATATTTCAAAATAATATTCAAAAATTTAAATTGTGAGTCTAACTAAGAGGCCAGAATGTAATGTATGTTATGTGTGAATCTGTGATCAACTCAGAGCACTCACACAGTATTTGATTAGGTTAATACATATAAAAATATCAACTAAGAAAAAGTTTTCATGATAGTAAAAATTTACTAAGAATAAAACACAACCAAAATACTGGAATGGCAAATATGTGACCAGCACATCTAACAGTTTTGAAATAAGATATTGCACAAAGTTCTAGTATGTGGTGGACGTGGACTGTATCCATGATCCTTACTGGTGGCCAGTTGTCACTTGCATGACTGAGCTATTGCTATTTCTTTGATAACCACTTTGTGGACCTAGATAGAACATGATCCATAGGGTATAGGAGAAGTCCATTTGTAGAGTATTCTGATGGAAATATTTTGCTGCTGTACACAAAACAATAACTGAAAGACTGCTATTGTATACCTGTTTTACTCCTGTGTTTAATTGCTTGCCCTATTTTATGGGTTCTTTCGATTCTCTCTTAAGGAGCTGTGGTCATTTTGATCCCTCTCTAGAATATCTTTTAGTAGTCTGTGTAGAGTTGGTTGTCATGAAATTCTTTAGTTGTTCTTTGTCATGGAAGTATTTCACTTCTCCATTAAACTTGAATGACAGTTTTGCAGGGTATGTCAGTCTGGGTTGGAATTTGTTTTCTTGCAAGACTTGAAGAACTTTGCTCCATGCTCTTCTTGTCTTGATGGTTTGCGAAGAGTAATCTGCCATTTTTCTGACGGGTTTTCCTTTAAATATGATCTGTTTCTTTTCTCTAGTGGCTTTTAGTATACTGTTCCTATGCTGAATTTCTGAGATCTTGATTATTATCTGTCTGGGTGTGGTTTTAATTGGGTTGTTGTTATTGGGAATTCTATAGGTTTTGGTTACCTAAATGTCAGATTGTTTTCCCATATTTGGGAAGTTTTCTGCTATTATTTCTGCCCATAATGTTTTTATATCATTTGTACTGACTCCTTCTTTCTCTTTGATGTCTATTAGTCTTACGTTGTTCATTTTTGCATAATCTTGCAAGTGTTGAATTATTTTTTCCTGCATTCTAGCTATTTTTAAAAGACCTTTTCTTACCTTTTCACTAGCTGTAGCCATGTCTTCAAGGTCTAAAAGTCTGTTTCCACTTCCCTTCAAACAGTTTGAAATAGGTATTGATGATCTTCTGAATTTCTATAGGTTGTCTAGTGATTTCACCCTTTTCATTCCTTATTGCAACAATTACAATATTTTCTTTCCTTTTTTGCATAAGTCTAGGGGTTTATCAGTTGCATTTATTCTTTCAAAGAACCAACACTTTGACTTTTTTTTTTTTTCCCAGCGAGGGAATCACACACAAGACCTTGCGCTTGCCAGGCAGGCACTTATGTTGCTGAGCTATATTCCCAACACCTAAAGAACCAACTCTTTATGGGGGTTGGGGAGATAGCTCAGTAGAATAAGTGCTTGCCTGGCAAGCGCAGGGTCCTGAGTTCAGTCCCCAGTGCTGGAAAAACAAACAAATAAACAAACAAAACCCTCTTCCACTCATTATTTCTTTGCATTACTTCCTTTATCTCCATTGCATTTATTTTTGCTCTGATCTTCAAAATTTCCTGTCTTCTTTGGGCTTTGTGCTTGATTTGCTCTTCTTTTTCTAGGAGCTTGAAGTGCAGCATAAGATTGTTTATTTGGGTGTGTTCTGTTTTCCTGATTTGAGAATTTATTGCTATAAATTTTCTTCTTAAAACAGCTTTCATTGCATTCCACAGGTTTTGGTAAGTTGTTTCTGCATTTGTATTTGATTATAAATATAGTTTAATTTCTTCTTTAATTTGATCTGTGACACATTGATTGTTCTGGAGGGTATTATTTAGTTTTCATGTGTTTATAGAGTTTTTAAAAATTAATTTTATTGAAAAGTAAATATCAATGAGACAGTTTCACAACTGATTACTGGCACATTTTCAATAATTAATACATTGCATATTGTTGTCTTAGTGGTTATTCATTGTAAAAGATGCAGACATGATATCCTGTCTCAAACTGTTGTTTCTTTTGTCAACAATTTTCGAT
>NW_004524728.1:4759694-4769033 GCF_000260255.1 Octodon degus | reverse complement strand
GCATAATAATATATACTTATTTTAGCCTTATGTATATTTCTAATCTATAAAATGAGAAAAACAACAACTTTATAGAACTGCCTGGAAAGAAGGAAGCAACGCATAAAAACTGTCCAACAATCTATCTGTAATATAGAAAGTGTGCAAGAGATAGTTTTTCTAATTAATTTTTAATTTTAATCAAAATGATGATAAAAGGTAAAATAAATGTCAAACACTTATAACTACAACATCCACTTTATTTTTGTGTTTCCTATACTACTACATAGAAAATCTGCACATTACAATGATGCTGCCTTCTTTTATGTAGAAACTTCCCGTTCGATGCAGCATCTGAGCATATATTTCATACTTTTTCTATAAATGAAATCCAATTATGGTCTATTCAAATAGTTTCAGGAGAAATGCCACACTGTTGTACAAGCAGTTGATCTATTTCTAAAATGAAAAATGGAGAGCTCAGTGGAAAACCGTAGTGCCTGCTGATCCATAAACTTGAATAGATCAAACATCCAAGTCCAAAAATTAAATATCTAATATTAGATCCCTAAGGAAACATTGTACTATCTGGATAAACTGAATAATTTATCAAAATCTGGGAGTTTTAAATATAATTCTAGTTGAAAGTTACATTGATAATATCAACATGATTCTACTAAATTCCAAACGCATTACAATAAGCTTTCTAACTTTCTCAGAAATCTGATGAAGCTTTATACAGAAGCAATAAACTCAAACTCTATTTGCATTATTACATTTAATGACAGAATAGAGTCTATATATCAAAGTTGTATATGTACTGGCATATATAAACTATAGAAATTTCAATCTGCCCTCATTTGAGAGCTAACAAATCTTAACCTGTAAGCATTCATCTTGAGTATATTCCTACTAATTTAAAATAGACATGTTAGTAATAAAATGCAAACATTAATCTCAGTGACTGTTAGTGACATTTTGATTGCTCAATAAGTATTTTTTTGATAGATGAGAGAACAAAAGCAAATAAAATGCCCACCTAAATTCTTGTGCTATGAAATTTCTTACTTATGGGATTATCTATATGTTGTATTATTGGAAAGCAGGGGAGATGTATTTGATTTTATTAATTTGTCAAATAATAAGATCTGTAATCTATGAAAATATTGTTCACTGCATTTAAAATGTTCATCTATTCAGTTCTACAAATACCAGTTCAAGGTTTGCTCTGTTGAAGACATTATCGTATGCTATGAGAAAACGAAATATGAAAATTATTTCTTTTTGTTTTCTTATTAAGATGGAATACTGAAAACAAAAACTATAGCAAAGAGCTATAACTAAAGGCAACTCACCAGGATGGGGATACATGAGGGCAAAAGATCCAGCACTCCAGAAACTAGACACAAATGACTGAGAGGGAATTGATATCTGTATGGAAAATCCAGCTACACTAGGAGAATCATTGACTGTGTCACTTACTTCTGGAACAGGGGTAAGGGCTGGTGCTAAACTCATTCAACCCAGGTGAACTCTGGGAACCAGCAGGAACTCTGGGGTCTTCTCCTTCTCACTGCTTTACTCTCCCTCCTCCAAAAGCCTACAAATGTGTTCCCTCAAGAGTCCATAGCCAGGGATGCTATATATGCCATACTGACAGCACAGGGGACAACCATCAGATTCATCCTAAAAACTGAATACAGAGACCCCACCTTCCTCTCACACTTGGATCTAACTCCCAGATAAGTCCCCTCTGGATAGAAGTTGGAAGGAGTTTTTGTTGTAAATTTAACCTTCTCCAAAAGGGCAAGACAAATATATTGACTTGGTATTCCCCAACTGTGAGGACACATTACAGTGTCCCTCAGAGGTGTACTTCTCCAATTCATGCCCAGTACAACAAATTCAGCCTTAAACCCCTTATTCACAAGCATACTCAGGTCGTCAAGCATGAGAAAAAGCTGAGCAAAGGCCCTGAAGATAAAGATCAAAACAAATGAAAAAATTAAAGCAATTTGTAGGAAACTTTTGTGAAGAGAAGAAAAGTCTTTGAAAAATAGTAGTATGAGCAAATCAAAAACAGCAAGCTATGAATATAGAACAGTCAACAACATCAACAAAAATATTTGAAGTTAGAAATATAATGACAGAGGAAAAGATGAGTAGAGGGTTGGAAAATATAATTTTAAGAAATCAGAAGAGTTAAAAACACAAAGGGGAGAGAGGGGATAAGAGGGAAGCAGCAAGAAAGAGCAGAGTCCAAAGCACCCTGTATTTGAGTAACAGGAATTACCACTAGAAAGAGAAAGACCCAAACATAGAGGACTGAAAACTTTTCATGAACAATTAAAGAAAAATTTCTAACAACCTAAGTTATAAGTTTCCTGAAAAAGGGCCTGCTCAGCTTCCAGCATGAAATTCCTGGACCATAAGAGGCCTCCTCCCCAGATCTGATCTTGGCTTGTTCAGTGATGTTTCCAAACTCTTACAACATCTCAAGCCAAGAACACAGAGCATGAGGCAGCTCTGTGTTCAGTTTTATCCTCTCCTCATTAAACTTCCTCAGTTCCTTGAACTATTAAAGACTAAACACTGGTTGTCTGGACAATACCTTAATTGAAAAATAGTAAAACTGTATAAAGAATGTTCTTGGAATGTGTTATATTATTTAATTACCATATGATAGAAAGAAGAGGGGTGTTGTCTATATGTCACATTTACACAATGTTTTAGAACATTCATGATCTATGTCAAAATATGATTAACTTGTATACAAAAGATATTTTGGGGTGAATGTGTAACTCAGTGGTAGAGGGGTAGACTGTTTGTGTAACATGGATAAAGATCCCCAGCCCTGAGAAAAGTTTAATCATTGTGAATTGAGCCAGGTATTACTAAGGAAACATAATTGTTCTTAAATTTTTTTTTCTATTTGACCAAATTATTGTGCTCCCCACTAAACCAGCCTTATATTTCTGACACTTTAGACTTAAATTCAAACTAAAACTTTTCCTACACAAAGCATTAATAAGCAGAATGGATAATCCCTATTTGACTTTCTGGATTTTCTATAGTATCTATTTATAGAAACTATTTAATTAGTGACTATATTTCATGTTATATGCTAGTTGCTAAGACTTTTGGTCAAGATGAGGTTTGCACGAACATATTTATTTTGGTTTCCTCCTGAAACCCCATTAACGTATAAGTAAGAGTTCTAGGCTTACAAGGATGAAGTCCAGCTTTACAGCATAAATAGGAGAACAGAAGATCCTCTTCTGAAATAAAAGACCAGCTACAGAGCTAACCCATCTCAGTTACCCTCCTGTTAAGGAAATGACCAAAAGAACTAATAATACATTTTAGCTCCTTTTGAGCAATCTCTGCCTCAACTTTTAAGTTTGTGCCTGACACTAAGGATTATTGAACACCATAAAAACACCACTAAGACAGGGGACAAAAATCACAACAGACACGGAAAATGTGCAAAGTGTTTACATGGGAAACATACACCCCAATGTGAGGTTATTTTGGAAAAAAGGACTAACACTTAAATCCAAAGAAAATGAGATTATAGTTATGAAGCAAGACTGGAATTCAAAGGAAAAGGAAAAAATTGGAGAGGAATAGTATTTTGAGTATGAAAATATTAAAATGGGGTAAAATATTTATTTACATATGTTTGAAAGTAAGGGAAACTTCCAGAAGATGGAAATAAGAAAGAAAAGATAAGAAAGTTACACATCCAGTCAAGGCAGATGCATACTCAAGCATTGCCATTCTAAAATTGGGTAAGAGAAGAATTAAGTGGCAGGTGAGCGCACACTAAGAGTATTTCTCAAATGATGAACATGGGTTTCCACACTGAAAGAGACCAGCAAGTTCTCATCAAGAGTTGCCAAGTGGACTAATATCTAATCAAAGCATTCAGAAAATTCAGAGCATATACCACAAAGAAGGTGCTACAATCTTCTACTTTGGAAGGGGCGGAGACAAACACTTAGAACATAACACAGCATTGCTTTTCTGTCCAGTGCTATATTAGCATCGGATATTGAAGTACGTGGGAGAAATACAAAAAGAAAATAACTTCCATCATAGAATTAACAAGCTGACAGTAAACCAAGTATAATGTTTCAACAATACCATATTAAATGTGAAGGTCCCAAAAATATATTTCCTTTTCACATCAAGATTGTGTTCCACTCAATGTGGAAGCAAACCAAGGGGAAAGAGGGCGATTATCAGAGAAGGAAAAGAAATTCCCAAGACTTATTTTCACTTCTTTTTTTTTTTTTTTTTCGGAACCGGGGATTGAACTCAGGCCCTTGCGCTTGCCAGGGAAGCGCTTATTCTACTGAGCCATCTCCCTGGCCCCCTATTTTGACTTTTTGAGATGGATTTCACTGTACAGTTCAGGCTGGCCTTGAACTCACTTTGTAGCCCACGCCAGCCTCAAACACATGATTCTCCTGTCTCAGCCTCAGAGTGCTGAGATTACAGGCATGCACCACCCTCCCAGGGTCTGGGTTGTTTCTGAAAGGAGATATCTTAATGAAAACTGGACACAGAGGTAAAAAAAAATTCCAGGTTTTCTCATCTCAAGAGTAGGGCCCTACATAAATAAAATGAAGAATTAATTGATATTAATAAAATAAAAATAATATTAACTGAATAGTTAATATATCTAGATATCTTTGAATACATTTTGACAGTATGTGAGGTGCTTGGAGGATAATTTAATGATAAATCCATGAAATTTAAGCAAGCTAAAAATAATAGGAAACTCCTCAAAAGCTGAAAAAATTGTTCAAGAAGGGAAAGGCATTCACACTTGTCAGCATGTCTCTAATGTCAATGCCTGTCATTTTCATAGTCACAATACAATCATCATTGAATAATAAAATAAATAAAATATTAATTAAAGTTATTAACATTCAATAAAATTTGATACTTTAATAATTCTTGCCTGAGATGGTCTGTTGACCTTAAAAACCCAAATTATAAAATGATGTTCTGTAGGGAGCTGCGTGTAGCCGCGCCCTAGGATGGCGCCGGTTTTTGTCTTCCACCCCCTCAAGGGGTGAGTGCTCCTGGAGTAAACAACTCCATATATGGCCAAGGCTTGGGCTAATGCATTGCTTCCGCATACCTGGACCAATGGACAGTACACACGTGGCACCCCATGATTGGAAGCCCTGAGACTTATAAGCTAAGAGCAGGGGCCTCGGGAAGAGAGAAGACGGATGCAAGAGAACAATAAAGAGCTGCGCAGAAAAGCAACCAGTGGTCGGGTCGTTCTTGCAGGCAATGAAAATAAGAATGTGCTTTGGAGAATACGTACTGAAAGATGACCAAACTGGGTGTATATCATGAGATTAAGCAATCGTACTGCTTAGTTAACTGTGTTCTTAGATAATATATTTTTAATTAATTAAAGTAATGAATGTATGCACCTTTTGCAGATGGACGCAATTGAATTTTGTATTGCTGTCACGGAATAGTAGTCCTGTTCCTCAGCCCCCACAGTAATGAGCTCCTTTGGAATATATTAGCCTAATGGTGCTCATTCTCATGATGCTACAGAGTAAAAGGATGAAATACTGGTCCAAATGGACGCAGTCATTAATGCTGATGGTATGATTCAATGCAGGAGAGCTGCCTGGGATTTTTATTTTTAATTTTTCTGTTATTTTATGGCTTCATTGACTTTTCCATTGACATGTAGGGTATTAATATTTCTACCAGAGCAATCTTGAATTTAACTTGGTAAACAGAATGAAACAAAAAAAATTAAAAAGAAATTAAAAAAAAAAAGAATGAAACAGCCAGACAAAATAATCATACAACAAAATTCTTAAAATTTTAAAATATGGGGGCTGGTGAGATGGCTCAGTGGTCTAAAGCACCTACTTAGAACAAGCTTAGCAAAGCACAGGGACCACGGTTCAATCCCCCAGCACCACATGCCAGCCAGCCCCGCCCCCTGGTGGGCTGAGCTGGCCACACACACACACACACACACACACACACATAAATTAAAAAAATTAAAAAAAATTTTAAAATATGTTCTATGCCCAGATTATGAGATAAATTGAAAATTAAGCCATCTGAATTAAAATAAATAGATCAGTGACTAATGACAGTGTATTTGTGACATAATTTACAAAAAAAAATCATTAAAATACATGGGGGGTCTTCAACCTGTAAATTGCACAGTGTGTTATAGACCTTCTAGAATGACACAAGTATGATGTTCAGATTAGCGATTAGTATTTATCCTTAGTACTACATGTATTTCCTTCAAGATCATAATAACCAAGCTTCAAAAATAACCCACAATTTCCTAATTAAAATATTTTCTCCATGCCTTTCACTTATGTCTACTTTTAAAAGCTCCACAGGGCTGTGTTCTCCTGTCTCAAACTGATGTTTTCTGAGCATAATGATTCCAATATACTGGTTTAGAAATTGACTATCTTTGTTGAATATGGTACGCTGCTGACATTCAAATTCGAAGAATGAGCAAATGCAACTTTGACAAAATCTGTAATTGCAGTTTTATGTCATATTTAACATTCATTTAATTTCAACATGTATTCCTCACAAATCTTTAAGAGTGAAGATACTTTGCAATTCACCCAGAGTTATGAATATGGATACTCGCTGAAGATGCCTGCAGTCTAGAGAAACAGCTGTGTAGTGAACTAAGTCATCAAATACAAAAGAACGCAAATAGTCCGTAGTGGGTCCAGAAGCACACAGAGTTCCCGCTAGCCACAGAGTGCCAGAGCGGGACTAGAACAGAACACACACTGTGGGAACCGGGGCTGCACGGAGCAATTGCACCAACTGGGCTGCAATTCTACAAGTTCGTACTCTGCGATCACAGTGGAAGTGTCAATTCCAAATGAGTGCACGGAAGCTTCAAGGAAGATGTGGCATTTGGATTTGAAAGAAAGTCAGCATCTCCACTGGGTAAGAAGTCTGGAGAGCGCAATGTACTTCTCACTCAAGCAAGTCTTCAGATGATGAAAACAGTGTTCAGACATCCATTGTGAAGAAAGCTAATTTGAATAACTGAAGTGATTTCTTCTTCTACTTCACATATAACAGTGTGGCATGTGATTCCCCAAGTTTGTCATTTTTAGCATTAATAGAATTTTATGTTTATTTCAACACAGACTGAGCAAAGGCGTGATAATAAATCATGGATCTGTGAGGAGTCTCACTTGGTCCACATTTTACTGCCTGCCAAGCTTTTCAGCTGTCTGTCCATTTTAAAGGCCCCTGTGTTTCCACAACCCATAAAACACAAATGACTAAATCTGAGATTTTCTAATTGAGAGTTAGGAAGCGTGACCAAAGCATACATGGCCACACTAAACTGTTCGATACAGACTGCGTTTTTGATAAATGGCTGGTGGTGTGCAGTAAAAGGGGTGAACATCAGGCCCTACACCAGATTGCTACTTCGCCTTCTGATGCCATGTTTGAGGATGCCCAGATGGCCAACTCCTAGCATTTATTGCATTAGGAATCAAATTGAGAGAAAAGACTCTGGGGCCAAAAAGTGGTTACAGCACAGAGATATAAAGCTTACATCCTAAGCAACACATAGGGATTAATAAAAGGTAAATCTGGTCAGATTTAACACTGACCTTCAACAAAATAATTTACTTTTCAGCAGCCACAGATGGATTTATAAGAGAAAATCCCAGGTCTGTATAATTTTACAGCTAGGATAAAAGATCCAAATGTAAACGCAATATTTAGAAGCAATTTGTTTCTAGCCAACAGCATCACGGAAGAGCTAGGATTCATAAAGCGAATGGATGAAGACAATAATATAAAAATAATTGTATTTTTGTTTGGAAAATATGGCCTCAAATGATTTATTGCATTTTAAATATATCCTAGAGAGCTTAGCCTTTTCATACCATGTTCATTGAACAATCAGGTAACTAAACAACATGAAAGTTACTGTTTGTTTTATCCTTTTAAAAAACTGAATACATAGAGCTTGTGTTTGAGATCATGTATTCCGTCGTTTTATGCAGAACTTGTTATTTTTGCATCACCTTTTTCTTTGCCAAAGGTGTTGATTAATAGATGATTCAAGCTTTAAATAATCCATGTCTACCAATTGGCCATTCTGATTGAATTAGGGGATGAATGGGAAAGAGTCTGCACAGCATTTCATCGTTCACAAGCCTCCTCCACATTTGAAGGAAATTATCCTGAGGCAATTTTGGGAGATATTATTTCTCCATTTTTAGCTAAGGAAACTGCAACTCTGAGAATTGTAACAACTAGGCCTGAAGTAGCAGCTTTTACACTGGAACCTGCATGGCCTTCAGGCTAACTGCTGTGGTTCTTTTCCCCTTACAGGTTAAGTTAAGCAAGGACATTTTAAAAAAGTCCTGAGAGAGTTCTTGTCCCCAGACTCCAAATTTCAAGTTGACCATTTAAGAGTAGAGATATATCTTAAATTATCTAAAATCACTGTGAATTTCAAAACCACCACTAATAAACCAAATAACCAAACTCTCTAAAATATTTTATCTAAAACAATAAATGTTGAGGTAACAAAAGCCATTTTATTTTACCTTTCCACAGTTTTCTAACCACGACTGGAGTTCAAGACTACTAAGATCATCCAGGCAAGTTTAAAGATCTCCCTTTAGTGACATCAAATGAGAGGATCAGAATGGATGCACAATGGTATGAAGGGGGACAGGTGTGGAAGGTTTTTTCTTTTCTTTTCTTTTGTACCAGGGCTCAAACTCTGACCTTGCCAGGCAGGCCCCTTACACTGCTGAGCAGTACCCCCAGCTCTGGCTTTGCTCTCCTTCCCTATAAATAGGAGAAAAGGGAGTGGGGAAAAGGTGCATATTTAGAAGCATCCTACATGCAGTGTTTCTCAAGTAGCCACAACAGCAATCATTTAATCAGACTTTTTACACTATCAAGAGCAGTTTACTTCATTAACACTAATTTAATTTTGAAGGGCAATGCCATCTGAAGATGTTTTTAATTGGTCATCATTCATGGTTTAATATAGATTCTAAATGAAATTGACTTAAAGCTAAAAGTATAATCACAGAGAAATATAGTGATGTGCTTTATAATAAAGCAGCATATCATACTACTTTCCCTGAACTTACTTGTTTCTGATGAGCTTTTTTATAACTATGTCAAATTAATTTCCTAGTTTTTGAAAAGTAGGAAAAATTATTTAAACTTAATATGTGTCTTAAAAAAGATTTTAGACTGTTACCAAGCAATAATGTCTAAATATCCCAAAGAAGGTCACAGGAAGCCAGCATTTGTTTAATGATAATAAAATATTAACACTTT
>NW_004524728.1:4756405-4759374 GCF_000260255.1 Octodon degus | reverse complement strand
GCTGGCCTCAAACTCACAATAATCCTCCTGCTCAGCCTCCCAAGTGCTGAGATTACAGACATGTGGCACCACACCTGGCTAAGGCTTATATTCTTATGCTAGAAATATGTGAAATTTAAACAACAAATAAGTGGCTCAGCCATGGCTTAAATCATAGTTACTCAATGGAGCTTATTAGTAAATTGATTTAAACTACAAGGGAGATTTCTCAGGCATTGCTCAGGGTTTCATCTCTTCACCTGTCCTTTTCAGATTTTCCTATTACTTAATTTCTTACCTTAAAAATATAACACTCACCCTAGTTTGTACTGCAAACTAACATTATGATTAGTGGATATACTGAATTGTAATTGTAGTAACTTGAGATAGTCATGGGACAAAATCTATGAAAGTGTCACTTGGGTGAAAAAGTATAGGGTCCTGTCTTTCCTTGAATATACTACAAAGCATTGTGGCCTAAAAGCCCAAGGAACTTAACTGGGTAAGTTAGAACAAATTTCCCTTACACTCTTCTGAGTTTTCTTAGAAGTCATTTATATAGCTCCCAAAAAAGCAAATCTGATATTTAGCTGAATTAATAGAAACAAACAATTAGAAGAAGGATGAGAAAGGTTGATTTTTCTATACTGCAAGGATGAAGTCAGAGTTTTTGTCTATTTCTGACTGTCACTTTGCATGAAGTGAGAGAAGAGACTGAGATGGCAGAGGAATTTGAACTTAGGAAACTGCAGAGTGGTTCCATGTCTACTCTGGTCCTGATAGGCTAAGCTCGGGGTGGAGCACGAAGAATCTCTTCAAATAGCTGCAGTCTGTTGCTTGGAAGTGGGGTTTAACAAAAGCTCTTGGGCCTTTTTGTCTGACTGCCAGAATTATAATAAAAGAAATCCTACTCTATTGATGCTATCTAAAATTGAGAACTTTTTCTCCCCATTATTATTTTCTTTTCATTTTCTAGTGTGTATTGATTAATCTGTCATTTTGAATCTAGCTTGCAATGAATTATTCCACTGTATTATATAATGTTTTCCAATGTGAATTATATTTAATGTTGAAATTTAATACTTTAGTTTATTAATATTGATATTAGGCCTTAATTCTTTTTTATTTTGTCTTGTCTTTCCACTTTATATTGAATTATCTCTTTTTGCTAAATTATAACTTTGAGAATTGTTTTTGCTGTATGGCTACGTGATGTTATCTATGAATTGTATCTTGCACAAAAATAGCTACCTGAACCATGTTCAGTCATTGTCTCTTTGGATGGTGAGTACTAATTAAGTTTTTCAAAGCATTTTATTGGGAACTTAAAATAGTCGCTGGCAGCAACTATTTTGAGGGTCTGGGATGAATCAATGAACAAAATGGTTAAGAAGCAAATGTTTTGGGAATTTGGATTTTTGAAAGGTTGAAAAGTAGTGATGAACAATAAAAAATTAACAAAATAAACTATGAAATGTTTGAACAAGTGAAAAAGAAAATAGAGTTCATAGGAGTGGAGGGCATTTACAGTTTGAAATAGAAGTGATGAGGTTGACTCAGAGAAGAGAGTTCGCAGAGCAAGGAGAAGAACATGCAAAGGCCCTGAAGTGCGAGTGCTCTCAGCAGAGGGCTAACAAAGAGGCCAGTAGGACTGGGACAGAATGAGCAAGTAGCACATATGTCAAAGGATGAGCATAGCGAGGTGGACGTGTGGTGAGGAAGAGTGTCATGGGTCATCTCGGGACCTGCAGCCAAGCACATATGAGGATCTGGCTCTTTCTCTGAACAGATTAGGGGTAAGGCAGGCTAGAGCAGAGACTGCCATGCACTGACCTGTGGCTTAAAAGGGTTTCTCAGCTACAGCTTTAAAGATACAGAGGCAAGTGTGAGAAGGTTCAGCTCCTCTCTTCTGCTTGTTTCATAGTAAAAAGGAAGCAATTTAAGTGTCATTTTGCATTTGTTATTATATATTTTTGACTTTTACTAGGAAAATGTATTAGGATATTATAGAAAAATCACTGAATTATTCAGCTAGAAGAAACCTTGGGAAATAATCTATTCCACCTTGCCTCAATAGATAGTATCCTCATAAATGCTTTCAGACATATATAAATCTACTTTATGTGCGAACACATCTAGAAGAAGAAATTTCATAGTTTCTTATATTCCACACTCCACAGCTCTATAAGTGTCTTTCAGGGATTTTTTTCTTATGTCAAGTTATAATTATTCATTATATTCTTTTCTCAAAAAAACTGAAATGTGAAGCAAAGATTATCAAATGTGGAATCAAAACAACAGACTTCTAATCACACTTGCTTCTCATGACACTGGCATACAGTACAATCTTTGTCAAATTATTTGGGATTTTTATCTATAAATTAAGAACTAGATGTAAACCTTCCTTCAGGTTCTGGGAAGGGGTGAACTGTGCATGTTCTATATATAATTAGAATCATAGTTGGTGTTACTCTCTTCTCCATAGAAGTGGCATTTTATCTTGTCTCTTACCAGGATTTTAACTCAGCACAGTGGTGTTTGTTAAGATTTCTTACCTCTAGGTAAGAAATCCTTGGGAGCAATAAGTCATTAATTCTGAGTTGGGGAGAAGCACACTAAATTTATGAAAAGCTTTTAATCCAGATTTAGAACCATTCTCACTCTATTATAACTAGTGACCTTTAAGAGGAAATTCTTAAAAGTAATTTAAAGGAAGCTTAACAGGGCAGTTCAGTATATCCAACATAAATTCCATTGAAAACATATTCCTCAGATATTAAAACAAGTAATCAAATTAGATATTTGACTTGAAAAAATGAGCCAGAAGATTATTATTGTTATTATTTTACATATTTATGCAGGTTTTACTTGTAGTAATCCTCCTGTTTTTAGCCTTCCCAGTACTGGGATTACAGGTGTGCACCACCACACGTCCAGGCTTGGTGGCTGGCTCAGTGCGCGCAAGAGTGGGGTTGTCATGGCATGCGGTA
>NW_004524728.1:4719381-4751370 GCF_000260255.1 Octodon degus | reverse complement strand
CTAAGTAAGTTTTTTCCTCATTGTATCTTCAGTTCAAAACACTAGTATTATTGGTAATACGGTCTATATCTTGTCTGATCTGGATGATGTGGTCCCGGAAGTGGGGTTTGAGAAGGCGGACCCTGCATTCTTGGAGGAGGTGGTGGCCCTCTTGGTGCAGGCCATATACCAGGACTCATTCTCCCTGGTTGTGTAAATGGAGGGCTGAGAGTTCCTTGATCTTCAGTAAACTGGGGTAAAGAGTTAGGATTGTAATGGTGAGGAGGGGGTGCAGTTACAGGTGGACCACCATGTTGAGGTGGGGGAGGTCCTGGAGGAGGATGATTCATATAAGGTGGCATCTGGGCAATAATATGTCCAGGGGGAGGGGTTATTGGTGGTGGAGCAGAGGTCATTGGTGGAGGTGGAGCTTGGCTATATACCAAATGAGGAGTACCTGCAGCCTGGGGAGGATGTGGCATTGGATGGCTTATTGGAGGTGGAGGAGGTGGGGGTGGTGCATAATGTTGCTGTGGAGGCATAATATGATGAGGGTGCGAAACCACTGGTTGACCCTGATATTCAGGGTGGTGGTGAGCAGGTGCTGGGGCAGGAGGTGGTGGTTCTCTAGCACCTGAATTTGAGTCATCCTGAATAGGGACAGTTATTATATTGCTGTGTTTTCTTGTTGAAATACGAAAGGTTTCCTGACTGACCGACCGAGGAGGTGGTGGAGCCATGGACAATTCTGCTGGCGGAGCACGGATATCCTCATGTGGCTGATTATAGTGCTCATGTGGCACATGCTGCAAAGGAGGTGGTGGCATCATGATGTGCTGCTTTGGCGGAACATGGCTCATATGGTGCTTGTCTGGTGGCATTATAAAGCGCTCGGGGATTTCAGCTGGTGGGGGGGCGATAGGAGGATGAACATTTTCAAGCGAAGCACGGGTAACGGGTTTTCCAGCTCGCATGTGGCGATGGTTGATATGAGCCTGCAAGTCTCTCTGAGACAAATACGTTCTCTTGCACCCTTGAACAATGCTACACATGAAGAGAGAACCTCGTGTACACTGTTCAATTCGCTGCACAGGATCACTACAACCTGGACACATCTTATCTCCTTTTTTTTCATGTAAAATAGCACAATCATAACAAAAAACATGTTTGCATGGAATCATTCACCCATAGATTTTAATAGGCAGTCCACATTTGTCACAGAAATGAACTGGTGTATCATCCTTTTCACCTAAGATGTTTATCTTAAAGTCCCAAAATAGATGTCCAGGAAACCTTCGCTGATTTCCAAACAGTTCACCCCCTTTACAGTCATATCGTTCTTCTTCATTATAATTAAATCCTTCTTCCTCACCAGTTGGTGCCTTTGCGGGCATCCTGTTTACAGTCCTTTGAGTTCGAGGTGCAGGTTTGGCTTTGTTTGCTTGCTTGGAGATAAGTTTTATAGGAATTCGTCTGCGAACATCAAGACCACCCAACGATCCAGAACTATTAGTGCCTTGTAACTCATTGTCAGTATGATCCATGATTCCTAGGCCAATGATTTTTAACTTAGATTTTTCAGAGTCCCTATAAGAGATCTTGAAAGAGAAGTGCAGTGACCAAGAGTTGAAGTTCAGGTGCTCTTCCTTTACAGGTTATGAAAGCCAGTTTTGTTTTATTCTTTTAAATGTTAAGATTCCTTGTAAGATATTTTTTTTTTCTGTATTTAAGACAAGGTCTACAGGGTCTCACTATGTAGATGGGACTCTAGCGATTCTCCTGTTTTCAGCCTCCCAAGTGCTTGGATTACAGGCTTGTACTGCCACTTCCAGTCTCAAGGGCCGTTTCAGTGTGCCTCGTGGGCGGGTCCAGCAAGGCACACCCAGGATCGAACCCCAGCTGCTGCGCTCTGCCTAAGCAGGTGCTTTAGTCCCCTGAGCTATCAGGCCGGCCCTCCCTTGTAAGATTTTTAAACCTCTGTAAACAACAGTTGTTCAAGACAGCGGGTAGGACTTATGTAATGTTGGCATCCATTATTTGTATTGATGTTAGACTTGGAGGAAGAACTCAATCTATTTGTGCTATGATACACACCAAGGGCAGGCTGACCCTTCACAGCAACCATGCAGAAATTCCTTTATGCCATATGATTGCAAGTTATAGGATGTTGAGGTGTCTGCTGTCAGGTGTATACAAGGGTCAAATATCATACTTGGATCTTCAGAGGGGGGAATGTTGAAGGCAGCTGAGTTAGATAGAAATATTATAGGAAGTCAGACAGGGCTAGGCCCTTGAAGGAAATAACACAGAAGATGTTACCTTACAACTGTGGGAGGGATGGATGCTCCCACTGTGGGCCAGACCTAAAGACCAAAGGGCAAACAAATGCCAACTTCCCTAAAGATTGGCATGCAAGATTGATCATCACCCTGAGGGAGCCAGAAGAATCATAAATCTGACTGCTCTTGGATGGCTACCTGAAGAAGTCTTGTTCTACTTTCATGTCCACTTGCTACGTGACTTGCTTCCCAATTTGGTCCTGGATTTAATCAATTTTACTTGAGCAATGGTTCTTGTAATCTCATTGGTTGACTATAGTTTGCCCCACGTCATGCCCATCTAAGCGAGTTCCCATGTCTTTTCCACCACCTTAGACCTGCCTCACCAAATGGTTTTCCTCTATGAGAGTCCCTGGAAGAGACAGCTTCCTGGGGAAAACCTGCTCGGGCCCCTCTCCTGCCCTCTCTTGGACAGGAGCTTTCTTTTCCTCAATAAATATATTCTGCTCATAACTTCCATTTGTTCCTAAAATTCATTCTTCAGTTTTAGAGAACAAGAACTCATCCAGGTCAGGTTGGGAGATCATTTCCCCCCATATCATTTGGAAGTCACCCACCCCAAGGTTTTTCTCCCTGTACTACCTTCAAGTGTATACAAGGGTTACCTGTCATACTTGGATTTTTCTAGTCATTTGTGATGATGCACAACTGTTTTCTCAGTGGGATATAAATGCTTACATTTTTGGAAGCACACTACAGACTGCTTTAGAGAGGCAGAATTTTTATTTAAACAAGATCTGATAAAGGTATCATTAAGACATTGATAAAATCATCTTCCAGTTAAAATAAGGCAGTAAAATTTGCCTCTTTCTTTCCTATAGAATTTAAAGACCCTAAAAATCCATATCCACAGGTTATACATAGCGCATTCTAGTTCTAACGGCATATTAGAAAATAAAATTGATAGGCCATGAAGACTACATGTGACACAGTAAGAGAGAGAGAGAGACAGAGAGGAGAGAGAGAAGAGAGGAGAGAAGAGAGAGGAGAGAGAGAATCATCCAGGGCCTTCTGGACCTTCTGCCTTGTGTATGTCAATGGGAAACAGTGAACTTTTAACTAAAAAAATACACAGCAGAACAAGGAGCATAAAAAAGAAGATAATGAGATTCACTCTGAGGCAAGTCAAACTAGAAACAAACAAGCCTTGCCTGGAATGCAGCTAGATAAACAAGTCTGCTAATGAGCAGAGATCCTGGAAGGGCTGTCTGTCCTGGAGCCATCAAGATGGCATCAGTAAACATTAGCAAAGCAAATGAAATTACTGAGTCAAAACTTTTAAATGAGAATAGAAAGAAAAGATTGGTATGTTGGGTCCCCCAAACTAAAGGAGAACAGGAAAGGAAGCCAATAAAGAAAATCGCGAAATAAATATTAGAGAAATAATAAACCATGGGAAAGTACTTATCACCCAATGCACAGGACAAGAGAGTTTCAATAATAAAGGAATGGATGTCAATACTTCAAGGATCCCACAAATCCATCTTTTACTTTTCTACTGTAAATTTTTACTTATTTCAGTAGTGGCTGACTGTGTCTCTCAGAGAATTTCCCTGAGGGATAAAGGAAGCAATCTTTGTGTTTAAACACTTGGCATTATGAAAAGCAAGGTGTGTACACATGTGTCAAAATGTCACACCAGAATTTGTCCTCGTGCGATGCTCTGTAGAAGTTTTTGCTTCTGCTTCCTTGCGCATCACAGAGGTTATAAAACACCCACATCGCTCCAGGATTTGACTTTTTCTTTAATTTCATTTTAGATTTTTCTGGTAGAAGTAGTTAAATTCAGTACAAGAGCACATGAGAAACCAGCTTTGCAAGTTTTGGAGGAGATCAAAAGGGAATCATCAGGTTATTCATGCATAGATGATGAAAATGATCTGTTATGGTAAAAAGCATGCTTGCACAGCAGCAGAGTGGTGTGGGTGATGGTGGTGACTGTGACTTTGACGTTGGCCATGTGATCCAATACTCCTGTGACAGTGAATGGAGCAAGAATCCACTGATCAGACACAGGGAATACAGATCTCCTCAAGCCAGATGCTGAAGAAAACAACAATGTGGCACACACCTGACTTGAACTCAAAATGTTGCAAAAGGGTCACCAAACAAAATGGAACTACAGGTGTGAGAACTGGGTCTGAAAAATGTAGTGAAGTCTTGGCAGAATGGACAGAATACCAATCATGGCCTTGTAGCAGATAAAATGCTATAATGTACTTTGAAATACACAAAGGCTGAGATACAAGTAAAATGTTCTGTATGCACTGATAGCCATAACATGTAAATCTATTTAAAAACATTTTAAATATACTTAAAATACATTTATTATGATGCTGTTATGGTTTGTGCCTAGATGTTCCCTCAAATCCTCACGTAATCACTGGGGTGGACTTCTAGAGCTTATGATTAATTCATAATCCAATGCTGCAATTATGGGTGTGAGTGCTACACCCACCCTGGGGTGGATAGCCTGAATGTAATATAAGGAAGGGAGATAGGCTTGCTCTCTGCTGTTGCTCCTCCCTTTTGCTCTTGCTGCTTTTGCTTCTTTCTGCTGCCATGAACTGCTCCACTCTTTTTTTTATGTATTTGGTATAGGGTCTCACTATGCAGCTTGGACTCATAGCAATCCTCCTGTCTTCAGCCTGGCCAGTCCTGGGATTACAGGCATGTGTCACCATAACTAGTTTCGGTGGTTGGTTCAACATACCTGGGGCAGGGCCAGCACAGCATGTGGTTCCAGGGATTGAACCCAAGTCCCTGCACTTGCCTAAGCAGGCACTTAGTGCACTGAGCTCTCTTACTCTGTTGCCCTTTTTCATATGCCACTTTGCCTTAGGAGCCAGCCAAGTATGGACTGAAATCTTAACAATCTGTGAATTAAATGAGCCTTTCCTTTCTTAATGTGGGATGTTGGGTATTTGCCCCAGCAATGAGAGAAAAATAAGACACCTCACTATCTCAACTGAAAGTATTCATAGTACACAGCTGATGTAAAAATATTGATGTCTATTCTAAATACCGATTACATATTTGATGTCCTGTTTTATTGATATTTCGTGGGGACTTGCGGGCAGCATCACCCCTGTATCTGTGCTCTTTGTAACATGACTTCAGTGATCCTTCATTTAAGACATGGAATCTATTTCCAGATCTTGTTCATGGGCTGGCTCCTTGACTTCCTTTGCATAACTGATTGTGCAATGGGAAGGATGCCTGCTGTGAGCTTAGTTTTCTGGTGGCCTTGTTTTTCTTAGAACCCTGCCATGACCTGAGAAAAATGTCCAGAAGACTTGTTGTAAAATGTCCAATCACATAGAGAATAGCCAGTTAACAGGGGTGCCACCTGGAAACATTAAAGAGAACTCAACCAGTGTCAGCAAATTCGCCTTCCCACTGTAGTGCTGACCACAGATATACAAGTGATTCCAAATGATACCAGAAAGCCTAGGAGCTGACCTTTACACTGTGCACATCATAGAATGGTGGTTATTTTAAGCCACTGTGCTTTCCTGTGGCTGTTAGACAGCAATAGCTAATTGATGTAGTGGTCTGTCTCACATTTCATCAGTTCCATGAAGCCACAAATGCTGGTGCTTGGATAAATCTTGCTGGGGGAAAAAAAGAAAAATAGTGCTTTTCTTGTGGATAAATCACTGGCCTGAGATGAGGTGACAGTGCAAGAGGACCTAAGTCATGCTAGGCTTGGTAAGCATTGTTCAGAATTTTAAAATTTATAACTCACAAAGGTAACACATTTTTTTTTTCTTATTTGGTTAAAAAATAGGCAAATAAATAGAAAACAAAAGCAACAGTAAACTTGTTGTGAGAATAAAAAAAGTTGTGGCATCTTGGAACCTCACATGAATGCCATGAACAACCTCCATCTCTTCTAGGTTAGCCCCCTCCATGGAAAGGGCACAGCAGCAGTACTCAGCCCCGCCTCCCTGGCTGCTGGCTGCTTCAAGTATGGGTTTGGAGCAGCTTAGAATAAAAACGTTGCAATGTGCACACGGAGCACCTCCCCTTCTTTCTCGGGTGGCCATGTGGGGCAGAGGCCCTTAAGATGCCTAAGCTTCCTTCTGGGCAGCCCCACCCCAGTACCACCTGCTTCAGCCCTGAAGGTACTTCTGCTGAGCAGGGGATAATGAGTAACGTGAGAGAAAGATGCTCAAGATGCTACTCAGCTTCAAGAACTTCTTTCAAGAAAAATGTTCAACTATACACTTGAAACTGCTGAAATGTCTGCGACATGTGCCCATTAATGTTGTAAGCAGCAAGGATTACAAACTTGATGTTTGCCTGCAGTATAGCATGGTGACAAAGTGGCTCTGTAAAGTACTCCTTGACTTCTACTCAGACTGAACTATCAGGGAGCAGGATGAAACTTGGGGAAGCAGTAACAAGTGCAGTGTTTGTTCCAGCAGCAGCAGCAGCAGTAGCAGCAGCAGCACCACCACCACCCCCACCCCCACCCCCACCACCACCAAACTGCACTTGCGTCTTTCCATGGCAGACATGGTGCTGTGCAGTTTGAGAAGATGTGCTTTCTCCAAGCCCTGCTTATTCAGATGAACTCAAGCTGCTGCCTCATAAGTGGGACATTTTGCTTGTGTGAAATGTGTGCAGCTGCTGAAGAAAACCTGATGGGCTCTACACACCGAGAAACTGGCTGGAAGTGTCACTATGGAGGGGTTCCAGCTTCCACCGACTCCTCTGGGCGACTGCTTCTCTTCCTTGTTGCCAGCCAGGCAGATTGAGGCCCAGACAGAAATTTCATGGAGACACTGCTGCTCCTGCTTTGCACTGAGGAATCTGGGAATCTTCCCAGCTTGTACATCTGCCTTGGCAAAGTAGCTTGTACTTCAGAGAATGGGGCTTTCAAGGGAGGCAATGAGAACAAGCACATCTATTCACACAGGGAGAGTGACACTTCTTCTTTCAGGGACAAGTGCCTGCCTCGTTACTCTCTGTCCCTGACCATGTAGCTGCTGGTGAATGCATGTAGTCAGGAAGTGCCCACTCTGTGCATAAGCCCTGCTCCCAAGCACCCTGGTGATGGGTACTACTGTCCAGCTGACCTAGGGAAAGGAGTGTGTGCTGGGTGCAGTAGGGAAGTAGAGCTGTGTGCACAGCAGGAGGAAGGACTTCCTGCACTCGTGTCCCCCTGCTCCAGCGTGTATCAGCGGGGAACACTGAGATTTAATGCCTTGATCTTTCCTTAGGAAATCTACAGGTACAACTGAAACTTTGGAAACACCTTTAGTAAGTAAATCATCTGACTCGATTAAATGTCACATTCAGTGTTCAGTTATATGTAATTGTTAGGGTCTTTGAGGTGACAACATAAAAAGAAAATTCTGCTAGGTGTACAGGTATTCTGGTCATGTGTATGGGATTTTTAAGGATATATACTCATTCTTCAAAATGAAATATATGAGTTTCCATAATACTCATTTCATAAAGGGACAGAGAGTTTCAAGATTAAGCACAACATTTACTAAATTTTTAAAACCAGTTTTATTAGGATGACCTTGATTGTTGAATGTACATTATGGAGTGAATTATCTAAAGTGACTGAACTGATGGGTCAAATGTATGCAATTCTAAGTCAAAGATAATGTGATATCCAAATATAAATTCTTCAAATGTGGAGTTAATGAGCTCTGTGAAATGAAACCAGACTGATGGCTAAAATACTGGAGTGAGTGTGTGTCAGGAAGAATGTGGAGATTTGGTTCCAGTGCTGTGAACTCTGAGCAGGAACCCAAGGCCAATGGGATGGAGTGTGCATGAGACCAGAGAAGGTAACTCAGATGTTTTACAGGGATGATACTGAGCATGTTTGGTCTCTTTTCAGGTTGTGCACATATCAGGAGTACTCTTGAGCACTGAGCTCCATACTCTAGCTCTCATCAAGGGCTTAATGGGAGTGGATTAGTGCCCAAGAAGAAGAGATGCTATGAAAGAGCATGTCTAGGCCTTACTCCACTCTTCCCTCCTTCACCATCTGAAAGTGTTGCCATTCACTGCGTTCTGTCTGATGTCTTGTGCTATGGCCATCACCAGGTACCAGAACTACGAGCCAGCATGTGCCCCTATTCTTCATAATCACCCAGTCAATAGCATTGTGTAATTAGTAAAGGGAAATCAGCTAAGACAAGCAATGAAGACTTAAAAATTCTGTGTTAGTTCTAATTTTCTAAGAGGTAACAAATTAGAGTTGATCTAAAAATTTATATTTTCTGAATACAGAAGAAGTAAATATAATGACAAAGAAAAATTGACACATAAAAGGTGTAAACTATAGAAGAAATATTCACTTTATTTCCATGAGGAAAGATGTACATGTGTTTTATTCACTAGTATGTGGTCAGGGTTCATTCCAGGTTTGGAACAAGATAAAACTATTTTATGATGGAACATATGATGAATGAATTTGTACTGTTGCTAATATTATAGAACATAGGGAATTTGTATTTATCAAATGTATATATCAGTAGTTTGTGTACACTAATCTCACTTAACCTTGGCCTGCAGACATGAACAATTTATAATGCTATTCTCTAGAGTTGTAACTGTATTATAATTTTATTCTATAGAAGAAGAAATTGAAGCACATTATAGAGAATATTTGAACAATTTCTACAAAAAGCCAATGGTCTTTCTACAAAAAGCCAATGGATTACTCCTCTGCTGTACTTAATGGAAGTAGGTACCAGGTCAATATAAAGCCAGACTTATTTTTTGGCAGTACTGAAGATCAAGCCTGGGGGTGCTATACCACTGAGTTATATGCCTTTTTAAACAACTATTTCTTTTTTACTTTAGGATATTGTTTTGCTAAGTTGTCCAGGTAGGATGAAAACTTGTGATCCCCCTGCTTCAGCCTTTGTAGTGCTGGGATTGCAGGAGTGCACCACCACCCCGGCATGATGGATTTTCTAAGAAGTCTAGTAATTCTGGAGTACACTTTGTGAAGAACTGAATTATATGTCAAAGAAATTATGAAATCTGTTTGATCATATGTCAGGAACAAACAATCAGTAAGACCAGCAAGAAGGTTGATTAGAAATCTCTAAATTCCTTCTCAGTTCAGAATCTGTTGGGTAGCCTTATGCTGAAGTGGCAGGATAATGCTCCTCTTACTCCCTCTTGGCATTTTCCTCTTTCTTTTGAAGCAGATGGTTGCTCTAGAAGCTTGACTCAGGAGAAGGCCAGGAACAACCATCAAAAAAAGCTTCCTACCTTTTGACTTTTCTGTTCCAAAAAGCATATGCTTTTGGGGAAAGCTGAAGTTTAAGGGTACAGGCAATATATTAGAAAGATTCTTTAAAATAGTGCAAGATTTCCTGTAACATTGGAAAGAGTAATCTGGAGAGCTGAGTTAGAATTTAATGAAGGAGTATCCAGGAAAAGCCTCAGGAAACAAGGGGTTTTTCAGCCCTCTTCTTGGGGCTGAATTGGGGGTAGCCCTCTTTTTGGGTAAAAGTAGAATTGCCTCAAAGACAGCATGAGAATATGAGAAGGTGTCATGGTTTGGGTATTTTGCAAGGTGAACAATATAGTACAGGACATATTTTATAGTATTATTTTATAATGAATCACCGAAGAATCATATACAAGTGCAGGAAATCTATCCACACACTACATGCTAAAGAATACCAAACTTGAGGACCTGGATCCTAATCTCCTGCCTGAGTCCAGCTGAAAACCTAGAGCTCATAACAATGTCTCTCACAAGTTTAATTGGAGGCCTAGAGCCCACAACAAAGTCTCATGCAGGTCTTCTTCACAGATCTGTGTTGGAACAGCCAAAAGGTCAGTGGTGGAAGCAAGAAAGTCTGTGTCAGTGAGATGAAGGATCTGTCCTAGCAAGCTGAGGGATCTGAACTGGAGCTCGGAAGTAATGCTCAAGGAAAACACTGGAACTCCCTGGAAAAGTACTACAGCCACCCTCAGCAACAGTGAGGTCCTGAGCTCCTCCAGTGATGAGGAAAGCTGAGTTCCCATCAGGAAAGGCAATGTGACGAGCTTCTCCTAACAGCATCCCTACTCTTCTCCTGTTCTGCCTTTTATGCTTCTGACAACAACCCTCAGATGGGCCTCCCATACCCAGAATCATACTAGTTTATTTCAGCTGGGTGTAATAAGTTGACTACCAGTTAGAAATCCACTATATAAGGTAAGATCTGGAGGAGATAAAAGGCCTAACAAAACACCATGTGGAAAGAATATCCAGGCTGATATAGCCAGAGAGAGCATCAGAGGGGCCCAGGATAAAGGGACACTCCTCACACAGTGTCCTTGCTGTTTCAAGACAACCCCCCAAGCTTGCATAGAACTTGGAAAAGGGAGGAAACCATGAAGATATGAGAACAGTAGTTGAGAGATTTGTTTTGAAATCTGAAGACTAATCCAGCCAATGTTGGGTATTTCTTTTTTATTTCCTTCCATTCTGCTTGTTTTTTGATATTTTTAGCCAGTAGAATAGAAAACATAGCAAGAAGTATAATATGTGCATTCTGAACAACCCAAATATGACTTTTGGTGGAATTTGTACTTCAGAGTGTTAACTTGCTCTTTTATGTGAGACTCTTCATTTACTTTCCACTTGTTCTTTTAATTTTAAACATTAAAGAGAAACAAACAATTTCCTTAGATCAGCTCACACCTTTTTTTTCTCTTAGAAGGTAGCAGTTTGGTAGCTGTTTGGTGCCATGGGAAACACGGTCAAGAGCACCTCCCTGGGCCCAGGAGATAGTTCAGCAGTCTAATGTATGCCTGGTAGTGTAAGGACCTGGGTTTGATCCCTGGCACCGAATGCTATGCTGGTCCCACCCTAAGTGTGCTGAGCCAGCCACTGAAACTAGTCATGGTGGCACATGCCTGTAATCCCAGCACTGGGGAGGCTAAATTAGAAGGATCACTATGAATTCAACCTATGTAGTGAGACCCTGTACCAAATATATAAAATAACTTCCAAAAGAGCACTTCTCTGTACTCTCAGGTCATGTCTTGTCTGTGGTTGTACAGAGATGACCATGCAGGTCAAGGCTCTATGTGAGCAGACACTGATAGGGACAGCTCACTTACCATGGGAGGTTCAACACTTTGCAAGGTGGAGAAGGAAAGAAAAGGAGGCAGGAACAGCCTTAATTTGGCTGCCGTTGTGAATAACACTGAAGAGCTCAAGAGAGGCTGTTACAGGAGGACCTCAGCAGGCAGAACTGGTCCAACTCCCACAGCCTGAGCAATTCCTTGTGGGGGTAGGAGCACCTCTGAAGGATGGGTGGCCACAGGCAGCTGATTTTGCGAAAGCAGATATTTTACTTGAAAGGAGAGATGGGGGTCATGCTTTTGGTTTTTAAAATATAACTAACACTTAAAATATTGTGGATATAGAGTAAGCTTCTAATGATTGTTTTGTTGAAGGAAAACATGGTAATAGTCTGTGGGTACAAATATATAGGAAATACCTGACCTGCATGATCTGCCAGTCATCTGGGAATAGTTCATCCAGAAGACTGAGTAGTCACGCTTCTGGAACAAGTCGTTCTCTCTACTGCACTGGATAAAGGATCTTAGCTCTCTCTGTGCAGTTCTACTAGCATCCTTTATTCAGATTCTGTTAACATGCCAGTAAACTTCTTAGGGCGAGCATTTGAATGCTGCTGTGATCATAAATAGCACTGAATATTAGAAAAAATCGAATTCTCCACTTGACTAAAGGTATTAGGGAAGAAAAATAAATTGGTGTTCCTGAACTTGCTTTTTTTTTTTTAAAAAAGAAGAGAATAAGAAAAGTCTTAATGACTTGTTTAAAATGGTTGTTTTTGATTGATTTTCCAGGGTGAATGAGCAAAGCTGGTGGTAGTTCTGAAGTAAAGAATTATAGCTTATTAAATTCAATTTCCTTGCTTGTGAGGAATAGACAGTTAATGAAACTGAATAAAGAAGATGACATTTTACAAGCCAGTGACTAAAAATGAGGATGAACACTTTTTTAATATGATTTTCTTCGTTAAACCAAAGAGCACAGTATAGAATAGGCAGAAGGTGTCACCTGAGTGGCAGTTATTGTGAGCTCAATTTTTCTGTGGAGTTCTGGTGAATTTAAGGAAAACGTGCCCCAGACAGTAAAAATTAAGTTCTATTCTTGTTTTGAAATCCTGTACCATTTTTGTTTTATTATGTTGCTTTGTTTTTGTCTTTGTTCTTATTATTTGCTTTTGTTTTTCTCCTCTTTAAAATAAAACAAAAGAAAATATATCTTTCTGCAAAGGTGCTGTCATAAACATTGTCACTGGTAATCCATCCTGTTTGGAGGAAAAATGGAAGCAGCCATGGCAAGAAGCATGACACTTTACCCTCATTTCTCCTGGGCCACTTGGGAACAAAAGGAGTTAGATGTGGAGCAGGGACTTGTCTTGTTGACGGTATTTGTTGCTAAGACTGTCATAACAGCCTAGACTCAGTGGCTTGAGTAGATACTAAGTCAATGTTTTAGAGGCTAGAATTCTAAGATCAAGGTGCAGCCAGAGTTGGTTGCTCTGAGGGTCTTTCCACTTTGCTGCTAGGTGGTCATCTTGTTCTACTGCCTTCACTTTGTCTTTTCTCTGTCCATTTCTGTGTCTTGGTCTTCTCTTCTTAAAGGACACCAATCATGTGAGGTTTAGTCCAATGACCTCATTTAACTCTTTAAAGACCCTCTCTAAGTTCAGTAACATTCTAAGGTACTGGGGGTTAGGGCTTCAGTATATGAGTTTAGAAGGACATTTTTTCAGGAGAAATGAATTTAGGAGACTGAAGGAGTGATACATAATTTCCTTGGCCTGAGGAAGAAGCGTCCTCAAAGAATAACTCATTAAACTTGAATCCCCTTCAAAAGAAAGAAATAGACAATTATTTCCTTGCTGGAAATTTGATTGGAACATGAAAATCTGTATTAGTGTAATCAGAGAAGAACATCTTGGGGTGAGATGTTATGCTGGCTTACATCAGCAGAAATGGGTCCCAGACCACTTTTGCTTCTATTTTTCTTAAGTTTCCAGTTCTTAAGAGGTAGATTGACTTTGGATATCCTTATGTAATAAATAACCTACCGACAAAGAAAAGTTCAGGTCCTGATGGATCCACAGCAGAATTGTACAAGAAATTTATTGAAGACATAATCCCTATACTCCTCAAACACTTCAATGAAATTGAAAAGGAAACAGTTCTCTCAAAATCATTCCTGGATGCAAGTATCAGACTGATCCAAAAACCAGCAAAAGATGCAAATAAAAAAAGAACTACAGGCCAATCTCTCTCATGAACATAGATGCAAAAATCCTCAATAAAATCCTAGCAAATAGAATACAAATCATCAAGAAGTTTATACACCATGACCAGGTAGGATTCATTGCAAGGATGCAAGGATGTTTCAATATATGCAAAACTAGAAATGTAATACACTATGTCAATAGAGCCAGATCTAAAAAATACATGATCAACTCAATTGATGCAGAAAAGGCTTTTGACAAAGTCCAACACTCATTCATGTTCAAAGTCCTACAGAAAATTGAAATAGATGGCCTCTAGTTCAATCTGATAAAAGACATCTATGACAACACAATGGCTAACATAATTCTATTTTTTTCCATAATTTTATTGAGAAACAAATAGCAATGAGGCAAAATGGACATTCATCTGTATCCCCCTTTTTTTGTTAAGTTCCCTTATTTGAATATTATAGGTGTGTAAATTCAGCAAAATATTCTAAAAGAGTCAGTAGCCCATAATAGTATTGGGTCTTCCGCTTGACTGTCAATGTCAGAAATTGTTGACCTGAGTACCCCACAGCTCAACATAACAGCATGGCTTTACTTCTTATATTTTGTTCTTATACTTTTCTGCTGGATGGTTAAGACCAAGGTAAAGCAGTACCTATGCAACAAGATTTGTTGCTTTAGGGTCTGATAAGGTCAGCGAAAACTCCTCAGGATTTTTCCTGAGATCCTGTTCCTCAGTTTGTAGAACCTTTGTCATTGTCAGCCATGTGGATGAGTCATGGCCATTCCTTGGCCAATGTGCTCCCCGTGAAAGCCTGAGAGAATGTCCTCTCCCCATGTGACTCTCCCTAGGCACACTCTTCATCATCCATCACTTTCCTCTTTGGCCTCATAATCTCCTTGATCAAAAATTTGGGACACTACCGAGTTACATGACGTTACAGTATAAGTTCTCATGTGTCCTGAGTCTTAATTGACCTTGGAAGGCTAGGGCCAAAATGTTAGCTGTCCTTGCAGCCCTTCTTTTTCTCTAATTTTGGTCTGCAAACTTAGGTTGATAAACATCCAGAAGACAAGCTTATTGTTATTACCATACAACCTAGTCTGTTAAGCTTAACCTCACTATCTGTCTGAATATCAAACATCTTAGGCATAACATGGAACAGGTGTTTTAATCAAGTATTGATATGTTGAACTTTAACTCCCTATAGAATATCATGAAAAAAATATTTAAAAATTAGTATATATTTTTAAAAATAGGCATAAAGAATTATATACTTCTTATGTTTACACGTAAGTCCAAAAATCTAACCATATACAACCTTGAAGCAGGACAGTCCCAAAATATTCTTTTTCCTGTCCCTTGCCTTCATTCACCACCTCCTTCTTTTTGAACAATCACCTACCTGAGAGACATCACAGCAGCAACTGGCATGTCATGACAAGCAGCCCGTATTCACAAGACCAGAATGACAGGCACTCCAAGCATGAAACTACTATTATAGAATACCATCTGCAGTGCAGTTGCTTAGTTCACAGGTACCAGCATATATAGTTAGTCAGGGTGAGAATCTTTCCAGTTAACTGCTAGATTCAAAAATCTTCTGGAGAGTCTCAGGATCATTGCCTTGCCCATCTTCTACATATAACTGTATAGCTTCACATTGTCATGTTTCCTAGCTCTTCTTATTTACCTCTCTTAATTAGTCCTTGAGATCCTGCTTTCCTTTTACTTGTATTATACCTTTCTATTTGTATTTCTTCTTTTGAATTCTTACACTAGGGAAACTATATGATATTTACACAAGTGTGTCTGGTGTATTTCACTTATGAGTATATCTTCAAGTGACATTCATTTCAATATAAAGGCTTGCAGTTTATCATTCTTAATAGCTGAATAATACTCCGTTGTGTAAAAATACATCTTTTTCAACCTTTCCTCAGGTGATGGGCATCTTGGTTTTTTCCCAAGATTTGGCTATCACAAATTGTGCTGCTATAAACATAGGCACACATATGTCCCTATGATATGATGTTTTCAGATCATCCAGGAAATTCGCAGTAGAGGAATAGCTGGTTTAAATTGGATTTCCAGTCTAACTTTTCTAAGGAGTCTCCACACTGATTTCCATAATGGTTGCACCAGTCTACATTCCCACCAGCAGTGGAGAAGGTTTCCTTTTTCCTCATAACTCTCCCACATTTGTGTTTGGGTGAGTTCTTTATGATAGTCATTCTTTCTGGGGTGAGATGATATCTCAGTGGTGTTTTAATTCACATTTCATGGATGGCTATTGATGTGGAGCATTTTTTCATATATTTATTTGCTTCTTTAATTTCATCCCCTGAGAAGCATGTGTTCATCTTGGATGCCCATTTCTGGTTGGGTCTTTAAATTTTGAGGCCCTGCTGTTTTTTAGTTCCTTATAAATTCTACAGAGCAGACCTTTGTCTGAGTACTTATTTGTCATGTATTTTCCAAATTTGTGGGTTGCCTTTTCACTTTGCTGGTAATTTCTTTTGACGTGAAAAATCTTCTCAGTAAGAGCAGGTCCCAGTTGTTAATTCTTTCAACTGTTTCCCATGCGTTTTGATTTTTGTTCTTGAAGTCTTTGTCTAACCCTATGTCTTCCAGAGTTCCTCCTACTTTCTCTTCGAGGAGATTTAGTGTCTCTGCTTTAATGTTTAGATCTTTAATCAATTTTGACTTTAGTTTAGTGCACAGTGATAGACCTGGGTCAAGTTTTAGTTTTCAGTATGTGCATAGCCAGTTTTTCCAGCCACATTTGTTAAAGAGGTTATCTTTCTTCCAGTGTGTATGTTTGGCCCCCTTTTCAAACATAAGGTGGCTGAGTGTGTTCATAGGGGCTTCAGCATCTTCTAATCTATTCTATTGATCCTCAGGTCTATTTTGCTGCCAGTACCATGCTGATTTTATCACAGTAGGCTTGTAGTATAATTTCAAGTCAGGAATTGTTATGCCTCCTGCCTTGTCTTTATGGCCCAGGATTGCCTTTGCTATTCTAGGTCTTTTCTGATTCCAGATAAATTTTAGGAATGATTTCTTTACCTCTGTGAGGTATGTTGTTTATATCTTGTCGATTCAGCTGTTGTAATTTGTACCTTTCTAGGAATCTGTCCATTTCTTCTGTGTCTTCTATTCGGTGAGAGTAAACATTCTCAAAGTAACTATTGATGATCTTCTGAATTTCCACTGGGTCTGTGGTAATTACACCCTTGTCATTCCTTATTGCTTGTATTTGAATTTTTTCTTTCCTCTTTTTGATGAGGTTATCTAGGGGCTTATTGATTTCATTTAATCTTTCAAAGAACCAGCATTTTGCTTTTTTAATTCTTTGAATTATTTTCTTCATCTCAAGTGAATTATCTTGTTCTCTAATCTTTATGATTTCATCGTGTCTTTGGTCTCTGGGTTTGGTTTGCTCTTCCTTCTCTAGCCTTGAAGGTGCAGCATCAGGGTATTTATTTGATCCCGTTCTGTTTTCCTAATGTGTGAGTTCACAGCTATGAATTTCCCGCTGAGAACTGCTTTCATTATATATCATAAATTATGATAAGTTGTGCTTGAATTTTCATTGAATTGTAGATACTGTTAAATTTTTTGTTTAATTTCATCTATGACCCATTGGTTGTTCAGTAGGGTGTCATTTAATTTCCATGTTTTTAGATTTTTTTTTGTCATTTCTTTTGTCATTTATTTCCAATTTCATTGCACTGTGGTCAGATAATATGCATGTGATAATTTCTGTTTTCTTGCATATACTTAAACATGACCTATGGACCAGTATGTGGTCTATTTTAGAAAATGACCCATGGGCAGCTGAGAAAAATGTGCATTCAGCTCTGTTTGGGTGGAACACTCTGTATATGGTCACCAAGTCCATTTGTTTCAAGCTCTGGTTCAGTTCTGTTATCTCTTTGCTAAGTTTTTGTTTGGTTGACCTATGTTTTAGGGATAAGGGGGTGCTAAGGTCTCCTGTTAAATTTGTGGTATTGGATATTAGATATTTCATGTCCATTAAGATTTGTTTTATATAGTTGAGTGCTTCCATGTTTGGTGCATACATATTTATGAGTGTTACCTCTTCCTCTAGAATTTTTCTCCTAACCAGTATATAGTGGCCTTTTTTTTTTTCACTTGATGATTGTTGGTTTGTTGTCGAGACTGAGAATAGGATTGCTACCCCTGCTTTTTTCTGAGGTTCTGGGTTATGTAGTATTGTGTTCCATCCTTTGACTTTCAGAGTATGAATGTCTTTATGAGTTAAATGTGTTTCTTGCAAACAGCATATTGTTGGATTTTGTTTCCTAATCCATTGTGCCAGTCTATTTCTCTTAAATGGTGAATTGAGTCCATTAATATTGATGGTTATAATTGAAATATATTGACTTACTATTGACATGTTATTTACTTGTTGTCATTTACTCATTTGTCTCCCATGGTTAGTTGCTTACCCTATTTAGTTGGTTGCTTGTGATCTCACTTGTGGAGTTCTGATCATTTTTGGTCCCTCTCTAGACCATCTTTAGTAGCCAGTGTAAGTTTGGCTTTGTCATCATGAAATTCTTTAGCTGTTCTTTGTCATGGAAGTATTTCACTTCTCCATCAAACTTGAAAGAGAGTTTTGCAGGGTACAGTAGTCTGGGCTGGAATTTGTTTTCATAGATGACTTGAAGTACTCTGCTCCATGCTCTTCTTGCCTTCATGCTTTGTGAAGAGAAGTCAGCTATAATTCTGATGGGTTTTCCTTGAATGTGATCTGCTTCTTTTCTCTAGCTGCTTTCAGTATATTATTCTTCTGCTGAATTTCTGGAATCTTGACTATTATATGTCTCAGTGTGTTTTTCATTGGGTTGAGGTTACATGGTGTTCTGTATGCTTCAGTTACCTGAATGTCAGATTGTTTCCTCATATTTGGATGTTTTCTGCTATTACTTCTGCCCATATTTTTTTTAATGTCATTTGTGTTGACTCCTTCTTTCTCATTGATGCCTATTATTCTCACATTGTTCATCTTTGCATCATCTTGCAGGTGATTGATTATTCTTTCCTGCATCCTAGAGATATTTTGCTACCTTTTCACTAGCTGCACCAGCATCTTCAAGATCTGAAACTCTGTCTTCACTTTCACTTAAACGTTTTGCAAGCTTGCGATTGAGATTTGAATTTCCTCTATATCTCTTTGACTCTGCTTTATGCAATCTATTTCTTTCCTGTATTGCTCATTCAAGGAATCTGTCATATGTGTAATCTTCTCTATTTTTTTTTATCAATGTGTTCTTTAGAACCAGTTATAAAGTCTTTTATACCGCAGTGTTTTTTCCAGATTGCGTTTCCTCCCTATGTTTCTGTAGTTGCTTCTTTACTTCAGATGCTTTGAGTTCCGAGAATTCTTTTTTTTATTTCAGAATAGAATTCTGCTCTGAGTTCCTCTATGACTTTCTGCTGTTGCTTATTTACTATCGATACTATTAATTCATACATTTGAGCTGAGCTATTGTCCTCTGCACTTGTTCTGGGTGGGCATTGGGTTTCCTCCATATGTTTCTGCATTTGATTCTTTAGTGCAGATGTTATTAATTCAGGGATTTCTTTTTTCATTTCAATATGAGTTCCTCTATACCTTTCTGCAACTGTTTCTTTATTTCAGAAGCTGTTGATTCATTGCTTTCAGCTGTGTGATTCCCAATTTGTTCTGTGGTAGTGTCCTCTGCAATTGTTATGGGTGAGCTTGGGTTCTCAGATTGTATTTTGTTCCTTCTCATTGTCATTTTGTGTAGCACTGTCTTCTGCCCTTTGTTGTAGATCTTTGTTGCAGTTATAACCTTAGCACATACTGAAGTTCAGGTGTAGATCTACAAAGTTTGGATTTCTCCAGCTGTGCCTGGCTTGGGTCTGGCTGTTGTGCTTTGCTCCTTCCTGCTGCTGCCCTTAGGGGTGAACCTGTTTTGCCTCTCTGGCAAGATTTTCTGCTCCTGGACTAACTGGGTGGTTCTGTCCTCTATACCCTCTGCAGGGATTCCAGCTACAGGGTTTCACTTCAGGCCTGTAGGCCAGGCCTGAGCTGAATCTGGACGGGACAAGGTGGAGTAGGGCGGAAGGGCAAGTGTCCCACACATTCACTGGCCTGGACTAGGACTGGAACTAGGGGTTCCCGGAACGTGAC
Organism: Octodon degus; assembly: GCF_000260255.1. Taxonomy (NCBI): domain Eukaryota; kingdom Metazoa; phylum Chordata; class Mammalia; order Rodentia; family Octodontidae; genus Octodon; species Octodon degus. The sequence goes on along the minus strand of NW_004524728.1, from coordinate 4,731,588 downwards.
AGAAATTCTTACTCTGTGGGTGGGGTGGGGGGTACTACAGAGTGATGAGGGGCATCCCAAGAGGGTGAGAGAGGGTATCACACACACTGTGCCTGGGCTGGGACCAGTACGTCATGCCAGCAAGGGTAGCCAGAAGCTCTCCCACACACTCATCAGGCCTGGGCTAGGACTGGATTTGGGGGTTCCGGACAGCAGCAGAAATTCCTACTGAGCAGGTGGGGTAGGGGAGGTGCTGCTGAGTGGTCGGGGGCATCCCATGGTTGTGGAAGAGTGTGTCACCCACGCTGTGCCTGGGCTGGGATCAGTAGGTCTGGCCTGCACACGGTAGCTGAAAGCTTGGCTAACACAATTCTAAATGGGGAAATACTGAAATCTTTTCTCTAGATCAGGTACAAGACAAGGATGCCCTCTATCACACCTCTTATGCAATATATTTCTGGCATCATTAGCTAGAGCCATTACACAAGAGAAAGAAATAAAAGGAATAAGAATAAGTATGTGGGTCGGGGAGATGGCTCAGTGGAATAAGTGCTTTCCTGGCAAGCGCAAGAGCAAGAGTTCAATCCCCGGTTATGAAAAAAAAAAAAACAAAAAACAATAGGTAAAGAAGAAGTTAAGTTATCATTATTTTCAGATGACAAGATACTTTACTTGGAAGACCTGAAAAACCCAACGAAGAAGCTACTAGAATTGATACAGAAATTCAGTAGCATAGCAGGATACAAGGTCAGTACCCAAACGTCAATAGCATTCCTGTACATAGATAACAAAGAGACTGAGAGTGAAATTAGAGAATCAGTACCTTTTATAATAGCACCGTGGAAAATGAAATACCTTGGAATTAATCTAACTGAGAAGTCTAAGATCTATTCAAGGAAAATTACAATACTCTGAAAAAAGAGATCATAGAGGATTTCAGAAATTGGACAGATATTCCCTGGTCCTGGATAGGAAGAAACAACATTGTGAAGATGGCCATACTCCCAAAATTGCTGTACCGATTTAGTGCAGTCCCTACCAAACTACCATCACCATACTCACAGACCTAAAGAAATCACTACTAACATTTATTTGGATACAGAAAAGACCTAGAATAGCAAAGGCAATACTGGACAACAAAGACAAGGCAGGAGGCATTACAATTTCTGACTTGAAATTATACTACAAAGCTACTGTGATAGAATTAGCATGGTACTGGCAACAAAATAGACCTGAGGATCAATGGAACAGATTAGAAGACATATTAGCCCCTATGAACACACTCAAACACCTTATCTTTGACAAAGGGACCAAACATACCTACTGGAAGAGAGATAGTCTCTTTAAAAAATGATGCTGGCAAAACTGGCTCTCTATATACTGAAAATTAAATCTTGACCCAGGTCTATCACTATGCACTAAGCTAAAGTCAAAATGGATTAAAGATCTAAACATTAAAACAGAAACACTAAATCTCCTGGAAGAGAAAGTAGGAAGAACTTTTGAAGACATAGGGGTAGGCAATGAGTTCATAAACAAAAATGAAATCGCACAGGTAATACTTGAAAGAATTAACAACTGGGACCTCCTCTTATGGAGAAGTTACCAAAATTGAAAAGACAACTCACAAATTTTGAAAATAATCCTGACCAAAAAGCACTCACACAAAGGTCTGCTCTCTAAAGTTTATAAAGAACTAAAATCATTAGTTATTAAAGATCAAATTTAAAGACCCAATCCAGAAATGATCATCTGAGATGAACACACACTTTCAAAGGACAAAATTAAAGAAATGAATAAATATGTAAAAAAATGCACTACATCACTATCCATCTGTGAAATGCTGTGATATCATTTCAGCCCAGAAAGAATGGTTATCATAAAGAAATCACCCAACCATAGATGTTGGAGAAACTCTGGGGAAAAAGGAACCCTTCTCCACTGCTGGTTGGAATGTAGACTGGTGCAACCATTATGGAAATCAGTGTGGAGATTCCTTAAGAAACTAGGACTGAAAATCCCATTTAAGCCAGCTATCCCTCTACTGGGAATTTTCCCAGAGGAACTGTAAATGTCATATCATAGTCATATATGTGTGCCTATGTTCATAGCAGCACAATTTGTGATAGCCAAATCTTGGAAACAACCAAGATGCCTGTTGCCCTAGGAATGTATGAAAAAGTTGTGGTATTTTTATACAATGTAATATTACTCAGATATAAAGAATGACTAACTGAAGGCCTTTATATTTCCGTGGATGCCCCTTGAAGATATACTCAAAAGTGAAATAAATCAGATCGACATGTGTAAATATTGTATAGTCTCCCTAGTATAGGGACCCAAAAGAAGAAATAAAAATAGAAACATATAACACAATTAAAAGGAAAGGGGAAACTTGAGGATTAGACAATGAAGAGAGGGCAATTAGAAAAGGTAGGATACATGACAGGGGCAAAGCCATACATTTATATGCCCAAAATGGGTAAGGCAATGATCCTGAGAGTCTTCAGCAGGGTTTTGAAACTAGGAGTTAGTTGGTAGGATTTTTGCTCTGGCTAACTACATATGCTGATACCTGTGAACTAAAGAACTGCACTGAAGATAGCAATGTGTAATGGTCGGGTCATGCTTGGAATGCCTGGTCTTCTAAATACATACTTTTTATCATGGCAAACTAATTAGTGCCATGCTGTCTCTAAAGTAAATGTTTGTTTGGAGCAAAGGGTAATAAATTAAAACAAGAGACAGGGAAAAAAATGTCACAGGAATGTCCTGCTACAAGGCTGTATATGGTTAGATTTCTAAATTTCTGTGTAATAATGTGCAACTGCTTATTCCTATTTTTTTAAATATTTTTTAGTTTTTCTTCATATTCTGAAGAGACTTAAAGTTTAACATATCAATACTCAATGGAAAATACCTATTCCATGTTATGCCTAAAATGTTTGCTATTCAGACAGATAGTGAGGTTAAGCACAACTGCAAAGGATGTAGGGTAATAATAATAAGCTTTTGTTCTAGAGGGTTAACAACCTAAGTTTAAAGACCAAGAATTAGAGAAAAAGAAGGGCCACAAGGTCAGCCAACATTTTGGCCCCATCCTTTCTAGGTCAGTGAAGACTCAGAACATAGGGGAACCTGTATTTTAACATCATGTAACTTAGTTGTTCTGTCAAATTTTCTGATCAACGAGATTATGGGACCACAGATTTTTGTGATTGATGATGTAGAGTGTGCTTAAGGTGAGTTGCATGGAGAGAAAACGTTCTCTCAGGCTTTCACAGGGAGCAAATTGGGCAAGCATTGGCTGTGACTCATCCTCATGGATGACACTGACAAAGGATCTACAAACTGCAGTACAGGGTTTCAGGATAAAGCCTGCGGGAATTTAACTGACCTTATCAGATAAAAAAGCTACACTTCTTGTTATGTAGTTCTTGCTTTGTCTTGGTCTTAACCATCCAGCAGAAAAGTATAAAAACCAGGTATATTAAGTAAAGCCATATTAATATGTTGACCTGTTAAAGGCTCAAGTGAACAACTTCTGACATTGCCAGTCTTATTGAAAACCCACTACTTCTATGGGCTACTGGACTATATTAGAATAGTTTGCTGAATTCATGCACTTACAATATTTAAATGACAATGGAATGCCCTTCTCTAATAAAACTAACAAAAAAAGTGGGATACAAATGAATGACCATTTTGTACCTGTATAATCAAAATAGGATAGATTTACAGCTGTATTCTCTTAAATGAATAGAGAGATTTGTTCTAATAGTGTTTATGGACAGGATATCATGTCTGCACCATTTACAGTGAATAACCACCAAGGGAACAATATGCAATGTATTAATTATTGAAACTTTCTTACCAATCAGTTTTGAAACTGTCCCATTTCTATTTGTTTCTCAATAAAATTATTTTAAACAAATAAATAAAATAGTTAGGAAAGATATATAGCTACTTTCTCTTAATTCAATGAGAAGAAAAATTTGTACTAATAATTTTTGCACAAGATATTGTATCTGCATCTTGTACTAAAAATAACCACTATGAAGGCAATAATATGCAATGCAGTATATATTGAAATCGTTCTACTAATGTTTTGAAACTGTCTCATTGTTATTTATTTCTCAATGAAATTAATAAAAATTTCACTTGGTAATTAGTTAGTAGGCCACTAGTCGTTTTTTTTTGTTTGTTTGTTTTTTGTGTGTCTATGTATGTGTGCATGTGTGTGTGCATAGTGGGAGGACACTCGGTGTGGTTATCAGGTAGAATTGAGTGCTTATTGTGCAATCTCTTACAAAACTATCTCAAACACTATGTGATTTCAATGCACAATGTAAGATCATTTATTTCATGTCTAATGCATGCAAGTCACCATAATACAGACAAGGCAGGCATGAATTCTTCCTTCAAAGACCCTATAGCCTGTTAGAAGTAGCAGGTTCCTTAATATCTGAGATTCAAGACATAACACAATGAGCACTTTAGCAAAGGCACAGGTAAAGCATTAAAGGAAGAGAAAGGAAATGAGTTTACTGTCAAGACCTATGTAACACCTTGTCTAGATGAGACACTTTGCAGGTGTGACCAAATGTGTTAACTCATTTGATTCAGATGTACACTAACATACTTTATGCTTATTATATATCTTGCAGTGTTAAAAGTGCTGAATGAAAGTTGTTGTAATAAGCACAAGTATTTATAATAGGCTTAGTATTTTATATTTTTAAGGTTTCTGGGTAATTGTACAGGGAAGATGAAGTAAATACAGTTATTAACTTTTCTAGGGTATTTGCCAGTTAACATGGAGGAAGATGTAACACTCTTCATGATTAATTATTATGAAACACATTTTAAAGCTTTCTTAGTGAATTTGAAGTTTGGAAGATAGGCTATTATCTATTAATTTTTCCTAGTGCTTGACAGATTCTAACAGGATAATTGTTAATGTGCACTACTGTTACTTTCAACAAGAAGACATTTGTACAGAGATTACCCAGAGAGTTCCTGTAGGGTGGTGAGTACAGTTACCATCTGTCTAAAAGTAGCTTTTCACTATGAGGTGGAAATGATGGTATTTTCAGACTACAATTTCAGGGAGAAATGGGCTTGAGTCTTGTCTAAGATAAGACTAGCTATAGATACTTACACAATTTATTGCAATTTATCCTCATATGAGTATAATAAGTAAGAATATCACTTTCATAGGACCATGACAAGGATTGAGTGAACAAGGGTCAAGATGTGCCAACATACTTTATGCTTACTATATGGCTTGCTGTGTGCTAAATGCTGAACAAAAGTGGTTGCATACAATCCCCACAACATCTGCACTCCTATGATCCCTATTTTTCAGAGGGAGAAACTGAGCTACAGCTTCTTGAGAACTAAAATGCCCTTAAGAAATATACAATTAAAATTATTTGTATTGATTAATATATATATATATATACATATATATATTAGCAAATATATTAATTGAACTTTAAAAATATATTAGTGGCCATTGTATTTTACCTGGTGCCTCAGTAACATTGCAGGTGGTAATCTTAATCTTCACAATGTGTCTGGGTGATATATTTTTACTTCTCCTTTGCGAGTGAGAAAACTGAGGTTTAAAAATGGTAAGTCATGTGTCTAAGGAATTGGTGAAGCCAATATTTAAACCTAGACTCTTTGATTCTCAAACTGTTGTGAAGAACCCTATGCTCGCTCTGTAACCTCCAAATCCTGCACCTAACAGCTGCAGAAGTTTCACATTAAAAGGTAAGAGGAAAATGGATTGAGTAAGGATCTGGGTCTTGAGTTTGTGCTGCTGTGGGGGCACTAATTTCATGTGGTGGTTGTCACAAAACACTGTAAGTTTTAACCAACAGAGTTTCTTCTTTCACAGTTCAGGAATTCCGTGTCTGAAATCAAGCTGCCTGTGCTTCCTCCAGAGGCCCAGAGAAGGATCCATCTCTGGCTTCTTGAAGCTTCTGTTGGCAGCTGACATTTCAGAAGCTGGTGGAATTACCACTCCAGCCTTCAAGGCCAGTATATTTAATTTTTTTTTTTTTTTTGCCATACCTTCACATTACCTTCTCCATTATGTACAACTAATCTCCTTCATCCTTTTTATCTTTTAAGTATACTTGTGATAGCATTTAGGGCCAACTCAGATTAGCTAAGACATGTTCTTATCTCAAGATTCTTAATGCCTTTGTAATCACTTGACTTTTTGTAAAAAGTATTGAAAGCCTTCAAGAGAAAGAGCTTGGTTTCTATGAAGACAACAGTAAATCTACTATAAAAGGGTACACAAAAGTGCCTCTCACTGAATCCATGGATACATTGATTGTGGTACACTCTAGGATATATAGTAAGGAGAAAAATAACTAACATGGGTAGTCTATTAGGAGGTATCTGCCTCAACATAAAGTGCACACATAGATAAGGACTATTCTCCCAAGGTAGTTGCAATCCAGGAAAAATCCATCATACAGAAAGAGGACATTGAGTTGGGGAGATAGGTCAGGGGTGGGGAGATAGATCAGTAGAATAAGACCTGCCTGGCAAGCTCAATTCCCAGTACTGCAGAAAGAAAGAAAGGAAGAAAGGAAGAAAGGAAGAAAGGAAGAAAGCAAGAAAGGAAGGAAGGAAGGAAGGAAGGAAGGAAGGAAGGAAGGAAGGAAGGAAGGAGGGAATAAAGGACGTCTTGCATACCTCAACCTTTGGGCAGAGGGAGGGAAAAGTGTCTCTTGGATTCGGAGTGCAGAGTCTAACGTGGGGTGTGTAGGGTCTCATGTCAAAGTTTAATGTTGGGACACCCTTGAGTGGCCCTATAGCCTCAGGAATGGTCTGAGTGCTCACAGATGATTATCCAGGTCACTCTACCTGGTAAGCCATCTAGAAAATCATAGCAGCTGGATGGAGGTGAGAGGACTTCAGAATGAGGATTAGTACCTCTTGTCTTGAGAATTAGTACCTCTTGTCTCTAAGAGCAGTGCAGTCAAAGGGCTAGAGCTCACTGCACCAACAAGCATCCTTTTCATGAATTTTATAAGTTGATCATCCAGGAATGTGGAGGAACTAGCCCTAACTTCATGGTGAGCTTATTTGATGAATCAAGTCATCCTTGATAACTTAGAAAGAAACCATAGTGCATGCCATAGCAAGCCTCAAAGGTTTTCCTTTGGTCTGTCTAATCTGTGTCAGGCAACTCTCAGGTGAGAGCCTTTCCAAGAATTTTGCTCCCCTCTTTGGAAGGACACCTGGAGTTTTACCCTCTTCTCATAGCCAGTGATGCTTGTGGGAGCCCAAGAGCCCAGCCCCTTGACCTCAGTGGATGGCTTGAAGAGCTGGGGCAGCTCCACAGTTGCTCTGGGATGACATGGATGTCTTCTGCAGCTGCAGCCCTGGCATACACTGTCCATCTCTGTGTGAATCTGACCTATTGAATTTTATTTTATTTTTGACCTACTGAATTTTAATAAAATACAAAATCAAGTAAAACAAAAACAAAAACTCTGAAACCAAGTAATAAAAAATACTTCTAAAATTGAAAATACCCAGACTCCCAGGATTTGTTCAGTTTTGTACTATATTTAAATACTGTTATACACAGGAGTATTCCACAAATACATAAACCTTGTCTAACTCAGTCACAAATATAAAAATATTTTAACTTTTAGAGTCCTTGTTTACTTAATTCTATCTCAAAGAAAGTAAATTCATGATATCAATTTCTTTTTTCTTTTTTCTTTTTTTTCTTTTTTTTTTTTTTTTTGTTGCAGAACCGGGGGTTGAACTCAGGCCCTTATACTTGCCAGGGAAGCACTTATTTCACTGAGCCATCTCCTCGGCCCCATGATATCAATTTCAAAGCCATTAGCTATGTTCTTTGAAGTCAGATACAACAGGATATATAGTTCTATACCTGCATTTAACTGTAACCATTTGAACATTTATTATCTCTAAGCTTCTATAACTAAGGAACAATGTCACACAGCTACCTCGCAAGATGACTAAATGAAGTATACTTCATAGAAAAACCTAACACTCTATCTGGCATGAAGATATTATTTATGAATGTGATTTCCTCTTCAATTTCCCACCAGGATACCCAAAGAACTACCCTTTTGAGTATAGTTTTCTTCAAAGAATAATTGTAACAGAATAGCATAGAATATATTCTGAAATTTAAAACAAACTCAAAATAATATTGTCCTAGAAGTATGGTTGGGCTGACTGGTTCACATATAATCCAGGTGGATTTCCTGAGCTGAACACGAGGTGCTCCGTGCTTTCATGAGGAGCTTCCTACCAGGTCTTTGTCACTCTTGTACCACCAGAACACCATTGGATAACAATCCTTAAAGTGTAGCTGTAGTTTACAGGGGAGAGGACAGGGACCAGCAGCTGTGGCTATGGCCATGGTTTGCCCACTCTTTAGCCCGTGTTGAGATCTTAGAGTTCCTGGCTCTCAATATCCAGCATAAAACTTCTATAGATATTGGTTGTACCACTAGTGTGAGTACTTTAAAACCTGCTGCTCTCCTAGGAGAAAAGCAGACTCACTCTAAACACTTCTTGTTGCCTGCCAAATCAAGCCACTATAGATTTCGGATTAATTTCTTAAGCCTTGGAAGAAAATGTACATCTTTGGGCCTGAATAGAAAGGTCATAAGAAAAAAGTATTGATTTTAATTTATAATAAATTATTCAATTATTTTTTGAATGTCTATGAAGGAGATTTGGGATTATAAGTGTACAGGTTATAAAAAAGGGAGCTGAATTCAGTGCTATGTGGTGATGCACAGGACATTTGAAAAACTTAAGGGGATTGACTCAAGATAAAGGTCTTATGACAGATAGAAAGAATGCTGCTCACTTATATACCACTTCGGAGTTTACAAGCCTCTTTTGCATTTATTAATGTGCCATGATAATCCTTTGAGATATGTAGGTTATGTATTTGTAACCTCATTTCACAGATGATCAAGCTGAAACTCAGAAACATTAACATGAAAAAATAATTAACTTCCTTTCACCCAGACAAAAGCTGAATGAAGACTCACTCTGTTCACTAGGGCTTCAAGGAAGACTGTGTGTGGAAGCCGCAGTGTATCCTGTTTAGCCTAGGATGAGGGGAAGACAGTGTCCAGGGAGAACTGCATTCTGCTCTGCACTTCCCCCTCCCTAGTACCTGTCCTTACCTGGAACTTTTGTAACTGGACACTCTCTCTTGGAAGCTACAGCAGGAAATTTTCTTCTTTTCTACAAATTGACAATAGTAAAGGATTCTCATAGCCCTATTGTCTTTTGTCATCAGCCTCTAACTGAGCCATGTCCCACAGCGAAGCTCATTTCACATTTTCCAGGGCCTGAGGAGCATTTCCACTGGGTTGTTTGGGCCAGTACTTAAGACTAGTCTGTCTCAATGGCATTAGTTATTATATTGAAATCAACCCCTCCAGGTAATAAACAAATTAGTAGTGAGGCACCAGATACTTAATTGCTATTTGATAGGTAATTCTCTTTTTCTTTGCCATTTATTATCTTTGTGTTTCTGGTAACAGTGACATCGTTCTATTGCCCCCAATTCCACACATAACTTTTAAAGACCTTCATGTATTTAATGAAAAGTGGGCAATTCTGAGCACAAGGAGGTTCATTAAGAGAGGGAGATTGAAATGAGGACAGATAAGAAGAAGGACAGCAGTAAGACTACAGAGAAGGTGACTGTTACGTCCCCTTCTAACGTAATAAACAATGACTTCCTACGTTGGTTCATGCAGGTGTGTTCACCAGATAGACAGGCAGTGGGAGAGAATTCTAGGAGAGGAGACATTATGATCCAGATACAAGATAAAGAATTCTGGCTACTAGGGGAATTTGGAGTTTTTCCCCATGTCTACATGGAGCCAGAATCAGACTAAAAGGATTTACACACACCTGCCAAGTAGGGTTGATTTCATTCTGCAACCAAGTGCTGAGGCCTATCTCCATAGCTACACAACAGAATTACACAGAGGATGATTTTAGAAATAAGTGCCCCACCATTTCTCCTCTTACACTACTCAAGGGACAGGTTTAATCCTTTCATTAGATATTAGAAATTATTTCTTAGGGCTCTAGGGGTGATTTACAGCTGAGTAGACATAAATAACTAGTCCCCTTGACACTATGGAGGTTATTTGGGAGGGTAAAACTATAGATAGATATATTAGTTAGATTTCATTGCTGGGACAGAATACTTGACATTAATAATTTAAAAGAGGAGAGTTTTATTTTGGCTCACAGATTCACAGGTTTCAGCCTATGATTGATTAGCTCCAGAGCAGAAACAGCAGGCTAGAAGGGCAAGATTGCTCACCATGTGGTGGTCAGAAGCAGAGAAGAGGCAGGGGATGAGAATTTGCTCTTCCAGGTCACATCCACAGGAACTTGCTTCTTGTAGTAAACTAAACCTTGCCTTCTATCAGCACACCTAGCTACAGACCAGCACAGTGATGACTTCAGTGCCCCATGACTTCTCACATCCGCAGATCCCCACGTCTGAGCACACAAGACATCAGGGGATAATTTTGACCTGAGCCATTAAGGTAGATGATAGTCTGCTATTTGACTCTTCTGTGTTTGGTTCCTTCTTTTTTTTTGCACATTTGGCTACCAAAAAGGATGTGCCTTTGCCTTCTCAAACCACATTTTTTTTTCTGTTTTCACATTTTTATTGTGTCCTGGATAAGAATTCCCTCATCACTTGATGTAATGCACCTAGCTTGTGAATTCCCATACTTCTGTTATGTCTTTGCTGAAGTACAGCCTATGTCTTAGAATCACACTGGTCTTTATCTCTACATCTAAACATATCTTTCTCTGCTCAAAAACCTTTAGTCACTCTCTATATTTTATTGAACTTATAAATTTCTGAGTCTGCCACTGAAAATTTTAAACTTGGATGAGGGGCATTGTTTTCTGTCCTTTAAGCATCTGCTTCACTTTTTGCTTTGCTTATAATTTTCTTCCCACAGAGGACAATATCTTTGCTCACCAGACTCCCACGTTTTCTTCCAGGTTTTGGCTCACAGGCTGCATTCCTGTCAACGCTCCTCATTGCCCTGTCAGAACATCCTGGTAAATCTCATGACATCTTCTCAGTAAACATTTATAGCTTTCAAACATCTTTTCTCTAGCCTTTGTCTGGCATTCTCTCATATTACATACTTATTACTGCTGGTATGTGATATGAGAGAATGCCAGACAATTTGGCTTGCTGCAAAAAATAATTTGATCATTATTATGTATTATGTGATGCAGAACTTGCCCCATAACATGTAGAAAAATAAAGCAAAGTAATAATTTTAAATAACAAATAATTTAAAAATTCCATTGTTTCTAAAAGTGGAGAAATTTTCTTTTCAGCAGCTTAGTAATGAACTGTGGCACTACTCTCCCACAGCTGTGAGATGCATGAAGACCACTGATGCTGGAATCAGACCAACATGGAGTTCAATCTACTTATTTATTTACTAGTTGTTTGACCCTAAGGGAGTTGCTAGACCTTAATGAAAATCAGTGGGTTTTTTCCTCACAAATTTGATTCATGCCCTGTGTATCACATGCCTGTTACAGGGTACAATTAAAATATCAGGGGCATAGATAGTGACAAGGATGTTATAGATATACAGCAAATATTGATCAACTTACACCTATTAAATTTACAAATTTTCAAAAAAGTCTATTAAATAACCTCATGCACATATTAGAGCAAAAGTCAGACTTTTAAAAATAAAATTGGGAGATGCATCCCAAGCCCAAGCCAGGGGAGTGTGTGGGAGACCTTCTGCACTCCCCTGTGCCTGCTGTACCTCTTCCAACCCAGCCTGGGCCCACTTGTGAGTGAGTCTTTCTATCCTGATCTTTGGACCCATCCAGACCAAGCCCAGGCCTGGCATACTGGTCTGGGGTGAAACTTTTTGGCTGCAGTCCCTGCAGAGAGAGTAGGGGCCAGAACCACCCAGCTAGTCCAGGAGCAGAACACCTTGCCAGAGCGACACAACAAGTTCACTTCCAAGGGCTGCAGCAGGAAGAAGCTCAGCACAGCTGCCAGAACCAAGCCAGGCACAACTGGATGAATTCAAACTTCTTCTTCTTCTTCTTCTTCTTCTTCTTCTTCTTCTTCTTCTTCTTCTTCTTCTTCTTCTTCTTCTTCTTCTTCTTCTTCTTCTTCTT
>NW_004524728.1:4691725-4719281 GCF_000260255.1 Octodon degus | reverse complement strand
CTTCTTCTTCTTCTTCTTCTTCTTCTTCTTCTTCTTCTTCTTCTTCTTCTTCTTCTTCTTCTTCTTTTTCTTCATTAAGAGCAGAAGAGATTTAATTTGGCTTTTTTTAAATTAATTTTACTGAGAAACAAATAGCAATGAGACCATTTGAAAACCAATTAATAGGACAGTTTCAATAATTAATACATTACATATTGTTATCTCCATACTGGTTATTCATAGTACAAGATGCAGATATCAAACTTCATAGATCTGCACCCAAATTTCAAGAGGTGCTAAGGTTATAACTGCACCAAAGCTCTACACCAAAGGTCAGAGGACAGTGCTATACAAAATGACAAATGGAGCAAAATGCAATCTCAGGCCTGAACCCACCCAGAAAAAGTGCAGAAGACACTAGCACAGAAGAAATTGGGAATCACATAGCTGTAATGTCTGAATTAATAGTGTCTGAAGTAAAGAAACAACTGTGGAAAGGTATAGAAGAACTCAGATCAGAAAAAACCTCTGAAACAAAAATAAAATTGGACTTAGAGAATTAACCGTTAGCTAGCTGTGGTGAAATCCTAGCACTCTGAGTGGGTTAGGAATCAGGATTGTGAAGTTTAACTGAGCCTGAGCAACTTAGTGAGACCTGGTCTTATAGTAGGGCTGGGAAAAGAGATCAGTGCAAAGCACTTTGGTTCAGTTCTTAGTGCCACCTACTACTGCCACAAAAAAATAAAACCAAAACAAACAAACAAAAAAAAAAAACCAAAACACAAACAAAAAAAAAAAACTTGATAACATGATCCAAGTTGAATAAAAGCAGTTGAGACACATACAATAGATTCTAAGCAAAAAGTGTCTTTAAGGTTTAAGTTCATCTAAAGAAAACTAGTCATTCAAGAAAAGGTATTTACAAACATAAAGCACTGAAATGTAAGAGACATCAAATAAACATCGTTAATGTGAGTCTAATCCCTGCCTTTCTCTGGGACTCACCTGCTCAGATCTTGTCCCCAAAAGTAAAGGATTCTGATTATAATGGACTGATGCCAGTAAATGCTTGTGTTATAAAACTAACCATGTCTTTTGTGGTTCCAAATGTAATAGACTCTTTCTGATAATAATTTGACTTTTCATGTATCTTGCTTATAGGCAGTATATAGTCAATTTGAAAAAGGACTTTTACATTTTTATTGGATGAACTGGCCTTTGCTTTACACAATCTTATTAATTCTATCAGTCTGGATGAGGTTTTTGGGTCCAATATTTATACTATATTCATAAAGATAGAATTCTAAGATATTCTGGTCTATTACACATTGAACAACCCACCCCTTAAGAAATACTTTAATGTTATTCTACATGTTAAAACCTTCAGACAAAATGATTGATGGTATGAATGAATCTTGTACCTTACCCATAGCTATAGTTCTCATCTGTAATTTATAATATGTACATGGTTGGGAGTGATCTATTGTTAGTCTGTTCTGTGTCTTTATCTCCTTTACCCACTTCCCAGTGGCTTTTTTTGGAGATTCATGTGGTTTTGTAGGAACAACCCACTATTGCTCAAGGGATGAGACATATGACCTGGATAGATTCATGAGAAAAGCAGCACTGGTTGGCTTGTCTTGCCCCAAACCAGTCAAGCTGATGAATCCAAGGTCACCTTGGAATTTTAAGATGAAAATATATTGGCTCTCTCTCTGATGTGTCCCATTATGCTTGGGTCTTCAGCAACCTTTTCTTTTCTGCTATGATGGAAGTTATCCTTTAGAAATGGTCACAGGTGGAGCAAACAAACTGTGTAAAAATTAAAAAGGCAGAAACAAAATCTCAATAATATCATCCTAAGAATCATGATGTGTCTGAAGTTTGACTCACGCGTGACATATATGTTAGCTCAGTAGTGTTTACTTTTATCTTGCTTCCACAGCAAAGGACTCATATTTAAAAGTACATTACTAAATCATGAAAAATAATTTATATGTTTTCATTTAATTTTTTGAAAAGAACAAATAAAATTATAAGCTACATAGCTTTCTGCTACTAAAATTTTGCCTCACATTTCCTATTTCCATTCTTTCTAAAGGATGCAACCACACATTAAACACTTTCTTGGTTACGTGCAAGAGAGGTTTATAGTACTTACTTATTTCTCTTCCCAAGTCAATAAATTCTTGGCACTGAATTTTCAGTTTTAAGTGGCTAAACCTAAAACTATTGTCAAGAACATCTGAAGGATATAACACAATGTTCTTGTTCAGGGATGGACAACTCTTTTTAAAAGTAAAAAAGTTGTCAAGGAGGCTCTTAGAAAACCTCAGCTCACCAAACATAATAGGATTACAGCCTGTCTTCATCCTGGGTGACCCATCTCCCACAGAGACTTAGAAGTTTCAAATGTGTAAGAATGATGACAGCATAATAATATGTTTCAAAAGCAATGAAAGCCTAGAAGAAAATAATGTAAATTTATGAGAGATCACCAAATATAGCTTCTTTTTTCACAAAAACATCTGTTACCATCATTTCTTCACACACATAATTTGACAGTTTCAGTATTTGAGGAGAGGGAAGCACACCTTGCTGAGTTTTGTCTATCTACTTCATGTATACACAGTATACAATTATTAGTCATCAATATAACATCAATTATCAGAGTTTTGCTCATAGCTTTAGTTGCATGAGTAAAACAGATTTATCTGAAAGGTGCTAGCTGTTGTGTGCACTACACATGAGTGCATGTGTGTGGGGTGGGAGGCAAGTGAATGCTGGATGCCTGAGGACCAGGGGTGGAAGTTACAGAGGAGTAAAAGGAAAGGAACAAGATCCACTCATAGTTTTAATGTTTTAACTTATCTTGGACTTCATCATTTACACCAGGATAAAAAAAATTGCAACAATGTCATGGTCAAGTTTTTATGTGCTTACTCATGTACCACCCAATCAATTCACATTTACTCTACAGAATCTCACAATCTAGAGATCCTCAATCAAATTCTTGCCTCTTTGTTGGACATAAGATGCCAAGGAAGTTAATAATGCTATGACTGCTTTCTGCTTTGCATCAACAAGTCTAAAGTTTTTGGGTCACTAATACAAATCTGAAGGATAAAACACAATACTCTTTGCAGGCTCAGAGACTGAGTGGTCCTTCAGGAGAAAAGGGTGTTTTTAGATTTTCTTTATGTTGTAGTTGAAGGAACATGCTCAGGAATACCAGTCCCATTACTCTTCCTTTTCAAAACATTAAGTCCTGAAATTATGCGCAAATGATAAAGAATGGCACTTTGAACAGAGAAAGGCTGATTTCTTTACTTCCCAAGCATAAAACAATGGAGAATGTCCTTATGTCTTCATTT
The DNA here is from genome assembly GCF_000260255.1 of Octodon degus. NCBI lineage: Eukaryota > Metazoa > Chordata > Mammalia > Rodentia > Octodontidae > Octodon > Octodon degus. The sequence goes on along the minus strand of NW_004524728.1, from coordinate 4,715,928 downwards.
TCTGTGTTCTCAGTAGTTGTAGTTTCTGTTTGTTTTAATTTATAATGTACACTTGAGTCTCAGTTCCTGTTCTCCCATGGCTAGAACAAAATACTGACACCCAAAATTAAGAAAAGAAAGGTTTATTTAGTTCACAGTTAGTGGAGGTTTCAGTCCATACTCTGTTGCCTCCAAGGCAGATGGCAGCAGTTCATGATGGCAGAAAACAGCAAAAAGCAGAGGAGGAACAGTCATTGAGACCCCTATTAAGCCCCTCTCTCTTCCTTTCATGAGGACTGCAAAGACTGGAGTTCTTCTAAGAAGGTAGGGGCAGGTGCTGCAATAATCTGAACTCCTTCAAGTGGTGCAGCTGCAACGGCCAACCTCCTCCAAGGAAGTGGGAATGGCATGCATAGAAGGCTTTCTCAACCCTGGTATGTACCCTTTTTGTGCTGAGTCACTCTATGGTGGGCCTTCAGGGGCCCCATGCCCCAGAGTGTGGTATCACCAAGCTGATCCAGCCCAAGCTTCCAACATCTCAAGTTGATAAATGTCAGCTACCACAATTTTTTTCTAATTGTGTCATTGATTTGAATATCAATTACATGTGAATAATCTTAGCTGAAAAGCATAGATTTTCTTCCTAGAATAAAAATCTTGAGGACCACAGCATTAGATGTTTGGTTTTATTACATTTCAGCATCACACGTCTCTGGTTAAATGAGGAAAGGGAAATATATTATTTTTAAAAATGCAAGTGTTTCTTGAGCAGCTGATTTTGGTAATATGCAAATGAGCACAGAAGTTATCACACTTCCCTGTGTGTTGCTACTTGTGAATGTAATGTGCTAATACAAAATGTAAATATTCACTGGGTTTGTGACAATACCAACTATTGCCATATAGCCCTTTCTGTGTCACACACCCAGACAGATGCGTGTTAAGGCATAGTCACTGCAATATGCCAAATGGAAAGAAGAAAAGTGCACATAGTTGTGAAGCCACTTAGGTTTTTGAGATAGCTTTGCAGTGAGTGACTTTCATATTTCTTTTCATTTGGTTGTTCAGTCATGATTATATAGGCCTGCATTATGTACTAAGTCACTTGAAGAAATGCGTTTGCCAAAAATGGAAGAGAAAATTAGAAGGCAGATCATGTTTGTTCTCTTGGAAATAGATGATGAGACCAAGTTGGCACGGTAAAAGGTGTGTTGGGGGCTAGTAGCTGTGACAATGAAAGAAGTAGGACTGAACAAGTGAAGACTGCAGACCCAGATTCAGATCTCATGAAGTTCAAGTTCATGGGCAGGGAGCACTAAAGCAAGAACTCAGCGCTGGGAGAGCTCACTCTGTACAAGGTGGGAAGTGCCAACACTGGTAACTTGGAGGAGGACCGCACAGTGAAAAACCATAAAACATAACCTCATCTTTACTTGTGGCAAATATTTCTTACTCCAGAGTTACAATTTGGTCCACCATTAAATAAATGTAAACCAGAAAGGGCTTTCAGACTTACAGAAGGATAATTTTATGAGAATATATTGAAATATTAAGGAAGAACATGAGAAAAATAAAGTGATCTACTTAGGGAATATTAAGATTAAGATGTTTCATTTCAGTGCTTTGCAAACCTATGCATGGAAATTTCCTGGGGCTCTTGTCAAAATCCAGATTCTGACTAAGTTCTAGGCATGACTTGAAATTCCTGTTTCTAACAATCTCCTCTGTTTCAAGTGTTGATTGCAAGATTCAGTTTGAATCACAATTTAAGAGGAGTTCATAGGAAATTCATGAGTCTATTGTGAAAGATAATAACATAAGAATAACTTTTCAACAAGATGAGAGAGATGCAGAAGAATTAAAGCCCCAGTCATAGTTGGATTAGCAATAATTGAGATATTCAGAAGAAACACCCTTCCAAAAAGAACTAAGAAACTGAGAAAGGCGCTGAACTAGCTGAGTGACACAGCTAGTTGAATATTGGCAGAGAACCTGCTTTCAGATGCTTTTACCTGTATTTTGCTATGGTTTGTCTGAGAGGCTGAGATGCAAGGCTGTGATTGCAGAAACCACAGTGAATAAATATGGTAACTCAGTGCTGTTTGGCAGGGAAAGGCCTGGGTAGAGCTCCTCAGCTAGTCTGGTATCTTATGTACTACAGAAAGCACCAGCTATTATTGTTTCTTACAGGGGAAGGGACAGTTATGAGAGCTTAAAGTTTGCAGAGGCACTCATTTAGGCAAGGACTAGAGGACCTTGAATCCCATGTTGCTTGCCTTTGCAGGTCTCACATGATCACCTTGGCAGTACAAGGGTCTAAATTGGGGGGGGCGGAGTGCATGGGGCAGCCCAGCAAGAAAAGATGCTGATGGCAGTTCCAAGAGTCAACACTTGGACAGGGACAAAAGGGACTCCTCAGTGAAGAGTAGGTTCACCAGATATCAGCCAGAGAAGAGTGAGGGCCAACTCATTACCTCTCAAATCACATCACTGTGTCAAGAGTGGCTCCATTTCAGCCAAGCAGTATTAATCAGCAGCCATAGAGGATGCCTCTCATGGTGTAGCCAAATCTTCCCTCTGCACATAAAGCAGTGTAAACTGAATGTACAGGATACATGAACTCAAGGTCTCCTAGGAGATGGAGGCCTTACTCTCCATCTGTCAAGAGGATGAGAAACTTCCCCTATAGTCTGAAACTTCCCCTACAGTCAGAAACTTCCTGGGGAATGAGGAAGGGACATGGAATGAAAAACAGGTCTGTGAGAGTACGATTTTGTGTCAATGGACATTTTATCCAACTGAAATGATCAAGGCTGAAATAAGCAGCAGACTTCTAAGTTTACCTCTCCCTCCCTCTCTGAGACCCAGCCCAGGGGTTAACACTCTGATGAGGTGGATTAGACTAACTAGAGCTAATAACAAAGGGATAGGTTATTTGCTTTTCTGAATCCAATACACCAAAACCGTGACCTGTCAATTTGGAGTTCAAGAGAGTATGAAAACAACAGGGAACTGCACAAGCAGCCTGTGGCCCAGACAGGAAAGCGCACTGCAATTCCGATCCTCACAAGTCACAGTGGCGTGAGACTGAGCAGGCCTGACTGGTCGGTGGACAGAGACAAACAGCAGAAAGAACCAAGCCAGAGCCAAAATGAGCTTGCTGACTCAGAAAGTGAAGCCAGCCAGCCTACAGAATGGGTAACTATGCTTCTAGTTCATCTCAAGGGACTGAATCATGTATTTTTTGGGATGACCCTACAGCTTGAGGTTCTATCTTCTTTAAGTTGGCTGGTTATCAAAAAATGCACCACAAAGGTGGCAAAGGCACTCTGTGCAAGTCAAGGTCTGCCACCCTGGAGTGGGTGTTCCAATGGTAAAATGAGGTAGCAGAGGCTACAAAAGCAGGAAGTCTCACAGAATCTCTGGAAGTCAGTTCCTACTGGGTTACTAAGCACACTAGAGTCTCTTAGCAGTGAGCACTCCATCTCCCATTCATCCTATTTGGTTGAGGGATGTGGACATGGAGAGTAGGAAAGCAGACTTGAAAACATCCCTGGCACACTTTCGCTTACCGATTATTCCTATCCCACAACATGCTTACATTCAAAATCGGACTGTGAGCCAAAGCCTTGCTCTCTAACCACCTTGCACAAGAGTCCTTTCTGGTACAAATCAGGAAGAATCCTTATTAACATCTTTAATCAATCCTATGCCTCCTATTTGATCTTTAGGCATTTCATTTGCAGTTTTGCCTTCATGTTCACATGAGTCTTCAATTTATATATTTTTATCCAATGTCATTTTCCAGGTCATCCTCTTTATTAATGAAGATGGAGCCTAATTGGGTTTTTCACTGTTTTTAGAAAGGAAAGAAAATAGAAGATTTAATTTTTAGTGTATAATCCCCATGTAGGTACCTCTGTACTATCTTCAGACTTAATTATAGACCATAGAACTAATTATGTGCCCAGTGGAGTTCCTCTCTGAAGATTCTCCAGGCATTCTACATTCATCTTCACTATAACTTTGTGAAGTGGGACTATAGGCTCAATTATTTCCCTCTAATGGCTAGAAGGAGAAAGTGGTCTATTCAAGGTCACTCATCAATTTAGTACCAGAACTCAAGGGAACTAGCTCAGGTCCTAGGATTCTTGCTCCAGTGTCAAATCCATGAAACCCTTTTGCCCCTCAAATCATGGCACTTTCCTAGGAGTGTCTCCATTTTGGCAAAACAGAGCTGAATAACAACCACTGAGGTAATTGTTGCACAGTGAAATCTAATGTTTCCTTTGGAGCAAAAAGCAGCATATACTGAATGGGTTACACAAGGTAGAAAAGTTGCACTCATTCCCAGCCAGTGTACTGGATCACGCAGGGCACCACAGTCTTACACAGCTCTCTATGTTGCAATCAGAGCTACAGCAAAAGCCCTATATTCCTACTAGTTCACATCTATTAAAATACAAAATTTTATTGTATTTAAATTTTAGCACATGCAAAGGCCCAAGGTATTTCTTATTCATCTTTCCAGAACTTTCTAGGGTAAGATACAGTAACCCTAATGCTAAGGCCTAGAGCTCAACTCTAAACTCAGGCCTGTGCAACTCCTGGCTCTCATGTTGTAGTGAGAGGCAGCTTGAAGTGGGTTCCTCCAGAGCAGGTCACTGTGACTCATGAGGACAGGAGAGGCAATTCTGAGTAAAGCACTCTTGGAGGCTGGCCTGGCAAGATACAGAAGAGAAGTGGAATGAGTATCCCTCAGGTCACCTCTGGGCTGTGTGTCTGATTTAATATTGTGACCTTGGCAGACAAAGCAATGCCCTTGAGATGCTCAGGATTTCTTACTGAAATGGGCATTTGGAGGACGGAAAATGATGGATTTCTACGAGGAAGAGGGGACTCGGGGACATACCTCTTCAGAGAGTTGGACCTCTCACTTTTGGTCACACCTTCCTCCTCATTCCTACTTCATTTTAAAGCCTTCAATAACCCCTACATTCCAGATATATACAGTACTTTGGTGTAAATATGCAGAACATTTTGACACTTAAAAATATGTCCATAGCAAAATAGGACAGGTTAGAATTATAGTGTAGCCAGGAAGCAAAAGGGAGAGGAATGATCAGGTAATACTTCACTTTCTGAAGTTACAAGGAATGGCTTACCAGCCAATTGCTGCACAGGGAGGATAAAATTATTAACCAAATCAACAAACACATAAGCTAGAAAACAAATAAATTATTTGAACACTATTTCATGATCCCATGTTTATTGATGATAAATCACTGAGTCGAAAGGAAGCTATGAATATCATACTTACTTTAAAGACTCAATATATGACTCAATATCTTCATGGTGTGATATATTCATTTTATTCAAAAGTGAACTATTATAATATATGAATGGCTAAGCCTCATTTGCATATAATATGCCAAGTAGTGATAAATTAGAACTATGAATATCTACTGCCTCAGTTCCCCAATGACAACTCAACTAATTTCTGCCCAAGAAAGCAAAAAAGTAAACAAAATGATTCTTCTGAGGTTTACTGAAGACTCTTCACTGCACTAAATCCTCACTACTAAGCTACATTTTTGCTAAAGGACAGCATCCCATGTTTATGTTTAACTGTCAGAGGGATGAGTATGTGACGAGAATCTTCAAGGTATGGGAAGATTAAGCAATTGTCAAAGTTTACTCCAAAGCCAATGCTAGAGAGCTAAATCTTCCTAGCATGATTTTCAGAGTACACTTTGAAAATGCTACAGAGAACACACTCAGTTTAATTCCAAAGTCAAACACAAGTGCTTGGGATTATTCTCTCCATGGCTGCCCTTCATTAATGCAAATAATTAAAAGCTGTCTGTCAACACAAACACATGGGCTGCTGAGATAAAGCAAGAGATCTGCATTCTCTTCAGTTGTTCTTTTCAATATTGGTCTTGTGACTGGATGCTGACAGACCACTTCCTATTTGCTCCACTCAATATGTGTGGAGGGACAGGGAAGGTAGTTTTATCTCCACTTCTCAAATGAAGAACCTGAATTTAAGAGACACAGATTTGTCCCAGGTCAACCAGGAGTAGCAAAAATCAGCATAGATTCGGCAGCCACCATTTCCTAGTACAAGGCTCTTCTGGCTGTGCCATCTGCACGACACATTTCACAGGAGGCACAGCCAGTTGCTTCAGGGTTTCCTGAGAGCACATTGTGAGAACAGGACTATTTTAGTACAGGAGGTGGGGTGCTGAGCAGCGTGAGCACTGCCTGTATGGCACAACAAGATTTCAATGCCATGCATAAGCCACAGAGTGTAATTCCTTTTGTTAAGCTTTTAACAAATAAGGAAACTTAATATCAATGACAGGTAGACTTTGAACATAGCTGATAAAATGAGAATTATTTATTTGCAATTGTACTAGTTTCTTGTTATCAAGAATAGACAGTAAGCATACAACAGGATATGATTTGCTTTTTGTGTATAATGCCTACTTAAAATTGACCCAAATGGATAGACTTATGTATAAAATATTGACCAGCCAGTCTATTACAATGAATATCATTGAATAAATGAAGCATTACATTATTTTGATTTATAAAATGGGTTCTGACATCTTTAAAAGTTTCATTATATGTCTATAAAATATTTACAAAACTATCCTGAGCAGTTGATAAATAATAGCAATTTTTAGATATGTTTATATAGCTATTTCAAAAGGTGAAATTCCATAGACTGGCAAATATTTAAATAGTACAAAAGTTGAAATGGTTTCACACACTGTAGTCAGAAAAAATACTCAGAATAAAGAGTGTTATGAGCATAATAAGCTGTAACAGAGCATCATCTACTGGATATTGATCTTTCCAGTACTCGAGTTTAGAAAATACAAAAGAATGAAGATGCGTTACGACATGTACCAACTCGCCACACTAAATGCAATCATTATGTACTATAAACATGACTAAGAAAAATAAAATACAAAGAATAGCCTTTTATTTAAAATTGATTCTTTCAGAAAAGCAGAATTTTAATAAAATCTTCAATTATTTCAATTACATTGACTGACTGTTTACTGTTTTTCATACATTTCATTATCTGGTGGCAACCTCAAAACTACAGAACTTCATTAAATGCTGTGCTTTAACATAAAAAAAATGGGAGCAAAGTCACAATACAACCAATAGGAAGAATGAAAACTATATTTCGTTTGGAGACTAGAGAAGTGGTTCAGACTAGACGTTTTAACACTCTTAATTTATAAATTCAAGGTCTATAATAATTTATGCTTTGAAGAAATAATTTTTCAATATAACTACAGTTGACAAAGTGACGCTTTAATTTATGACACTGGTTGCCCTAAGCCACAGAATCCAAACATAGGATCCTATAAGTTTATGCACCTTGTTTACCTTGTTTCTGTTATTTGCTAAATGTCTCCTGATGTTTAAACGTCTGCTGAAATTCTGAAAGTCACTGAAATATGCTGAAGCTTAAAATCTATTCCCTGATTTTCAAAGTTGTGGTCAGCAGGAGATGCTTAATGAGATTTTCTATAGTGGAAAAGAAGGATTATGAAGGGAAATCAATAGGAGCTGTGCTTCGGAAGGGCAGCAAGCGTGGTTCCAGACAGGCACTGGTGCTCTTCACGGAGAAAGGCTGCCACTCAAGGGCGAGAGCTGCAGGTCCTTCTCAGCTGCCACTGACTCCCTGAGATCCTTGACTTAGAGACATCCCTCTTGTTTTTGAGGGAAAGGATGTGTGTTTTGGTCAGATAATTTGTTTAATATTAGGTGTATATTCAAGGGATATGGGGCTTAGTCTATTTCCCTCACAACTTTTCCGAGCTTCCAGTTATTTCAGTCTTCATTGTTAAACTCAATATTTGCTCATGATTCTCTACAATTTCACATTATTTGATTATGTTTTACATATTTTAAATAAGTGATCTATTTCCTAACCATATTGGCAACTCATCACCTTCTGTCTGAGATGGCAACATATACACCTTCATCCTCCTCTTGACTGAATTTGGACAGCAGATTCCAGCAGCACAATTGTCTGCCCTAGAAATCTGGGACCCAGTGACATTCTCTTTCACCCCACCTCTTCATGTTCTGTATGAGTTCTCCTTGTTTTAAGATGGATATACTCTGTCTTTGCTTCCTTTTTATCTCTAAGGTCACTGCTTAAAATTCAGGGCTTTCTAATATCTTCCTTGTATTACTACAGTCTCCAAGTGATCTCCTTCTTCTAATCTCACTTTCCTCTAATCTCTTTTCCACCCTATATCCAATGTCACATTTTAAATTTTGAATTCAATTATATCACTTTCCTGTCTAAAATACTACAACAACCTGAAATATACAGTGGCAGGGTCTTTAACATTTTTGCCATGAACTCCTTCCTCACATATATGTAAAATGCACCCAGGAGTCAAAGAGGGCTCACTCTTCTTGAAGTGAAGGAGAAGACTCCATTTCTTTTTTTTTTCTTTTTTTCTTTTTTTTTCCTTTGGCGGAACCGGGGATTGAACTCAGACCCTTGCGCTTGCCAGGTAAGCGCTTATTCCACTGAGCCATCTCCCCGGCCCCCAAGGAGAAGAAACATGAACTTCCTTCATTTCAAACTTATCCTCAAGCCAATCCTACCCTAAATATTTGCATGCAGTTGATTTGTCAGCAAAACCTTGAATCCCCATTTACCTGCTGATATTGATTCTTATCTCTTCATAGCCAGCATCTGCCCCTTCTTTCTTCCATATCTTGTTCAGAGGAAGGAAAGGCTATGCATTTGGAGCCATGGGCTTGGCTGGGCTACAGACTTTCATTGTTGCTTCCATGTGGATTATGCCTATGCACAGCAATAATCCCATGGTCACTTCTCCACATCCCTGGAGATGCTCCTGATTTCTCTCCTCCTTAACGTCTTCTATTTTCTTTTTCTCATGACTTTTTTTTTTTCTTTCTGTTTTTTGCTCATCATTTGTTTGGTGAAACAAAGCCTTCTGTTTTTCGTGTTGTATGTGTGTTTGTGTTATAAACTTTTGAAAATTTCACTTATCTGAATTTTTATTATACTTCTATTAGACTAATAATTTAGGTAGGTCCATAGTTTAAGTAGGAAATATTTTTATTTTTACTTTTCAGTTTTTTCATTTACATTTCATTTTATTCATTGTCTTCCAGCTTCTACTGTATAATTAGGAATATGAAGTGATTTTAATTTTTAATTTTTAATAGTACTTGTGTTTTTTGTCAAAGTGTGATTTATACTGGTTCTCCCTATTTTAATGTGGATATAGTATAGTTGCACCAATTTATCTGAAGTCTGACAAGGATGTGCTTTATTATGGATTTGTTTAGGCCATGAGCATTTCACTTTGACAATTCATTTCAAGTCTAGGACATTTTCTTCCCATTACAGTTTTTGAATAGCCATTATTTAGATGTTGGTCTTTCCTAACTATTGCTTTAACTTCTTATGTTTTATATTTTCTTTTCTTTATTTTTCATTCTTTTTAGGAGAAAAAGTTTTAACAGCTTTTACTGTATTCTTCAATTTTGCTATTTTCAAAACTTCAGCTTTTTCTTCTCCATTATTTAAAAGCACTTACTTGTTCTTATCTTGGTGCTAGAAAATCTTTACTTATTTGTCTTACCATGTTAATGATAGCACTTAATTCCCACTTTGTTTTCTTTCTACATGTTATCCTTTTCTTCTAAATCCATTTTATTTTCACTTTATCTCTATAGTATCCTTTATTTTAAAGGTTCTTTTCCTTACAGCAGTACCCCATGCACTTATCATACATGAGGCCTGGGTTTTATACCAAGTCCTCCAAAATGTAGGAAAATAAATCAGTGATTAGAACTCCCAAATTTCTAGAAAAGGTTTGTCAATTTTTAGCCTGTTCTTCTTTAGGATGACTTGACTTTTCTATTGTTAACCCAGAGCATCAGATTTTTTTTTTCAAAAAAACTAATCTCTAGCCTAGCTTTGTGGAAGAGTAAAGCTGGTAGAGTCTTTGTGTCACTAATCAATCACTTGTATTTCCAGATTCAGGGCAAATTTCCCATGAAACCTCTTCTGATACCTAGTTTGTCCTCAAAATTTGAACAAAATTAATTTCATCTTCCATATTTCTTTCGGAATATTTTATATGTTCTTTGATTTTAGAACCCATGAGATTGTAATGACTTGCTTACACATCCCTGTAAGCTTCTCTTTCCTTTTAGAGAAGGGCTTGGTCTTTTCCAACTTTGAAATTCCAAGACCTGGACTAGTATGTACTACAGACAGAATTGTGCTCACAAGCCCCAAATTCATATATTGAAGCTTTAACTCTTAGTGTGATGGTATTTGGAGAGAAAACCTTTGAGAGATGACTAAATTCAGATAAGATCATGGGGTTAAGGTTTCCATGGTGTTATTTGTGCCCTTTTAAGAAGAGACTCCATGAGGATGCTTTGGTTCTCTCTTCCATTTGAGGGTACAGTGAAGAGGTGGCCATCTCTAATGGCCATTGGAATTCATTTTTGTAACCACCCTGATCTCGGGCTTCTAGCTTCTAGATCTTTGGGAAAATGATTTCTGTTTTCTAAGACATTCAAAGTGTGCCACTGTCTCATGGGGTCTGAGTTGATTGGTATAGTAATTAACACTGAGAAGAATCCCATGACAATTCTGAATAAGTCAAGGTGGGCATATTGCTTTTGGACACAAATTTATTATGGCAACAGAGCATTTAGGGCAAAGTACAAAAAGCAAGAAAATCATGTTTACCCATTTCTGATTCTATTCTCTCTGCTAGTCTTTTTTTTTTTTTTGACCATTAAAAATTTATTTCATAAAATGTCTGAAAGTACATCATCTGTAATGAATGTGAATGCTACTTTTAGTGGCAAAGATAACAGAGTCACTACTATCAGTGTTGCTGTAGATCTACTCTACACCTTTGCGTTTGCCAGGGAAGCGCTTATTCCACTGAACCATCTCCCTGGCCCTTAAATATACATTTCATAGGTAGCTGATTGTTGTAGGTAAAATTTTCTAAATGACTGTAGAAAGGATACTCTTTTATAAGAGTATATTTTGAAATTTTTATGGGTATGTTTTAAATTATTGCAAACTCCATAAATATAGAATTCCTCTGCAAATGAATACTAGCTCAGAGCATTCCTTAAGTTTCAGATAGGAGTTTTGAACTCATTCTAATGCTTAATAGTGGAAAACCCACAAGCAAATGTACAATTTGCCTGTGTTTCAGTTTTCTTCTGCTTAACAGCAAGACAAAAGATGCATTTATTTCCAGGAGTGGTTTGGAGGATTATGGGTACAGTCTATACAGGTGCTCAGGCAAAACTACTTTCTCAAGGATAAAGAAAACACAGTTGGAACAGTAGAGTGTCTAGGTTGGTTCTCCAGGATAAGTCTAACCAATTGCTGGTGAGTTGACATATATCAGACTATTCATTATTATACTAAATACTCCTTAAAACTTGCTCTAAACATTTTTGATTGAAGAGAAGATAATATTTTCATATTTATTTATGTGTTTATATTCTAGGAATGAGAATATCCTTCAAAAATGTTATATTTCTTCAGAGAAGAGATGATTTCCTCCATTTATAGCTGATTCTATACTTAAATTGTAAGGTGGTTTGGTAGTTACTTCCCTCGTCTAAATACCATTTTCTCTTATAAAGCCATTTGGAAGATTACTTTATTATTGAGGGTCAAGAATTCTAGATGGTAATAACTCTATATAAAACATTGGATCACATTACTGAGTTTCCACGCAAGGTGCCAAGTAATATTCCTTTCTAATTCCTACAGTCTGAATGTTTGTGCTCCTCCCCTGAGCCCCACCCAAATTCCTACAGTGAAATCCCAAGCCCCCAGGTGATGTGTTGGGAGGTGGGGCCTTTGAGAGATGAATAGATTGTGAAGCTAGAGCCCTCATGTGTAGAATGAGACCCTTTTGTGGAGGCCCCCGGAGCGAGATTGCCCCTTCCACGGTGTGAATGCATACAGAACAGGTGCCGTCTATGAAGCAGCATACGTGCTTGGCAGACACCAAATCCGCTGGCGCCTTAACTTGGGCTCGGAAGCCTCTGAAACTGTGAGGGCTGTTTATGCTGCTTTGTTATAGCAGCCGGAACTGATTAAGACATAAGCCTTTCATGAGGGAGACAATCATTTGCCAATAAGTTTTAATGAGATGATTACTAGAGTGTAGTGCAAATTGCTCTAATATAGGACTTGAACACTGCTACTTCCCTCTAACAACTTGAACCATAAAGAAGTGTTTTTAAAAAATGGCACCTTTTTATCAGGTAAATGTGAATATCAGATATGAATACCAATCAAATCATAAATTAGAAGTTGAAGAAAGAGAAAACTGTCAGTGCCATTCTGAAAAACAAAACAAAGCAAAAAACAAAAAACAAACAAACAAAAACCCCTACATTTTCCAGGGGAGAATAATCTTGCAAATGCATTCTCTTTACCTTTTTCAAAATCACTTTTAATGTACTGGTAGGAAATCAAAATTATATCCAAATGAAGGTTTGTTGAAAAATACACATGTGTCTAGACACTCTGAATTTTTAAAACAGTTTGCAATATTCATTAATATCTTACAAAAGGTAAAACAAGAATATTCTTATTAGACTATCTTCTTGCAATGGAAATTTATATTTTTCATATTAAGAAAATATTGTTTCAGCCAACATTAAATTATACATTATTTTCATAGCATCCTTAACAGTGCCCAAATGCTGTATATTTTTTTGTTTAAAAATATGTTTAAAGCATAATGGCAGGAATGTCCTTGTTTCCCATATTAACCGGCTCCATGAGATTATAAGAATAAGAAAGCCAAGCCAGGTTGCACTTGCTGGAACCTATAAGCCACCAAAGCTGAAACCCACATACTCTGCTTGGGTCCATATGTGGTGATAACCAGAAACACAGAACTCAAGTCCCACATGGTGTACACTGGAATACAACTAGACACTAATTAATCACTGTACTCATGAGATACTTTATCCATGAAGACCATCTGCAGTTTGAATATAGAGCTAGTCCCTTCTGAAACTCAGGTTTTAGAATTTAAAATTTTATTGCCATTTTGGTGGTGGTGAGAGGTGGGACCTGGAGGAGTGATGAGGTTATTAAGCTCTTGCTCTTAAGGGACTGGATTAGCTTCTGTGAGAGCAGGCTGTTGTAAAATGCAGCTGCCTAACAGATTGCATTGGCCTTCTTGTGCTTCTACTTCCTGTCATAGTCTTTCACGTGCTGATGTTATGTTTTTAAATTTCCAATCTTGAAAACCATTAGATAAAATAAAGTTATTTTTATACATTTTTCCTACTCTCAGATATTTCATTACAACAACAGAAAACACAAAAAGATATCATTCCAACTTTAAAGCATTCACAATCAAGACAGGCAGAATGAGCAATAAAATGACTAAAGCATAAAATAGTAATGCAAGTAGACAGACATGTATATTGGTCATTTTCCAACTATGGAGACACAATGTCTTACACACACAAATTGAAGAAGGACTTATTCTGACCCACAGTTTCATCCCATGGTGAGCTGGCTCTAAGGCTGAAGCATTTTGGTAGAAGGGCATGTGGAGCAAAGCTCTCAATTCATGACAGCTGGGAAGAAGGGCACAGGGAGAGAGACAGAACTGAAGGGGCCAGGGACCAGCACACTATCCAATGTCACACAACATGACCTTCCGAGACACACCCAAACATCTGTCTTAGGTGACTTTCAAGCCAATCAAGTTGGCAGTCAAAATTAATCATCACACTATGTGCTCCTAGAAACAACTAAATAACTGAAGTTCTCTGAAGTTTAGAAATGTGGTCTTTTCCTGACTGCTTTAATTGATACTCAGGCAGTTAATTAATATTGGAATTACTCGCCTAATGATAGTTTGGAGTACGATAGCTGGAAATACAAAGACCAATTAGTGTGGTGTTACCATATTCTAAGCAGAAGTAGTGCACCCTTGCATTTGAGAATATATTCTGTGTAGGAAAGAAGAGCTGATATGAGAAATGCTGTCAAAGGAAATCAAGATTGTGCTGACAGTTTTATTACAGTGCATGTGAAGAGTTACGATAAAGTAAAAAAAATCATAGAATTGATCATGAGCATAACTTTTTCCATAGTCATCAGAATGTTCAGACTTGTGTCCAAATGTAACATTTTTCTGGACATTAAAAAGATCCTATCTTCTGCAGAAATCCAAATACAGTAACTTCTGTGGACTACTCTGTGTTCAAGTTGGGAAGTTGTATTAGATGAAACTATCTTCACAAAAGTATATTATTTATATGGCACAGAGTTAAGTATTGAGGAGGAATACAAAGTGAAGATCAAGTGATTTTTATGATCATGTATATTTTACAAATGGTTAAAATGGATAAGGATATGCTTGACTATGAGAGTATGAAGGCCACCCTGATGGAAGAGGCCTGTTCCTCTGGTGAGGCCCAGAGTAACGAGGCTCCACATTCCAGCACTGTTTTATGCTTTCCCCCATGATTTCACTAAGTATTTCATTCTACTTCTTTCCTTCTTTTCAAGTAGATGAAACTGAAGAATTGCAGAAAAAATGGACCAGCAGTGACAAATCTTCAGATTCTACCAGCACTGCCTCATAATGACACTGTTCTTACAGAGGGCACCAGCATCCTTTGTCATTAAATCTGATTCCTACTATTATGTTTCTGTAATAACCAGGTGTCTTCATTACAAGAATCAGAAAAACAATTCACACTTACTTTTTTTAAAAGCATTTGCTGTTCTCAAAATGTAAAAGTCCCAGGTTTCCAGATTTTTGCCAGTTGTTCTGGCAAAACACCTGACATGGATCTGATTGGAGCTTGTTTGGTTTCCAAGTCATTCTTGTGTTCAAAGAAATCATGTACTTGTCACCCCTGTGCTGCATACTGACCCTTGGTGCCTTTTGGTGATATTCTTTCAACCAAAAGCAAATGCATGCAAAATAGGGAATGGGTGGTTCTACTGGAAAACTAGTCTTTCAGAAAAGCACAAGAATTTGTACCTACCATCTGAAGCTTCTGTCTCCTTTGACTTGGCAGAAACCTTTGACACTGATAATGATCCATTCTAGCAACATATTCTTTTCTTTCAGCGCTTGGCATTAGCATTTCTCTTAGCACTCCTTCTCAGACTTCCTCATAGGATACTTCTACGCACTTTTCCAAGTTGCTTCAGATCATCAGTTGTTGGCTATAATTTCCTAGCTGAGGAATATTTGGAAACACATTTGGGCTGTATCTCATCCACTCATAGGTAGGGTTCATCCACTCCTAGTTGGGGCTTTTCACCTGTATGTACAGTGTGTGAAGCTGAGAATAAGGGTGTTTGATTGCTAAAGTAGTCTATGGATTGGTTTGGCATTGGCCTGGCAGTGAATAATGGGAAGGCTTTCCCTGATGCTATCACCTTAAAAGTGGCTCTTGTGGACAGAATATAAACGGCAGGAAGATGGCTCCCAGGATTACTTGTCACTGCTTGCTGCCTGGTACTTCACTGCTTTGCTGCCTTGAACAGTTTTTCCTCTTCAGCGCCCCTCTGCCATGCAACTCTGACTTGGAGACAGCCAAAAATGAACTGAAACCTCTACAAACTGAGCCAATCAAACATATCCTCATTTAACTTTCGGTGTCAGGTATTTGCCTCAGCACTGAGAAAACTGACTATGGCACATCATCCTATCATTTACAAAATTCTGGATTCCCTCACATTGTTTCATCTCCTAACATTCCCACCATTTTAACCTCTTCCAAAATTGTCCACTCTCCAGAATACAATCGCCTATTGTATGGATCCAGCACTCAGGGGCCATCGCCACTTGGAAGACTCACAGCTGTTCCAATCTAACTGGCCCCAAATACATCATGTTTCAAATCCAAGTTGTTCTTTTTTATGTGTTTAGTATAGGATCTACAGGGTCTACTGGGTCTCACTACGTAGATCAGACTCATAGAGATTCTCCTGTTTTCAGCCTCCCAAGCACTGGGATTGCAGGTGTGCACCCCCACACCCAGTCTCAATTGCTGGTTCAGTGTGCCCCTGGGGCAGGGCTGGCACCAAGTTCTTTCCTTAGCCTTTTTTCACTTAGTAAGTGGCACTACGTGTACCAGTAGACTAAGTCAGAAACCTGTGAATTACCTTGATGTTACCCCCTCACCCCATCACTCCTCACTTTGGATGCCCATTCTCTCCCCAAAGCTTGACATTTCTACTGTCAAATGCACTCCATCCTCATGGACTTCATGCTACCCACGTAGAGACACCTTTTCCAAATCATCTCATCTCCTCTTTCTCTAGTCAATTGTGCATAGAGTGATGCATTTGAAACACCAACCTCAAATCTGTTTGTCTCAAGTAAACTTTTAATGAGAATTTACTTTGATCTTCCCTTTATCTTTTGCCTTTAAATATTCCTCAGTATGGCCTGTAGTTTATTCATATCTCATACCTATATCTCCCAGTTTTTTCCTTGCCTCTAGTAACCTAGAAAATTTGAGCTTTTATTTCTGAGTCTATTTTTTCTTGCATGTACAAGTCTTCACAGAATCTGTTTCCCCTGTGTAACCTAGTCTTCTCTCTCCTCTTCATCTTGCTAACTTTTGCTCTGCATCACTTTTTCCAGAGGGCCTTCTGCCATGCTAGCTCTTTCCCAGGCCAGTTGGTGGCTTCTATCCAAGCTCCCCCTGCACCTGTGTATTTACTTTTCAAAACACTTAAAATGCTTAATCAGACAAGTTGCTAAGGTTCTCTTTACACAGGGTGAGCTCTGCTGTTTATTTGCTCATAAGTGCTTTCCTCTGAATGTGGTTGAGTGTTTAAACCAGACATACATGTGCAAATATTGTATAGTTTCCCTAGTATAAGAATTCAAAAGAAGACGAGCTTAAAATTAGCCTAACATGTAAACAATTTTGTATGTTGCTTTTAAAATATTTATTTATTTATTTATTTATTTATTTAATTATTTATTGTGGCCTGCTCATCCCACTGTGGGGACAGGGCTGGCATGGCACAGGGTGCCGGGAATCAAACCATGGTCCCTGTACTTGTGTAAGTTTGCCTAAGGAGGCACTTTAGTCTACTGAGCCTTCTCACCCACACCCTGTATCTTGTTTTTCCTCTTTGTTTTCTGCGTGTGTCAAATCCCAGAACAGCCAGTATCTTTTAACCAGAGTACTGGGATAGCTGTTGAGTGCAGTCTTTCCTTTGCAGACTCTTAACAGTGTTTCTTGTAGAATCACAAAGAGAAATATATCATTGACTAGTTCTATGAAATAGTAATGCATAGATTATGCAGTTAGTCTCATATATTTCAAAGTTTGTCTCTTTTTGTCTTACAGTCTGGATTTAGTGAAATATAATGTCAAAAGCCAGTCTTTAAGAATTGATTTCATAGCAAGTGAGTAAATTACACATTCATCAAAATTGCTCCACAGGTGCTGTTTTGGGAGCTAGGGAGAGAAATTATTTTAAAATTTATTTATGAGTCTTTGAACTGACATTTCTTGTTATTTCTGTCTATGGCTCTCCATCTTGGAGTTTTCACTTTGTCAATGGTCAAATCTATTGTACCTTTGCATCTTTTTTTTTATCATCATTTTTTGTTTTACACTGTGATGCTTTATGTGATCATGCGCTTAGTATTCATAACACCTTTCTCTCCATTTGTAGCTTATTTTCTGTTGAACAGAAGATGCTAGGGGTAATTTTTAGGGTGATAAAGTGAAATATACTTTCCTTTAAGTATCCTAAATGATTTACCTGGAGTTAGGTGAGCAAAAGGCAGAGCTGCCTGGGTCCTTATGCAGACCCTAGCTCTGCATGGTTCTGTAGCTTCGGCTGCCTCTCGATGCCTCATACATTGCTAGTAGTAGTGGATTATGCCTCTTGAAAAATAACTTTCTAGATCTTACTAAAATTGGTTTATCATATTTTGTATGGTTGTTGAAAGAATAAAGCTATTGAATAGACATACAATTAAAGACTGAGCAGCTGACAAGTTTACATGAAATTCTCTAATAGAATGAGAAAAAATAACATTTGATTTTTATGCCATTGTAATTATTATGGATTTCATATATTTTGCTTCATCCCCAAAGCTTTGGTGTACATTTCAATATAAAGCAGCAAACACCTTTTGAGAGCAGTAATATTTTTGGGAGGTAGACTATTAACTTCATGGAAATGCATCCTTAGATTACCCAAGAAATATTTGTAAAATTTGCTTTGTGGGTTAACCAAAGGAAAATGTAAACCTCAGAAGATCTGTGTCAGAGCACTGTATGAATGACAAGAAGAGTAATTGAGAATGAAACTCAGATTGGGCCACTATTTAATGCAGCGGCGACGCTCAGCGGCCCAATGCTTCCTACACCTCTCCACTTCATCTGCAGGAAAGCGGGTCCCTGAGCTGGCAAAGCATCCATCTATTCGTATGAATTTGGCTGAATTGTAAAATCTTCACTTCTATATGATATTTGATGTTTAAAAAGAGAAAGAGGACCTAACAGTTGTGTGTATTTGTGGTCTTGTGTGCAACCTCTTTGCTTTTTGATTGCTTTAAGGACAATTGTCCTCACTGGTATTAAAAAATAAATAACTTCAGCAAAATTGAGCGCCTTTAATATTGCTTTCACAAAACGTCATACATTCAATGTCATTACATTTTACCAAACATGATAGAAAATCTCTCTACTCCATCATATCTAGTAGGGCTTTTCTCTTTTTTAAAACTCCAACTATATATACTAAAAATTGGAAATAAATTGAAGTTTTTTTTTCCTAAGTATAGACAGACAATATCACCAAAGTACTGAAGACTCAAGTTGCCCCAGATTGTATTTTCATGTCATCTGACTCTGAGATCTGAATCCACTGAGGGGTGGGTTCATGGCTGATAGTCATCAAAGCTCTATTCTTGCATTCCTTGGCTGTTCCCACCCACCTGGTTCTTGATTAGAACTGGAATCAGGCCATCAAGAGTCTGCTATGATTTGACTTACATGAGTGATTACTAATCAATAAAGTTAAAGACCTTTCTCACAAATACTATTCGCTACATAACTTCCATTTGGGCTCTTCTTTAATCTATACAATAAGAAAAAGCAATGAATTTCATGTTTTCTAGAGATAATATAAGTATAGATGATCTGCCTACATACAAATCTTCAAGGCAGAAGCTGTTTAATTATCCAAACATATTAAATCAACAATCAGTTACTACTCATCTATATTGTGCTTGATACTGCACTGCCATCAGCTAATGTGGATGACAAAGAATAAAGATCTTTTAAATACAGATTAATTTCCTTTCCTTCCTTCCTCTTTGCTTTTTCTTTTTATGCTTTGTTGTACTAAGTATTGAACCAGGGCTTCACACATGTTAGGCCTGTGCTCAAATTCTTGGCCAAATATGAGCCACCATTTACACTTGATTCACTTAATTTTAAAAGGCTTCTAAACTCCTAATTCTGAATTTCTAGGAAATTGGGATAAGCACACTCAGATAGATTCATTAGAGATTTTTTTCTTTAGGGTGACCTAAATATGCCTTTTTCAAGATTTTTTCCTCTTTTGTAATGTTCTTTAAAAAATCCTTATGTTGATCTTAGTTTGTATCTATCAGTGTCACAAAAGGAAAGACTTAACACATTTAATCAGGACATTTAAAGAGGTGTTTATTTGCAAAGGGAGTAATTACAAAGATAACAAAAGCATCTGGAAATCAAGAACAATAGTGCAGACAGCTAACACCAACAGAGGCAAAATCCTGAATAACTAGCGAATCTAGAGGTTAATGGGGTGGTAGAGGGGTTATGTCACATAGAGCACTGGCGTGAAGTCAAGAGGCCAGGCCAGCCTAATATGGTCTTACAGAAAGGAGGCAAGGAAAATAAAGTACTTGACTTCACACCCACCCCAATCACTTAGTGGATTTCATTTACTAAAACCATTTGGAATCCAGAGAGCTGAAGAATTCTTTTCTAGACTCCATACAGACGTAGTCTGGAAGTTTTCAAGAAAGAGAAATCAAAATTCAAATGAAAGATATCTGGCATAGCTTTGAATGACATTTTACATCAGCATGCCAAAACCATGAGAACACAAATAGTTCAAACAATTTTTATTTTTTTATTTTAAAGAAAAGAAAAAAAAACAATAAAAATAATGGTATAAAATTTCAAAACAAGACTGTAGGAGAGCAACAATGTTCAGTACATTACACATTGTTATCATCAAAACAGATGCTCATAATATAAGATATAGGCATGAAAAACTGATCAAGTAATATAGGCATATAGCTATTCTTTCAAAGAGCTAACAGCAATCAGTGGTCTATCTATCCTATGTATCAGTTACCTTTATCTTGTTGCTGGTACAAAATACTCAACACCCAGTATTAAGGAAAGGAAGATTTATTTAGCTCACAGTTTGTGGAGTGTTCAATCCATACTCTGCTGGCTCTAAGGCAGAGTGGTACATAGCAGAGGGTAGCAGTTCATGATGGTGAAAAACAGCAAGAGCAAAGAGAAAGGTGGCAGCTGTGGTGTATAGGAAGCATCTGTTTCTTCCTCACTGACTCCTTGGAGGAAATGGGATGAATCATTCTTCTGCAATTTCCTTTCCATATCCTTTAAACATTGAGTCACTCTAGGAAGGGCTGTCGACACCCTAGGTAGGACCTCCATGCCCTAGGAAGGGGCCTCTGCGTCCTAGGGAGGGGGTGTGCAACTATCCAATGTCAGTGTCCTCTTCTTACACAGGATGAGGATGTTTACAAAGTAAGAACCCTGGCTCTGTGCAAAGTCACTTAATTAAACTTCTAAACTTCTCAAGTTGACACTATCTATCTATCTATCTATCTATCTATCTATCTATCTATCTATCATCTTGTTTATTTATTTTCATTTTTCCCATTCCTTCTTTTCTCCTTTCTCCCATTATAGTTTCTCTTTCCTTTTGATCACTTTCTTCTCATTTTACAGTATCTATTGTGCATGTTAGGTCTTATTTACTTTTTTATTTTCCAAAACTAGGGAGACAATACAATGTTTGCATGCATTAGACTGGTTTACTTTATTTATAAGTATGGATTCAAGTTGCATCTATTTTCCTATAAATGTCTCAAGTTTATCCTTCTTTATAGCTGAGTAGTGTGTCATTGTATAAAAATACCACATCTTTTATAACTATTCCTTGGATGATGGACATTTTGCTGTTTCCAAGATTTTGCTATGACAAATTATACTGCTATAAACATGGGTGCATATATAACACTGTAAGATGATATTTTCAGTTCTTCTGGAAAAGTACCCAGGAAGATAACAGCTGGGTTGGATGGGACTTCTAATTCTAGTTTTTTTGAACAATCTCCAGACTTATTTCTAAAATGGATGCACCAGCCTACACTACCACCAATAGCCCTGAAAGTATTTGTTATTGGTTGATTTCTTGATGATACTGGGATAAAATGAAATCTCAGTGTTATTTGCAACTGTATCTCTGGAACAAACAATGATGTTGAACATTTTTTCATGTATTTATTTGCCACTTGTATTCCTTCATCTGACAAGTGTAAATGCATCTGAGATGCCCATTGTGAACTGTGTCTTTGAATACGGGTGTGCTGATTTTTTTAAATTCTTTATATGTTCTAGATATGAAACGTTTGTCTGAGAGGAAAAAAGCTAAACTTTTTCCCTCACTATGTAAGTTATCTTTCCACACTATTAGTGATTTATTTTGAGGTGTAAAAGCTTTTCAGTAAGATGAGATCCCAGTTGTTGATTCTCTGATGTATTTCCTATGCAGTTTGGGTTTTATTCATGAAGTCTTTACCTACTACTATGTCTTCAAGAGATCTACCTACTCTCTCTTCTAGTAAATTTAGTGTTTCTTTTCTAATATTTAGATCTTTAATCAATTTTGACTACAGTTTAGTGTATGGTGATACACATGGGTCTAGTTTTAAGTCTTTGACCTGTAAAGAGCCTGTTTCTCCAGCACCATTTGTTAAAGAGGCTATCTTTCTTCCAGTGAACATGTTTAGCCCCTTTGTCAAAGATAAGGTGGGTTAATGTGTTTGTGGCTGTGTTGCATCTTCTAAACTGGTCCACAGGTCTACTTTTTGCCAGTACCATGCTGATTTTATCATAGTAGCTTTGTAATGTAATTTCATGTCAGGGATTATGATACCTCTTGCCTTTCCTTTGTTGCTCTGGATTGCTTTTTCTATTGTATGTCTCTTCTGTTTCCAGATGAATTTCAGAAATATTTTCTCTAGTTCTGTGAGGCATGCTAATGGTGCTTTAATTGGGATTACAATAGATCTGTATAACAATTTGGGAATACAGACCTTTTCACTATGTTCCTTCTTCCTATTCATAAGCAATTGGATCTTTCCATTTTCTGATGTCTTCAATATCCTTTTTCAGAGTACTGTAACTTTCAAAATATAATCTTTTACTTCCTTTCTTAGATTAATTCCTAAGTATTTTATTTTGTACACTATAATGAAGAGTGTTATTTCCCTAACTTCTTTCATAGTAAGTTTGTTGTTTGTGTACAAGAATGCTATTTATTGATTTTCCAGTATTGTCTTTGTATCCAGCCATACAACTGAATGTGGCTATTAACTCAATGATTCTTTTGGTCGCATTTTGGGGATTTTCTATGTGGAGTATCTAGTCATCTGTAAATAGCAAAAATTTAACTTTTGTATAAAGTCAGGAATAGTTTTAAGAAGATGTGTCTTGTTCAAGAGGCTATCTTCCTTCCAGTGAACATGTTTAGCCCCTTTGTCAAAGATAAGGTGGGTAAGTGTGTTTAGCTGTGTTGCATCTTCTAAACTGTTCCACAGGTCTACTTTTTGCCAGTACCATGCCGATTTTACTATTAGTCATCTTTCCTTTTGTTGTAACACAATACCTGACATCTAAGATTAGAGAAAATAGGTTTATGTTTAGCTCAGAGTTTTGAGGGTTCAGTCCATGGTGACTGGCTGTAAGGCCTATAAGGCATGGCAGAAGGGGCTGGTGGAAGTAAGTTGCTTAACCCAAGAAGCAGATAGAGGGGAAAAGTTGGGCCAAGATCATACCTTTCCTGTCTGAACACCAAGTAATCTGCCCCTTTTCACGTGGCCCTACCTCTTAACTGAATATTTAGCTATGACTTTAGCAGTGGATTATTAAATCACTTTCCAAGAACGCTGCTTCTGAACATCTTAGATTTTAGGGGACCTTTTTTAATCTAAATTACAACACCCAAAATTTTATATCTAATATAACACATAATGTTCAGAGTGCTATTCAGAAGACTTAATCAGTCACTACTGAGCAACAGAAAAGAGCACACATCAGGGGATTCCTGAAGCAGGGGCATTTCCTTCCTGCCTACTGCATTCTGAGACATCACATAGGTGCTCATAATGCCATTGGCTGTAGTGTGCTGGTGCTGAGCCTCAGCTTTGTGGTTTTTAAGTTGAAAAATGAGAGAATCAACATTTTTATGACTGGGGACAGAGTTAAAGCTTGACTTCTGCCTCTAACTGTGGGATTTTGACCCAGTTCTCAACATAAACTTTCTGTAAGAATGGGTTATCTTTGGCACTGAGATCTAGCCATTTCTTTGGAGTCATGCTGGTTGCTAGCTCCTCTGGAAGACTGGCTATAAGGAGTCAGTTTTTGTTAACCTTCACCTCTGTAGGTAATGCTGTCATGTGATATATTGTTTGTATTCCTATCACACCAAATTTGTAAGGATTTACCCTGTGGAATCATAAGGGATATATTGCAAGTTATGAAAACTTTATTGTGCATCTCAATCATGTTAATTGAATGAACTTAGCTGAGTTACTTCATTATTTTGGTGCTGTTATCTTAAACAAACAATAAGAGCTGAGTAAAAAGAGTCTCAGAAGATTCTTTTAGCAATAACATTCTTTGGTCATTTCCATTGGTTTCTAGGATATATAACAATGCCTTAAAACTATGATTGAGCCCTCGGGCCGCCCCCACCACTCCTCAGTGCCTCCCCCACCCCGCCCGCCGAGTAGGATTTTCTGCCGTGTTCCGGGAGCCCCCAGACCCAGTCCTAGCCCAGGTCCGGTGAGTGTGCGAAGAGTTTCCTGCTACCCTGC
>NW_004524728.1:4680971-4685151 GCF_000260255.1 Octodon degus | reverse complement strand
AGCTATGTGTCCAGTGCAACATTGTTTCAATAGACCAAAAAAAAGATAGAAAATAAAATTTGAAACTAAGGCTATGCTTTCAGAACCTGACAGTCAGAGTTCAACAACATTACCTCAAATAAACTTGGCAGCCTTACAGGTAATATCATTTAATAATAATTCATTGGATACAAGGATGTGTTTCAATAATGATTACAATAGAAAATGATTTTTCTTGCTTAGGAACTCTACGTATTAGCATTCTATAAGAATACTTTCATATGAGAGATACAAAATTCTGATGAAGGTTTCAATGATAGTTCTGTCATTTGATATAATCACCTATCAGTACCAGTTGAAACCTGGTTTCAATTTCAGTAGTAGTTTCAAGTAGTTATTTCAGAAAATGGAGTAAGTGTAATTTTCTTTATTATTGTCTGAATTTTCAAACTTTCAGCAAACAACACACCTCACTGACCACAGCTAGCAGTATGGCTCCTTACTTCAACAATAACAGAAATTAAAACAGATATTCAGCATGGAAACAGCTTTAACTGCAATGGAAGAGAAAAAGAAGGGTGGGGCAGCTCTGAGGAAGGTCAACCTAGTGCTCCCACACCGCAGCAAAGTGGGGTCAGTTTTCAGTTGTTGTGGAGACTGAGGTATGCTTCATCATTGTTTCAGCCTTCGTTCTGTAGCTCTGGGGACGTCCTGATGACTGATGGCAGTGAGATCACTGACTCCACCTTGAGCCATCTCTGTCCTGGGAGGGTCTGCTGGAACCCAGGCGGCCACTGATTTTGGTTAATGATGACTTCTGTAATAGCTGAGGTATGATTCAATGCTCTTGTGTATCTCTTATTTTAGAATCCTCAGGCTTGAAAGATGACAGGTTAGGAAAATTTGGGGCTAGTCAACCTTGCTTTTTCCATCTTTTTTTCTATATTTTTTTTTCTGTATTTTAGGGAAGGGTCTACAGGGTATTCAGGGTCTCATTACTAGATAGCACTTGCAGTGATTCTCCTCTTTACAGCCTCCCAAGTGCTGGGATTGCAGGCGTGTCCCACCATGCCCAGTCTCAATTGCCATCTCAGGATGCCCGTGCTTGGGGCCCACACAGCCAGCATGGCAGGCCCAGGGATCGAACCCCCAGGCCCTATGCCTGCTTGCAGGTGCTTTAATCTCCTGAGCTATTTGGCCGGCCCTTGTTTTTCCAATTTTTAAACAGACATTCTCTAAATGACTTAACATGCCTGCATATGGAGCCTTAGAAGGAATCTGACTCAAAGTTTTCATGACATGAAGGTCAAGCTTTTAGATACCCACTTAGAGCTAGGGGAAGAATCAGAGTTTCTAACAAAGTACTCTTTTAGGTCACAGGCTGGCTCAGAAGAAAACATGAATTAGGCTTTCACTGAGTTGCTATGGAGAGCTGAGGTATGATTCATCATGATTTTAGCCTTAGTTCTGTAGCTTTTAACCCCTAAGGGCTAAAGCATTTGCTGGTCCTGTGTCCTTATGGCGCACTCTGACTGTGTCACTACCTTCAGCAACAGAAATGCCATTTCCCTGCAGAGCACAGAATAGTGGAGGTCTGAACTCTTCCACCAGGGTCTCCACTGGCAAGATTCATTCTGACATCAGCTGGGTGGGTGACCTTGTGACTATAGTAATCATTGCTCAATCAACAAGGTCAGGGAGCTCTTCTCTGTAGCAGTTATGCATTTATATACAAGTTTAATAATTTTAAATAAGAATTTAAAAATCCATTTTAGTTAAATGCATTATAGATCATATGGAAAGCTACCTAACGAGAAGATTTTGAAAGCATTTGTCAGGTTTATGGTGTAGGAAAAAAAGCTGCATCTATCTTCTGATTATTTTATTTATCTTCATAGATCTTTTCTTGAAAATAAATCTGTGAATTACATATTCAAGAGTAAGTTCAGCCCTTGTAGAGCTTGAATCTTACTTATCAGTAAAGTACTGAACTTGCTAGGTAGTATTTTATCTAAGAAACATCTTTCTGTGTGTAGGAATTTTGAGCCTAATTAGAGTCAGTCTCTTGAATACACTGATGTTGTTTTCCTAAATGCCAATCGGCCTCCCATGCACTGCTCAGAAGCTTACAAAGGGCAGATGTGCAACAAAGCATGAGTAGACTACCAAGAGCATCTTCGTATTGTGATTAGGTATTTCGTGCTTATTTTTGTAGCTGTAACCCACACTGGAAGAGTCAGCCTATATTAAAGAGTTCAGTTTTCCGACAATTATCAAAAATCCCTTCTTGTCCTTAGGTCCAACAGATATATAGAAGTAAAGTTTGTCATTGTTATTTATGAGCAAATATAAAAACACTTACTAAAATATTTGTATGTTTTTGCAAAGATTTATGTAAACAAATTAGATACTTTTCTGGAGGCTTCCCTTGTCCTGGTCAAGTGGTCTCAGATCCCATGGGCTTGGAGCACACCTCATGAATATTCATTTCTTTAAAATCTACACACTATTTTTAATTTTTATAGTAAATAATCTTTATCTGCTCCTCTGAGATGACATTTCCAACAGTCACAGGTTCTTTTATGACACTTCTACAATACACAGTACAATTTTTTCCTCTGATAAATGTAAGCACAAATGCTAAGTAAACAATGAGGTGCTGTCATTTGAGATTTATCATATGTCATAGATTAAAGAACTATTATTTAGCAGACATTCAACAAATCAATTTGGGGAATAGTCAATTAAAATATATTATTTTAAATGACACATAGTAACTATATATATTTATGGGGTAAGATTCTGAATTCTAATAAGTTCCCAGGTAACACAGATATTACTGATTTAAGGACCACTTTTTGAGAAGTAAGAGTCTAAAAAATATTGCAGATTTTCTCTTCTATTTTTAGAGTGCAACCCCATAACTTTTATAATCACAGTGCTGAGGATCAGAGATTACAGAAGTTAAAATTTTGAACACAAAAATGTTACCAGATGGAACTGACCTTAGTTCCTAGCTGTGCAGTAAAAGCAAAAACCAAACAAAACAGAAAACTAGAGATGGATGGGTTGGTGATTCCTCAGGCTTGAGACCCAGTTGTCTCAACACTAGTCATAGCTGGGAAGGCTGAACTGACCTCTGAGCTTTGCAGAGGGTGCCCACTGGAACCTACAGTAATATCAGTGCTCAGCCAGAGCCTGGGGCTTCCAGACTGGATGTTTGCAAAAGACAAACAACAGCAATTTTTGTGAAAACTTATGTTAATAACATACAGGACACAGGTAAGAAGTGCTAGAAATGTTTCATAAAGTGTCTCATTAGTCATTCGTAATTGAATCTTTCATTCTAAATTTGTTGAGTCTGCAACTTTCCAGGACACTGGAAGAATCTGTAGAGAAGACATCTATTGTCCAGTCTTAGGATTTTGTCTTTGAGAAACTTACCAACAGAGAAAGTATTATTTCTATATACAAAGTGGTTACTAATAGTACTGTGGTGTATAGAAGGAATAACACTCTATACAACAACAGAATTATTATGGCTGGAAACAATTCATATTTCAAAAAAAAGGTAGTAGAGAGAATTTTGAATGCTTCCAAAACAAAAACAATATCTGAATGTGGTAAACAATGCTAATTATTGAGGGGGCTGGTGAGATGGCTCAGTGGTCTAAAGCACCTACTTAGAACAAGCTAAGCTAGGCAAAGCACAGGGACCACAGTTCAATCCCCCAGCACCACATGCCAGCCAGCCCCACCCTCTGGTGGGCTGAGCTGGCCACACACACTAAATAAACAAATAAACAAACAATGCTAATTATTGAGATCTATCATTACATATCATATTCATATATTGAAATGTCACACTGTATCAATAAATATGTAAAACCAAGTATCAAAATATGTATTAAATCTATATGTGCACATATATGGTTATGCATTAAATAAGTATGTGTATATATGTGCATTTGTGTGTAATTGTGAACCAGAACACACTAAATGCCATATTAAATACAAGAACCAATCTAACAACTACAAATTTTGAATGAATACTTGGAGAAGCCCAGGAAACTTACTATAATTCCACACACTTGTGTCCTTATTTTTGA
Organism: Octodon degus; assembly: GCF_000260255.1. Lineage (NCBI taxonomy): Eukaryota > Metazoa > Chordata > Mammalia > Rodentia > Octodontidae > Octodon > Octodon degus. The sequence continues at coordinate 4,681,063 of NW_004524728.1, read as the reverse complement.
AGATTATTTGACTTGTTTTGTTTACTCAAGTGTCCCAAAACCCCTTTCTTCATTCTCAGATGTGTTTCCCCTCTATTTTTATCAATAAAAGT
>NW_004524728.1:4679907-4680871 GCF_000260255.1 Octodon degus | reverse complement strand
TGAAGATTATTTGACTTGTTTTGTTTACTCAAGTGTCCCAAAACCCCTTTCTTCATTCTCAGATGTGTTTCCCCTCTATTTTTATCAATAAAAGTTAAATAACAAGGAAGCACTCATTTCATTTCCTATGACAAAATCAGGTCAAACTTTAATTCCCTGTACCCACTTTCTACTCCTTCCCTTTTTTCATATTTTTAATCTGTCCATACCTAGTCTTTCTACTCTTAGCATTCAATGAAGATCCAATAAAGGGTACTCCTTTTGCAAACCCACCACCTCATTTGAGAGATCAAATACCGCCTTTTAAGTAATCCTTTTTATCTGATTTAAAAACACGGTTTAATACTGTTCAAAACTTTTTCTTAAAAGCCAAATTACATTGACATATTATCCTTTTGTCATGGACTCAGTTTTCAGCTCATTTGCAATACAACTTTCAAAGTAAACTGCTTCTTTTCATCTTCTCCCCATCTACATGCTGTGAGTGGAGTTACCCATCCCAGTAAGTGAATAATTTCTTCTTCGTCTGTTCTCATGACTTTAATTTTGTCTGGCCACATCTCCTTAGAATTCTCAGGCATGTCTGGCATCCTTGGCTACCTTTTGTCTTCAAGAAGTCCCTTCTTTTCTTGGTCTCAATATGAACACTATCTTGGTTTCTCTTTTATACTCATGGAAGTTTCTTCCAAGTGCACCTTCCAAATTTTGAAGTCCTAAATCTCAAGCCTTTGCACCTTTCTCTTCTGTATATATCATCTTTATCTATGTCAGTCTATATGGATACCACTCAATTTCTTGGTGTTAAATCAACTTAGAGGGTGCTGTGTAGTATTTTGAGATTTTCCTTCCTGATTTGGAGATGTGAAAAATGTTGAGATAGGACATGGCAGAGAACAAAGGTACAGACTTATTCAGAGCCACTTTAGAGAGTCACAAGAACAGAAGACTCAGAGCTGGTTTATCT
>NW_004524728.1:4655742-4673743 GCF_000260255.1 Octodon degus | reverse complement strand
TCACTATGCAGCTCGGGCTTGTAGTGATCCTCCTGTTTTCAGCCTCCCCAGCACTGAGATTACAGGTTTGTGCCACCATGTTTGGACTTGGTGGCCAGCTCAGTGCACTTGGGCTGGTGCAGTGCCAGGGATTTATTTTTATTCAAAAAAAATAAAAATAGAGACTGGGTGTGGTACCAAATACGTAAAAAGGAGAATAAGAAATAATTTTGCAAAAAAAAAGCATTGAAAGTTATACAGAACTTCACTAAACAAAATGATAGGAATTCAACAATGATTGTGATGCTGCATATTGTTGTATTCAAATTAGTTATTTATGTTACCATATATAAGCATGTAAAATTGTTCAAAATAATTAAAAAGGAAAAAATTAAGCATTAATTTTTGCTTCAATATACCAGTAGAAGTCAACAGTAGAAATATCCAAGCTATCCTGTAAGTACCTATATATTTTTCTCTTCCTTGTTTTATTTTTTTCTGTTTTCCTTCATTCAGTTGTTCCTTTCCTTTGAACAGTTTCATTACCTCTCAAAGTATTTACTGTACCTTTCAGATTTTATTTACTGTTACGAGTTCTCACACTAGGGAGACAACTGATGTTTACACACATGGGTTTGATTCATTTCATGTATGAGTATGGTCTCTAGTTACATCATTTTACCAATAAAAGCCTTGAATTCATCTTGCTTTATAGCTGAGTAGTGCTCCCCTATATAAAAATACCACATCTTTTTTTATCCATTCCTCAGGTAATGGCTATTTGGGTTGCTTCCAAGATTCAGCTATGGCAAATTGTGTTGCTATAAACATGGGTGCACATAAGTCACTGTGGTGTGATGTTTTCAGTTCATTTAGAAAAAATAGCCTGGAGGAGAACAGCTGGGTTGAATAAGACCTCTAATCCTAGTTTTCTGAGGAAACTCCATACTGATTTCCACTACCTATGCACTTAGCTACTATATTTTTGACAAAGGGCTGAATATGTCCAGGGGAAGAAAGATTGTCTCTTTAAGCTCAATTGCCTATGTTGTAGGGTAACAATAATAAGCTTATCTTCTGGATGGTTACCAACCTAAGTTTGCAAACCAAAAATTAGAGGAAAAAAGAGCTAAAAGGACAGCCAATATTGTGGCCCTAGCCTTTCAAGGTCAGTGAAGACTGAGGACATAGGAGAATCTGTACTGTAACATTATGTAATTCAGTTGTGTCCCAAATTTTCTGATCAAGGAGATTATGGGGACACAGAGGAAAGTGATTGATGATGTAAAGTGTGCCTAAGGAGAGTCACATGGAGAGAAAACATTCTCTCAGGCTTTCACAGACAACAAACTGATCAAGTCATGGCCATGACTCATCCACATGGCTGACACTGACAAAGGATCTACAAAGTGCAGTATGGGGTTTCAGGATAAATCCTGAGGGGATTTTGCTGATAATATCAGACAAAAAAGTTACAGTTCTTGTTATATGGGTCTTGCTTTGTCTTGGTCTTAACCATCCAGCAGAAAAGTATAAAAAGGAGGTATAAAAAGTAAAGCCATATTAATATGCTGAGCTGTAAAAGGTTCAAGTCAACAACTTCTGATATGGCCAGTCCTATGGAAACCCCACTACTTTTATGGACTACTGGGCTATATTGGAATGTTTTGCTGAATTCACTCACCTACAATATTTAAATGACAATGGAATACCCTTCCCTGACAAAACTAAACAAAAAAGATGGATACAAATGAATGACTATTTGGTATCTGTATATTTAAAACAGTTAGGATAGATATACAGCTGCATTCTCTCAATTCAGTGAATAGAGAGATTTGTTCTAATAGTGTCTATGGACAGGATATTACATCTGTATCTTGTACTATGAATAACCAGTAATACAACAATATGCAATGTACTAATTATTGAAACTGTCCTACTAATTAGTTTTGAAACTGTCTCATTGCTATTTGTTTCTCAATAAAATTACTAAAAAAGAGAAATGATGTTGGCAAAACTGGCTTTCTACATGCCAAAGACTAAAATTAGACCTATACCTATCACCATGCACTAAATTGAAGTCAAAATGGATCAAAAATTTAAATATTAAAACAGAAATGTTAAATCTACTAGAGGAGAAAGAAGGTAGAAATCTTGAAGCTGAGAGTTCATGAGCAACAAACAAATTTCAAGGGAAATACTTTAAAGAATAAACAACTTTTCTTATTGAAAAGTTTTTGCCCTGGAGTCTCTTTTAAAAGGCTACTAATCCTAATCACCTCTTAGAGGTTCCACATGTCAATATATCATTTTGGGATTAGGATGAAGATATAGGATTTTTTGAGGGACACCAGACCCATGATGTGAATAATCTCTTGTCCTAATGTACTTCTGAGGGTTTTTCATTTCATTTGGTTTTCTTCCCTGAGCTAAACTCCATATTAAATATGATATTTTAAGTTTCTTCTTTCTCCTCTCCTTCTACTATTCCTTCTTTCCATTTTCTCCCCTTTTCATTACTTTCTCCTTTTTTTCCCAGCAGATCTACCACACTGTCCTACAACCAGGTATGACAGCTTTTCCTCTATCTGTCCAGTTAGCCCAGTGAAGAACTCTGTTCATACATGCCCTTTTTCCTCTTTCCTCAAAGGTGATACCAGAGCTTTTTCTTTCTGGCCACCGCTCTATGTACCTTCAGATTTCTGTCAACTTCCTCCCCAATGTTACTGCAAATCCCCACCAGCGGCCATCTCTTTCTGTTTCTGAAAGTACAGCCTCTCTTTTCCTTAGACAGTGTTTGTGAGAAAATAACAAACTCTATGTAATTATATTTCTAATTCCTTGGTTTGAGTTATATTGAGAGTACAGCCTTAAATCTTCTCTATATTAGTCTTTGTTTTTCAGAGGAGGAGATCATATTTCATGAGTAAATCCTAAGTGCACTGTCCCTTATCATGCACACTGGTGGTTGGGGTGTGGGAGGCACCCCTGAATAACAGGTGTCTCTTGCTAGGAGGCTCACACCCTCTTCACATTCTTTCACCCTCAGATTAACTAAGTGCAGGTCTGATGTGGTTCCTAAGAGCTGGGATCTTCCTGAGGCCCCGTTTGTGGCTGTGATTTTGCACCAATCTTATTTGCCCATAATTGCATAGTGAACTTGTTAAGAAGAGGCCCCCAGCTGAAGAGGTGGGATGCTGGAAGTGTGCTTGTGGGGGCACACAGCAGGCTGGTACATCTTTCCTGTGCCATCTCCTGGCCCCCATGAAGTTACCACCTTGCCCTACTGAGCCCTTCTGCTGGGATGTCCCTGCCTTGGAGCCAGTTGATCAGAGACTGAAATCTCTTGAACTGTGAGCTAAAATTCCAGAGGACAGATATTTTGCCCCAGCAATAGAAAAAGCTGCCCAATGTACTTTTCAAATACTTTTGCTTCTTCAATGTCAGAGAAACTTTCAGCTTTCTGCCCAGAATTAGAAAGAGACAATATCCTACAGTTCAGGTTAATATGCATAGGTGGTACCTTGGTAGTTACATTTTATACCCTCATCCAGTATTTCCTAATTATAATCCCTGAAGGGCTATTTCAATTAAAAAAAGTTTGTGTTAACATCACATTAAATGTACATACATGTAAAGTTGAAGATACACAGCAGATTGAGAAATTCTTAAGCCCATATAAGAGGTTGCTTTTGCTCATGGGACCCTGAGTATGTGGGAATAGGCATCAGCCACAGGTAGACCTGCCCTCGGGGAGGTCTGTGGTTCTGCTGCAGCCTTTAGGGATTTACAAGTATTTGCTTAGCCGTGGTTATAAATTCAGCATAGATTAGTGTCTGATAACTACTCTGTGCCAGGCATTGTGATGGGCCCTGTAATAACACATCCATAATACACTCCACACACCCCCAAGTGACTTCAGACCCATTCAGAAGTCCATGTCTGGCCACCAAATCAGCTTAATGTGCAGATGGTAGAACACAGAGAAGGTGAGTAGCCTGGCAGGCTGGAGGAAGAGGGAAATCTTTAGGAAGACTTCAGAGGACTAGGCACTTGAAATGGGATTTGATGCCATGGAGTTAGAAAAACACTGGAGGTAGCAGGACTGTTCTTCAGATCTAAAAGCACAAAAGTCTCTGGAAGCTTAGGGACACTGGGACAGATGGTGTGTATGATACCTGAAGGGATCAGTTGTGAAAGAAGGAGCCAATGAAGCAAAGCCCCATTTATAAGAGACTCTGAGTCACTCATTAAGTATTCTGGCTTTTCTTCTGAAAAGCTGTGCAATACTACTGAGGAGTTATGAATCCAGATTTGACTTAAACAAACTTTTATTTTGGGCAAATGATTCTGGCATGCTGTGACTATGGAAAATGGGACAAGTGTGGAAAAATTTTTCATGTTGTTGGAGTAGATAATACCTGGAGAGTCATATCTTTAACAAAGCATGAAACAGAAAGAACAGGATGGGGCAGGAGTCTGTGAAGTTGACCTAAAACATGAAGATGCTGCAAAGGAGACAACGAGGAAAGAATGCCTGGACACAGCCAGAGACACTGGCATGGAGGTCAGGAAAGGTCCTCTGTGGAATGGAGTTCAAAAGAATTGATGGTCAAAAGTTTCCACTGTTGTAGTAAGTTCCAGTAAAAACAGTCCAGTGGGAAGGTAGGTACCAACCTGAATTGGCAGCAGATGTTATCAGCGACCATGGAAAGAACAATCCCTTTGTATAATGAAGTCCCCTACATTTGAGGAGTAAACTGGAGGTCTGGAAGTTGAACAGTAAAAATAGTAATGAGACTGTTCCAGAAATGTGACTGCTAAAAGACAAATTCAAGTCAGGATCTCGAGAGCTGGTTTGCCTATTGAAGGGGAAACTGGCCTGATGTTTGTAAGATGAAAAGGTCTGACAGTGGGGGAGACTAAAAGCATGCAGGGTGGAGTTTCTAGATAAGTCTGTGCTGGAAGGAGGGTATCTTTCTGCGAGTCATCCTGTGGGTGGCTTCGAAGAGAGAGAAGACAAGGTTGAGGAAATCCTTAGTGGATTCCTCCATTTCCACTTGGAAATGTCTGCACAGCTTGGGGCCAGGGGATAGGACTGACTAGTGACTGAAGGAAAGCAATGGAGAAGCCAGAACTAGGACAGAGGGAGTCTGCGAGGCAATCCAGATGCACACCGGCCCTGGAATTAACAGAGCAGGTTCAGGGGGCTTGCTGAGTGGATTAGAAAAATCTAGAAGCCATTCAAAGGATCAGACCTTCTGGGATTTTAAGAACCACAACTTCATTATTATGTGGTTGTGGAGCGCCGCTTTCAATGAATAGTTTTAGTTCTCCAGAAATAATTAGGTTGAATCCCATTGTAATTGTCTGTTACGTGGCTTACATCTCATTTTACTGTAGAACATAATTTGTATTCATGGGAAGAAAGGCCTCTGTCCTACAGAATACTTTTATACTTCAAATTAATATTTCCTCAATTGTCTAATGTGATTGTATTGAAATTGTTAGTATGTACTTTTTAAAAATAAAAAATGAATCAAATATTAGGTATGTATATTTTATAAATTCAAATACCCAATAAAAAGAAGTAAATTTAAAATATGTTGATTAATATTTTCTAATTTTAAGCAATATATGCCACCCCATGTTTGCTAAGTTCATTTCAGCCTAATAAAATTTTCTTTAGTGAGTGAAAATGAATTTATATTGAAATAGTGGTTCTTCCCCAGTCCTTTAAAATCAGTAATGCATGTACTTTATATATGTCTTTGCATAATAATGTTTGTTATTATGTTTATTATTATTATTACATTTATTGAGTGACTACTATGTGTTAATATTGTTTGCAGAAATTTTACTATTAAAGTTGGTCATTTATTTCTGTGGGGTTTGCATTCATACATTCAACCACAGATAGAAAATATTTGAAAAATTATTGTATCTTTACTGAATATGTATAACACCTTTCCTTCTCATTAGTCCCTGAACAATGCAGTGTAACTATTTACATGACACTTACACTATATTCAGGGATGTCAGTAACCTAAGGCTGACTTAAGGGAGTCAGAAAAATGGGCATCAATTACAGCACTGCACCATTGTACATGCGACGCTTGAGTGTTTCTGGAGTTTAGTATCTGGACATGCAGAGTACTTCCATCAAGCCCTTGAGGGTGTTAAGGGATGACTTTATCATCTCACTTAATCTTCCCAGCAAACATGTAAAGTAAGTACTAGTATGGATATAAGACCATGGGAGTAAAGATATTTTCATTGCGCTCACTGCTGTATTCTTTTTTTTAATTTTATTATTTATTTTTTTATTTTAGAGAAGGGTCTACAGGGTGTTCAGGGTTTCACTACTAGACCAAATTCATAGTGATCCGCCTGTTTACAGCCGCCCAAGAGCTGGGATTACAGATGCAGACCACCATGCCCAGTCTCAACTGTTATCTCAGCACGCCCCAGGGGCAGGGCCTGGGGCGGCAGGTCCGAGATCAACACCCCTTCCCTGCCTCCCCACCTCCACCCACAGCTCCTGCCCCCGTTTGCAGGAGCTTTAATCTGCTGAGCTATTTGGCCAGCCCTTCACTGCTGTGTTCTTACTGCATGGCAGCTAGTAGGCATGTAAAACAGAGTTATTCTATAGTTAAAATTATACTTAACAGATGAGGAAACTGAGCCACCGAGGAGCTAAAAATGATTCATCCACTATAATTGAAATGTTAATTAAATGAGCAAATAGAAGAAAGTGACTTACATTGGTAAGGATGAAATTCCCTCTCATGTGCGAGGTGTTCAGTCAGGGCCCAGCACAAATGACCGGTTAGTATTATTAGCATTATCCGCTCCTTGCTGTGTCTTCCTGCTGCGCACAGGCAAGGCTCACGCATTGGTCGATAGCCAGCCCCCGAGACAGTGTCTTACGTAAACTAGGGATGTACTAGAAAGATATTTTGGGAGGGAGAAAATATATACTTTCAAGAATCTTGAATGATTATTTATTTCAAATGTAAAATAAATTGAAGACACATGTCCTCATATTCATCCAATAAAAATACATCAAGGACTGCTACATTCCAGGTAGAACAAAATGTGAAAGGAAGGGGGAAAAAAGACATTCATTGTCCCCATAGAAGTCGTCATTTGGAGAAGGACATAGACAATAATGTATAACTTCTCGGAAAAGAAAGTTGTTTAAAACTATAGCTTGTATATGCAAAATCAATAAAAAGTAAACTGGAACACACACCTCAGTGATGTTTACTATACAGTGACATTAGGATGATAACATGTATAAATTAGTGATAAGTAATAATGAGAGGAAAGATGTAACAAAAAAAGGGTAGAAGACTTCTTAAGATGATTTTAAATTTTACAATAAATAATATTATATGACACAAGATATAAAATATTTAGCTTGGAAATGAAAAAATCAGTAATGATAAAGCTCATTAGATAATGCTACAACTCATTAAGAAACACTTTAATTTCAAATATAGATGATGACAAAATAGTCAAGATTTGCTATGCAAACAACAGATTAAGTCAGCAGGAAACATTAGCATATTAATAGTGTATTTTGCTATGTAACAGCACAGAGGATCACCTCATTCAGTGTTGAGATGATGACGTTTTACCATGTGGCTCACCTAAAATTGGATATGGCCCAATCTCTCAAGGCTCTACCTCATGTGATGAGGGATGGATGAGGTAGCTTTGTCCCATTTGTGGAGTATGAAGCCCCAACTTTGAGGCAGGGTAGTGCTCTAAGTCACACCGAAGGGAACATAAACACTATAGACCTCTGATGATGTTCGAGAAGACTGGATCTTTTAATAGGTCTTGTGACTATGATGCTATGAGTGCTGGAAGAGGCCGGTTCAATGTAGAATCTTATTCAATCCATAGAAGAACCTGTGAGTGGGTGCTATGGTCATCAGGAATTATGAATCTGCATCTCAGTGTGGGAGTTGAGAATGCACCTAAGTGCACGTGCTCAGTAAACAGCAGAACCAAGGTATAGGCCTTTACTGTCTGCATAGTCTCCTTTCTGCCCCCTGTAATCAGCTGTCTCCTATTATGTTCAAACCACTACGAAACCAGCAAGCAAAGGCAAAGGATGATGCAAGACATATTGTTCTGTTCCCTTCTCTCATGAGGTAACATAATAAATGCTAAGAAATTTTCTAAGCTGGAAAAGAGTAAGCTGGAATTACTGGTGTTCCCATCATCTTTTTAGTCATCTCTGTAAACAGCTATGTCAGGGCCTGCACCAGCCACTTTAAGAGCATGTGAAACTTGCTGAACAGGGCCATAATTTTCTCTGGATTCTTTTCTACTGTAGCTTTTGAGCACTATATACCCCTAAGTTTTAATTTTTCACTCTTAGAACAGCATAAGGAACACTCTGGTTGCCCCACTTTCCTGGTTCTGGCCAGTTCTAAGAACAGCCTAATAGGCCTGGTGAAGTTATTCACAAAGACTGTTCCACCAATCACACATTCCTAGCATATACACCTTTCAAGGTAAGTTAAGTCAGTGCGCTGATGCAGTGCATGTCAGCTCATTAGAAAGATCTAAAGCACATCTAATTCTTTCAGGTTTTGAGAGTCATATTTTGCAAATTAGAGAACTCATTTTACACAGTATAATATTGTTCTGTGGTTAGCGTGAGGGTCACAGCCTGAATGCAGAACTTCACATTCAGGATGGTATATTCTGTCTCTTGTGTCTCCCTCCTGCTCCTAGGGATTGGGGATAGAGTACAAGGCTTTTCTGAGGAGGATGACAATTTTCCTTAGTTTCCTCTTGGATCTGGCCACCAGCATCTCCTCCTGAGAAGCAACAAGCATGCACTATGCATTTAGCAAGTTGGAAAGCATCTTTGAAAACTTCCTAAATATTCATTTTTACTTCACTAATGTATTGATCAGAGTTAAATTTAGCAACATGGGGCAAAAGTGCATGATTCTTTGAAATTAGCACTTAAATCCTAGCAGAATGTACTTTCAATAATTGTGCAATATCATTTTAAATTGTTTCATTTAAAGTGTGCTGGCTTCTGTTCTCTATACATCACTCAGTCTTCCTCATTTGATGCTTAAGACCAACCTAAGATGAACATTCTATTACTGGACATCTTATAGGTGACAAAACTGGCTCACAACTAAGTGACTTGCTCATGAAATAACATGGGTGGTTGGCATGCAAATTTTAAGAGTGTGTCTTCAAAGTCTTGTCTTTAGCCAAGAAACCATATCACCTTCCACAGATCTTTCTCCTGCATCCTGGGAACTGCTGCAGAAGTTGGTTTTCAGCAGTGGTATCACAAACAGTGTGCAGACAAGCAGGAAACCATGACCCTGTGTACCCGATACTTTCTGATCTGAAACTGTCAAGCCACATGACATGTTTGCTCAGTACAAATGATCTCTGATTCTGCACTGATCTGAATTCAACCTCCTACTTCTGAGTCTTATCCAGTCCAGCATGAAACAAGATTCTGTGCCAGAAGCAAAGCCTTCTTTGCTTTCCAGCTTTTCTGCATGGAGATTGTTGAGTACTGAGTGGCTCTGAAGCATCCTTGTGAGGTGCACTAATATGAAACCACTGGCAACCCTGTACCCCAGCCTAGTGTGGTAAAGAAACAGACACCCTCTGGTTCTTCTAGCCCACAGTGCAAGCTAATGAACAGTACTATCTTCAGGGGTAGTGAGTCTGAAAATTATCCTTTCAAAAATAAAACATACTTCAGGTACAGGGTTCATCACCTGTTAGCTTTATACAAGTTATTTATTCACATAGTGCCTCAATGTCCTTAATCGTTGAACTTTTTAGTGGATTGTGTGGTGCTGATCTACATGAAGTCCATTCTGCAATGTTTGACATGGCTATAATGATAGTTTGATAATTCTAATTTGTCTTTACTGTTCTGAGGATTCTTTGTAGATAATAACATCTGTAGGGAAACAGTGCTCAGAGTGTAAAAAAGAGAACCAGGGCCAGGGTCACTGGCAATTTCTGCCTCTTCTCTCCCTTCAGCTTCCTTGTTTACATCCTGCTTTCTTGGAAGCCTTTTTCAACTCAATAGGCAAACTGAAGTTCCTCTTCTCTGTAGTTTACACACCACAACTATTTCATTGTCAAAGGAATTGTCACACCACTACCTCATGGAACAGGAACTATTATGGTGGCCCCTTTCAGAAGATGAAAGCACAGTTTGATGTGACTCAACATTGGGTCACAGCATTTGTAAGTGTTAAGGACAGGATTCAAAAAATTCAAGAATGTAACTATTGGTTTTATGTAATTTAGATTATCACCATGCTTACATAGATTCTCAGTCAGAACATCCATAATTGGAGTCCGAACTTCTCCACTGATTGATCATTTGGCCTCAGACAAATTCTAGATACTTAATCTATTAGATGTCGATACTGGCTCTAATGTCTTCAAACTCTTTAGAAAATTAAACAATAGAACACCAACTTCCAGGTTCTACATCAGCATATAAGAAGCTTTGAAGTCATCACTGTGTACTAACAACAAACAAAAAGCTTAATCAACTAAAAACCTCACTAACTGTTCTTTGATCCATCAGACAACTGACGTGAGAGGCATCGCTCATCTGCTACCCCCAAAACTGGAGACACAAGCAGTTATAAAAATTCACAACTTACTAGAACAGAAACCAATTCTAGGGTAGGATAACCAGAACCATAGCTGATGAAACGCATGGGTGTCAATCTGGAGCAGTCCGAGTGCTTAAAACTATCCAAGAACCTAGTTATTAGGAACACTCACACTTTTGTGAGTTTTCTTTCATGGACTCTACCGTGTCTTTACAGTGGATATTGGAGACCCCCACACCTGTGCTTTCTTCCTCGGGGTGGAAAATTGTTTTGAATTTTGATAAAGCATTTTCTTCTAAGCAAAGGCTGATTTTTGAGAAGAAATGGGATTTTTACCAGTGCCTAATCTGCCCAGTTACATTAAACCTCATCTATCTTGGGGCAGGAAATAGCCAAATGCAACCAACATTTGTTCCATGTAAGGGAAGGGAAATGCTGAGTCCCAGCCTCATCCAGCCATTGTGTTCCCCTAACATGGGGTTGGCAGAGGAAAGTGGAGGTCGCTTGTGAAGTTATGGCCCGGTAATTATGTGCCTGTCAGCAAAGCCATAGTGTGCTTTGCTCTCCCACACATTCCCACAATATTATTAAAGCCGTACTCTCGTACTCTTCACTTTTCTGTTTGCCCCGTATGTCATGTTGAACAGAAAAAAACAAAACAAAACAAACAACCCCCCACACAATTTAAAAAGACAGAACAAAGGTGAGAATGAGAGTTAGATAAGTTAGATGTGACAGGGTTGAGTAAGCAAATTATCAGAGCAGGAATTTGAAAAACAATACTAATGAGTACATTTAAGGGCTTACTGAAAAAAAGTAGACACTATGCAAACACAGAGAGACAATACCAACAGAGAGAAGGAAACTCCAAGAAAGGATAAAGCCGAAATGCTAAAGAACTCAGGTAAAACAGAAAAGAACATGATAGACTCCACTCTACAAAGGACTCATCCATTGTGGAAAGAACCTCTGAGTTTGAGGATATGTCAATAGAAACTTAACAAAAGGAAAAGAAAACCCAAAAAGAAGTGGCACATAGTGTCTAAGAATTCCACACAATTATCAAAGGTTCAAATCTGCATTGTAGAAATCGAAGAAGGAAAACAAAGAGGAAGATAGAGAGGCAATAATTGAACCAATATCTCAGGATTTCTCCCAACTTCATATCAGAAACCAAATTATGGGTTAGAAAGATCAGATAACCTTAATAAAATATATATCATTGATTAATTGAAAAGTCTACACCTAGGTATATAATATTCAAACTTCAAGAAGTTGAAAATAAGACAAAGTTTTGAATTGTGTTAGAGAGATTACATTATTAGAGTGGAATAAAGATGATGTTTATACTGGACTTCTTTTCAAAAACTATTCAAGCAATAGGAAAGCATAATAAAATATGTATACTGTTAAACAAATAAAACATATCCTAAAACCCTTGAAAAATTATTATGTGTACATAAAGTAGAAATAAAGTTGCAGATTTATATTTCTCATGACTATAAATACAAAAATACTCAATAATATATTAATACATTGAAATAATGTATATACATTATACACCATAAACAAAAATGATTTATCCACAGTAAGTGTGTAAGTTGGTTCCATTTTTGAAAAGTCAGCTAATACCACCCTTTATATCTAAAGCCTAAGGAAGTAGTACGTAGCCATATCCGCATGTACACAAAAATGTGGCAGAATTCACCATCCATGATAAAAAATATCGTAAGTCCAGGACTAAAGGGAGAAGCTGCACCATAACATCTACATACAGGTGACTACGATGGTTAATTGTAAGACTCAGAGTTTCCAAATGAGATGAGAATCAAAGCAATGATTGCCATGGTTTTCCACATTATTCTGTAAATACAAGCTATTACAATAATAAAATAAAAAGTCACAAAAATATGAGGATTGGAAAGGAAGAAATAAGGCTGATTTTGTCCATGGATGACATGATTATTTATGGAAAAGTGTCTGAAAAACTATGTCCTCCTCAAAAACCCTGGAACCTATAAGCAAACAATTACAAAAAAGTGCAGAATGTAAGGTTAATATGAAAAAGTTATTTTCCAATAAGCCAGCATTTCAAAAGGGGAATCTGAAATTTTAAAACAACTGGCCATTATTATCATCTAAGAAAATATGTACAAAATGTTATTACCAGACGGACTATAAATCTATGTTGAAGTGTGTCAAAGAACTACTAGATATAGATATAATCTATGTTGATGAATATAGATAGATTTTCTATCTTATTAAAATGGGCCCAAGACAGATTCCAGATTTCTAAAATATAAAATTTTAGGCTTCTAAATTATGGAGTAAGTGAATAACTAAATGACCTTTGTTATGACAATGCTATTTTGGATAAAACGTCAAAGGTATAATCATGACTTTTCAAAGAAATAATTGATAATCAAGACTTTACTGAATTTGAAAACTTTTCACTGTAAGAGGTACTGTTAAGAAAATGAAGAGACATGCCACCTACTAGGAGAAAATATATTTAAAAGATGTATTTGATACAGGACTGTTATCTATAATACAAAAAACTCACCAATAAAAAACAAATGACCGGGGCCGGGGAGATGACTCAGTGGAATAAGCGCTTCCCTGGCAAGCGCAAGGGCCTGAGTTCAATCCCCGGTTCCACCAAAAAAAAAAGACCGAAATTTTAAAATGAGCAAGACAATGGAATTGTTATTTCAACAAGAAGGAAATACAAATAAAAAGAAAGCATATTGAAAAGGTTTTCAGCATCATATGTCATTAGAGAAATGCAAATGAAAAGAAAAGTATATGCCCACACATATACTTTTTCTATGATTTAGAATAATGTTCTAAATCTTAAGGCCAATTAAACAAAGGCTGATAAAAATGTTGATCAACAGTGACTTTCATTCATTGTTGGCAGGAAGGCAAATGAAACAGTCATCTTACAAGATAATTTAGCCATTTCTTAGAAAACTAAATCCAGCCTTGTATGGCCCAGGAACCATAGCTCTTCCTATTTATCAGATTAAGAGGAAAATGTACGTGTCTCCCAAATCTGCAAATGAATGTTTATTGTGACTTTATTCGTAATTGCCAAAACTTGAATCCAACCCTCTGTGTAAAGAAACAAAACCAAAACTATTTTGCAAAGACCACAGTCTAAATAAGATCATTCTAACAGGACATTCTAAAAAAGAATCATGGAGACAACGAATGTGTTGGTGTTACCCAGGCGTGACAATGGGGGAAGGGTGACTAGGTGAAGAAGGACAGAGCAGAGCAGGGGAGCATTCTCAGAGCAGGGACTCTCTTCAGTTTGCTGTTCCATAATACACTTGTGGCGTTATGCACTTGTGAAACGCAGAGAAAGTAAGAGTGAACTCTAAAGTGAGCTAAACTAATCAGCATGACCTCTGGCGAACACTATGGACTTCGGGTGATGATGATGTGCTAGTGATTTAAGGTTCGTCAGCTGCAATAAATGTCCCACTGTGGTGAAGAACGTCAAAAGAGGGCAGACTTCACGCATGGTAAAAGGAGTACACAGACATTCTCTGCAATTACTTCTCAGGTTTGTTAAATTCCAAAATTTCTCTAAAAAGGAAAGTTTATTGATTCATAAAATGTAAGATGATGCTTGCACAGAGCCAGTGGTATTAACTTGCAGTAGCTTTTATTACTTCTAAAATCCAAAGCTGGCCTTATGTCTTCAGCACCACGTCCAGTTGCTATGGAAACTGGTTAACAAATGAATGGATGAGGGAATTGTGAAGGATTAACATGGGCTGAGAGTGTTATACTTTAAAGTATTGTGTCAAAGTCACAGCATAAAGCAGTTCTTCAAATCATAATATTGTTATTTCAATGCAAATATAGTCTACACCTACCATTTTATGTGTAAAGTAATGAAGATAAATCACACAAATTAAAAAGTTTAACCTAACTATAAACTTTATAAATGACTATATAAATTAATATATTTTCAAATGTATAACTTTAATTACAGTATTCATTTTCACTTACATTATTATGAAATCCTAGTTGGTATTCAACAGGCTACAGTCAACTTTCTGTACTCAGTAACACTTGCATTATACTATTGTTCCTCCAGTGATCATCTCATCATCTCTTGCCAACTGATCACCCATATAAGTTTAAAGCAATTTTAATTTCTTTTCTGACATCATTGTACTCATAGAGCACAAACAGCCCACATCATCTGTCAGGCATGTGCTAAAGGGGTACCTTATGGTCTGACTTCTGTCTGTCTCTTGATTTGTTGCTAATGACTTTGAGAAAATTTCCATCAATATTTCTTTCTCTGGAGCTAATGACCTGAAGTTCTAGACTTTCTCTTCTTTTATAGACTGAGAGGTAGAAAAGTCTCCAGAGAAATATTGTTTCTCTTTCTTTCATCTGGAAGCCCTTGAGTCTTTGTAGCACTTGTCAGTGATAAATGTTTCCTTTATTTTCATTACTTAGTTCTATATATTCTACTCAAAAAAAAATTGACTGTGACATATTTCCACTGGTCACAAAGGACAATGGTAATTATATTTATGAGGTCAATATGGAAAGAAAGGGGTAAATATTTGTTTATCAATCTCATTACAAAATCTATGAATTTCCCTTAATTTTTCTCTTTCTTTCTTTCTTTCTTTCTTTCTTTCTTTCTTTCTTTCTTTCTTTCTTTCTTTCTTGTCTGTCTGTCTGTCTGTCTGTCTGTCTGTCTGTCTGTCTGTCTGTCTTTTTTTTCTGGATTGAACTCAGGCTCTTTAGTTTGCCAGGCAAGTGCTTATTCTACTGAGCCATCATCTCCCGGGCCCCCTCATCTCCCCGGCCCCCATTTTCTCTCTTCTTTTGAAAATTATGATTCTGATTCATGGCTTGATAACTTAAGTGGCATACTCAAACATTATCTGCCTATTAATCTAGACATCTGGGTCATAAATAACTACCTGTGTACTCGTTTATGTCTTTGGGAGGAGGAAAGTACCATAGTCATTATGCACACAAATTTCACTTCTGGAGAGGAGTTTTCTTATCTTTGTGTTGTAATATTTGAATGTAGTTTCCAATATTATCATTACATTGATACATTTTATAATCTGAAATAGAAATAACAGTTGGAAAGGAAGAAGAAGATAAGTGGACTTGGTGAAACAATGTTTGACTGACTCCAAAGCAATTAGGATAGGAGAGTGAAGTGACTGTGCATTCTGGCCTAGACATTGAAGATATGGGAAACGCACTGGTAGACCCAGAGCACTTTGAGATCCTTCATTTCAAGCTGGTTGAAATGGGCTATGGTTAATTCTCAACTGTCTTTTTTTCTCATAACCTCACTCTATCTGAATTTTAACACACACACAATTTTCTCATTGTAAACAAATTAATTAACTCCTACAAAGGAATAAAATATATACTTAATTATGCTAAGTTTCCTATCTAGGTAGAATGTATTCCAAGACTCCCAGTGTAGGCCCGAAACCATGTATATACTGCAGCATATGTGCAAAAACTGCAATATTGATACTGCAGATCAGATGACTGAGACAGCTATTAGGTTATTAACTCTCTGTATACTATAGAGAGCAGACACCCTGGACAAACAAGTGATTCATGCACTGGGCAGGACAAAGTGGGATAATCCAAAGTTTCATCAAGCTACGCAGAAGACAAAGAATGGTGCATAATTTAAAAATGTATAAATTTTTATTTCTATAATTTTTCATTTAATATTTTTGAATCATGGATGATATTAAAATCATGAAAAGGGAAATCATTTGTACAGAATAACTAGCATAATTAAATCAAAATGAATTTAAAAAACTTAAATACAAACATAAGCCTATAAAACTTTTAGAGAAAAACATGAAAAAATCTTTATCTTCTAGTTAAAGCAGAGTTCTTAGGCTGTTACAGTTTTTAGATTTGACAGTTTAGACTATGGCTTAAAAGTTGATAAACTAGATTTCATATATATTATAAATGTTTACTCCTAACAGAACTTATAAATAGGATACAAAGATAAGCTGTCTACCTAGAGAAGATATTTGCAAACCACATATCTGGCAGACAACTGTTGTCTGAAATACACAAAAATGTCCTACAACTCAGCAGGTAAAACAACCAAATAACTGAATTTAAAAAATCAATAAAATCAACTTATTATTAATAGTAAATAACTCCATGAAAATGCAATCAATACTGGGGCTGAGGGGATAACTCATGAGCATAAGTGACAGTGTGGCAAGAGCAAGGTCCTGAGTTTGATCCCTGGTACAAAAAAAAATCCCAAAAAAGCAGTCGATATCATTAGCTGTTAGAGAAATATAAATTAAATCCACAGAAAGCAACCATGACACACTTACAAAGCACCTCAAATAAGTAATGATGGCAAGGACGTGGTGAAATTATGTGTACACTGATAGATGGGATGTTAAGTGGTACAGACACTGTAGAAACAGTGGGACAGTTTCCTCTAAAATTAAATATGCATCTATGAAATGGCTTAACAGTTATATCCTTGGGCATTTCTTTCAGATACATGAAATTTATATTCACACAAAATCTTCACAAAAGTGTTCAAAGTAGCTTTATTTTTAATAACAAACAGCTGGAAACAACTTAGATGTACTTTAGTGAGTAAGTGGTTCAATAAACTGTGGCACATGGACACCAGGAAATACTTCTGAGTGATAAGGAGGAATAAGTTATTGATGAATCCACATCTTGGTTGAACTTCCACTGAATTATGCTAAGTGACATGACCTGCACATCACATACTGCAAAATTCCATTCATATTATATTATTAAATTGACATTCTAGAAATGGAGAACAAATTATTTTTGATTAGAAGTCAATAATCAGACAGAGGAGAAGTTTTTGTGCTTGGTCATAAAGGATAACATGAGGGCTTTTGTAGTGATAGGAGTAATATATATATATATATATATATATATATATATATATATATTGACTGGACACATATAAATATTCTAGTTGTGATATTACATTGTTGTTTTGCAATTTGTTACCACTGAGGGACACTGACAAAAAGGTGTATGGAGTTTACCTATACTATCTCTTATAAGTGATGTAAAGTTGCAATGACCCTAAAATAAGCTTTAAGTAAAACATGGAGGCATATGCCTGTAAGTACAGCACTTTGGGAGGATGAGACAGGGGGATGGCTCAACGTAGAGATATTTTAATGATAAATTTATTTATTTTATTTATATTTTAATGTGTTTAGTACAGGGTCTACAGGGTCTCACTACACAGATCAGATTTGTAGTGATCCTCCTGTTTTCAGCCTCCTTGGCGTTGGGATTACAGGTGAGCACCACCACGCCCTATGGGGGGGCTGGCATGGCACACC
>NW_004524728.1:4647974-4651373 GCF_000260255.1 Octodon degus | reverse complement strand
CTTGGTCTTAACCATCCAGCAGAAGAGTATAAAAACAAAATATAAGAAGTAAAGCCATGCTGTTATGTTGAGCTGTAGGAGACTCAGGTCAACAATTTCTGACATTTCCAGTGAAGTGGAAGACCCAATACTATTATGGGCTACTGAACTCTTTTAGAATATTTTGCTGAGTTTACACACCTATAATATTCAAATCACAGAACTTAACAAAAAAACGGTATACAGATGAATGCCCATTTTGTATCTGTGTATTCAAAGTGGTTAGGATAGATGTATAGTTACATTCTCTTAATGAAAAGAGGGATTTGTTCTAATGGTGTTTGTAAATAGGATATCATGTCCGCATCTTGTACAGCAATTAACCACTAGGAAGAATGTATGCAGTGTGTTAATTATTGAAATTGTCCTACCGATTTGATTTGAAACTATCTCATTGTTTTTTGTTTATCAATAAAGTTATGGGAAAAAACAATGAAGAAAAACAAAATAAAAACAAAAAATAATAAAAATGATACAGAATTTCAAAACATGACGGGAAATTCACAATGGTTATTGTATTATGTATTGTTATCTTCAAAGTAGTTGTTCAAAATTGGTCAAGCAATGGCTGTGACTCATCCTCATGGCTGACACTGACAAAGCATCTACAAAGTGCAGTACAGGGCTACAGGATAAATCCTGAGAGTACTTGAATGACCTTATCAGATTCAAAAGTTACATTTCTTGTTACATAGGTCTTGCTTTATCTTGGGCGTATCCATCCAGCAGAAAAGTATAAAAAGAAGGTATATAGTAAAGCCATATTAATATGATGAACTGTAAAAGGCTCAAATCAATAACTTTTGAGGATAACCCACTAATATTATAGACTGCTAGACAGTGTTAGATTTTTTAGCTGAATTCAAACACTTATAGTATTTAGATACCAATAGAAAATCCACCTCTGACAGGACAAAAAAAACAAAAAAGGAAAAAAAAGGGATACAAAGATAAGATCACTTTGTATTTATATATACAAAATAGGATAAATATATAGCTACTTTTGTTTAATTTAATGAGAAGAAAGAGGTGTAAACAGCGTTTGCTCAAGAAATCCTGTCTACTTCTTGTACTCTGGGTAACCACTAAGAAGATATCAATGTACAATGTACTGATCATCAAAACTGTCCTATTAATCAGCTTTGAAACTGTCTTATTCATGTTTATTTCTCAATTAAAAAAATAAAATAAATTTAAAAAATGCTCACTTCTAAAAACATGTAATATATTAATTACATAAAATATGATGAGAATAAATATGATCCTATAAGCAATCTAAAGAAAAAGAAAGTTGCTCAGATTAATATGTATATATATATATATCAAATAATTAAGCATTAACTCTTCTTTTCAATAAACCTTTAGAAATTATTAGTACAATTATCTAAGCTCTACACATATCTATTTATGTAATATACATATATTTTTTTCCTTCTTTCTTTTCTCCTTCCCTTAACCCAGTTGCTCTTTCCTTTAAAAAAAAATAAACACAACAATGAAACTGAGTTTTAAAACAGGTTATTAGCACAGTTACAATAGTTGATAGAATTTGTATTGTTTTGTCTAGTAATTATTCAGAGAAAAAGATATAAGCATGCTCTTATCTGTACAATATTAGCACAAACTTAACTATCTCATGCATAAATACATGTATTTTTCTTTCTTCATTTTGCCATCCTCCATCACATTTCTTTTGGACAGTTTCTTCTCTATTCACAGTACATATTGCATATTTTGTATCTTATTTACTGGTTCATTTATTCACACTAATGAAATGACATGATGTTTAAACATATGGTTTATTTGGTTTATTTCACTTGAATATTGTTGCAAGCTGCATCCATTTACCTATAAAAAACTGAATTTTATCCTTTTTATGGCTGTGTAATGCTCCATTATATATTTTTAAAGTGCACATCTTTTTTTATCCATCTTTCTGCTGATGGACTTCTGGGTTATTCACAAGATTTAGCTATTACAAGTTATGTTGCTATAAATATGGGTGCGCATATATCAGTATAGTGTGATGAATTCTCTTGGGAAGATACTCAGAAGGGAAATAGCTGAATCAAATGGGATCCCAACACTGACTGCCACAGTAGTTGTGCCAGTCTATACTTCCACCAGCTGTGGAGAAGAGTTCATCTTTCTTTACAGCCCTCCTATAGTATTAGTTATCAGTTGATTTTTTTTTTTGATGATATCCATTCTTTCTAGGGTAACATGGAATTTCATTGTTTTAATTTGCATCATTCAAATGACCAATGATGTTGAACATTGTTTCATATATTTACTTGCTATTTGTATTTCTTCATTGGAGAAATGCCTATTCATCTCTGACGCCTGTATTGGGGTTGGGTCTTTGAACTTGGGTGTTGTGATGTTTTTAAATTCTTTATGCATTCTGAGTATAACTTCTTTGTCTGTAAGACAATGCGTTATAATTTTTCCCACTCTCTGGGTTGCCTTTTCACTTTGTTAGTGATTTCCTTTATTATGCAAAAACTTTTTAGTAAAATGAGAACCCATTTGTTGATTCTTTCTGCTAGTTCCTTTGCAATTTGGATTTTCTTCATGAAGTCTCTGCCTATACCTATGTTTTTTACCCTTCTACCTATTATCTCTTCCAGTAGTTTTAGTGTTTCTATTTTAATATTTAGATCCATGATTCATTTTGAATGATAGATATTGGTGTAGTTTTAATCTTCAGCTAGACCAGCTTAGCCAGTTTTTCTAGCACTATTTATTAAATATACTATCTTTCTTCCAGTAAACATGCTTGGCTCCTTTATCAAAGAAGGAGGTTGACTGTGTTTAGGGACATGTCTGTGTTTTCTATTCTATTTTACTCATCCTCAAAACTGTTTTATTTTTGCCAATACCATGCTGATTTTATCACTGTTGCTTTGTTGTATAATTTCAGGTCTGGAATTATGATGCTCCCAGATTTGCTTTTGCTGTCCAGAATCACCTTTGCATTTCTAGGTCTTCTTCTGGTTCCAAATGAATTTTAGGACTATTTTCTCTAGGTCTGTGAAGTACATTAATGGAATTTTTATTGGGATTGCATTAAATCTGTATAGTAGTTGCAGTGCTATGACCATTTACACTATGTTGGTTCTTCCTAGCCAAGGGCAAGGGATATCTTTCCATTTTTTATATCCTCCACCATCTCCTTTACTAGGGTGTTATAATTTTCACTGTGAAGATCTCTTGCATCCTTTGTTAGATTAATACCTATATATTTCATTTTTTGTATGATTTCACTAAGGGTGTGCTTTCCCTAATTTCTTTCTTTGTTATTTTATTGCTTATATTTCCTAATAATGAAAGGAAGATTGACTGTAAGCATCTCAGGGC
>NW_004524728.1:4634608-4647874 GCF_000260255.1 Octodon degus | reverse complement strand
ATATATATAATTTCTAGTGGGTTAACAATAGAGATCTGCCTAGGGCATGATCACACATTGAACTCAGAATGATGAACTTCAGACCTCCTCTGGTAGAGGGTCAGGAAGAAGGGCAACTTACTGAAAACTTGGATCTGATATTAAATAAATGATCCTTTCCTACTTCCAGAATGACGACTTTTATAATTAATGGGCTAATTTAACTGCAAATCTTCAACTCAGTAATATTAATTAAAAAGAAGACATGTAAATGACCTTCTCAAAAGGACTTACTCTTAATTTGCCCACAAACGAGCACTTGCGATTACTTCTTAATCGATACCAGGAAGCTGGCTGGAATTAATGCGAGCCTCTCAGTTTAACCACTTCTGAGAGCACTCAGGATCTGCAGGATCAGACTGTCAAGGCCAGCCCTATATTTTCTCTTAATTTACCTGACCTTTCAGGCTGTAAGTGAATTTAAGACATTTATGGGTTTGGCCTGAATGACTGGTAAGTTTCATTACTTTAATCATTGACCAAAAAACTTTGGGAAATGTCAGCCTTCCTAGGCCATTGTTTAATATGTTAATCAGATCATTAACATCTATCTTAGATGAGAAAAAGATAGGATACATAAAAGTGGTAAGAGGCTTTGAGGTGGGGGCTGAGGGCAATTTTCTTTTTACAAATTTCTAGAAGAAAGTCAAATTCTTTCCTCAATACTGTCCTTCTCACCTACATGTAGAGTAACTCTGCTAGCAGTTTTCTCAGGGTGGGTACTATGGCCAAAATGAAGCAGCCTCTTGCACAAATGCCTGAGTCTAAACTCAGCATCTATTTTAAAAATCAGGTATAACATATTCAAATTACTCCCATTAGCTTTGTTGCATTTATGAGGAATTTATTAAAAATATACATGAGGTTTCAGTACAATTGGATAATGAGGCTTATAAAAATAATAAAGATTTCTGTTTGTTTTTGATGTGGAAAAAAGCAAGACAAAGAACAGGGTGTAGAAATGTGAAAATCAAGGTTTGTCATGTAGCTCAGCTCAAGAGGGCTTAGCTAGTACCATAAAATGTGTGTGCGTGTGTGTGTGTGTGTGTGTGTGTGTGTGCATGTGTGTGTGACAAAATCTGTAGGTGCCCTTGCATATAAATGCAAAATAATATTATTATGGTAACTTCAGCAACAAGCAAAAGTAAATTGTATTATTAGGAATTAGTAAAAAGTAAAATATCTATGGTACAGAAGATTAGACCTATTTGGGTATAGGAAGTGATAGGAGGGAAATGTTTATATTTATTTCATACTGTGTTTTTGCTTTTGAAGTATAAGTTTGCAATTCATACTTGTATTCATCTTGATAAACTGGAACATATAAACAGTCAATATTGACATGTCTGGTACCCTTAAATTGCTCAGTATGGATATCATGAAAGCACACTTGCATTCATGTGGGAT
Organism: Octodon degus; assembly: GCF_000260255.1. Lineage (NCBI taxonomy): Eukaryota > Metazoa > Chordata > Mammalia > Rodentia > Octodontidae > Octodon > Octodon degus. Next base: position 4,646,428 of record NW_004524728.1, on the reverse strand, counting down.
TGGTGCATATGTCCCCAAATATAGCAGCATGATGTCCTAGATATTTTAAGCTCAAGGAATTTGAGAAACTGCACGTACATGAAAGATTTTGTGACCTTTCCCTGAAGTTGGCCTTTTTGTGAAAGATACCATGCTATGTCCAGGGCAAAGGAGCCTCCTCCCTTCTGGAGACACAGGGACATAAAGAGGAATTGGAGCATATAGGCCTTGCTGCTTCTCCAGATTATCACCATTGGCTCTAATTCCTCGTCTGTCATGTTATCCCACAGCTATCCACTCTTCATGAAAGCCAGGTTTACTTATTTCTTCAGGTTGTCATTTTCTTATGAAGGTTTCTGTGTTAAGTAAAAGTTACATTAAATACATTTATATGACTTTTTTATTAATCTGATTTCTTAAAGGAAGCCAGCCATTGAGTCTAATCTAGGTAGAAAAAAAAATCAAAAAACCAAAAAAAACGCATTTTTCCTTCCTAAAATATACAGCATATTGCTTTAAGTCTTTTTTCAAGACTAGCCTTCAATTCATTTTCTGTTTCAAGGATGTTGTTGACTGCTCTTTTGTATATCTTATGAAATTTTTCACTAATTTTCAATAGTCAGGAAAACCTTTAGAACCACTGGCAAGACCTTTCATGGCTTTGCCAACATGAATTGGCTACTTCAGACTATTTTCAATCCTTCACTAATATAAGTGACCTAAATTGAATACAACCAAGGCAAATAGACGCTTGCATCATAGACTGACTGTGACAAGTAGGCAAAGGCAAGCCTGCAGCCCTGCACAGCACAGCCTCAGCTGCATTTGCAACCACCAATTTCATCTCATTAATTATATCAGCATGTAATTTCTCCACATTGGTTGCAACCCAAGTTAATAGTAAATTAAGACTATTTTTCCCATAAGAAATAATAAAAATACCCACAATGTATTCCAAACCTCCCAAAGAATCTGTTAACTAACCTTTTCATAATAAAAGAGGGTTTATAATGAGTGCAATCTATCAAAAACATCAGCAATTTTCTTATTGTGTTCACCAGAAAGTTATTAAATGTACCTAGTTTACCAGAAACAATTTCATACTATACGAAATTCATCACTCAAGTTCACATCCTTGGCTTCCAGGAAAGGAGGATGAAATGGAAGGTGCTTACTGTTTGGAAGAGTCCCTTCCACAAGAACAACAGGAATCTGGCTCCCTAGTGTCCTTTTTCTCCTTCCTCTCCTTGGGAGAGTCTCTAACCATTAGGGCTGGCTTCTGGCTCACTAGGACTCAACCTTGTCAGAATTAAAAACTCATCTAAAGTTGTCTGTTTCCATCTTTTCTATAACACTGTTCTGCAGTATGATGTGACATTGTCATTAAGCAAGTGAACACAATGATTGGCCTTTTCTGTCCAGGTGCATCTTCTTTACAAATGTTTGTAGCTCTCCATTTTTTTTTTTCAGGATTTCCTGTATTTCAGAAGAAGACCTTGCTGCACTGATTCCTAATAATCCCTTTCTTTATCAGAGAGCTCCTAAGCTGCCACTCTCTGTTTGCCCAACCAGAAATTGCTTTAAGTTCCTCAGTAGGCAAATTCTTCTGAGTGTCCTCCACCAGCTCCTCAGCATCACCACTGCCCAACTATAAGCCTATGGATTCTGTTATAGTGACAGTGTCATCCAACACAGGGTCAGTTGAAGGCTCAGGCTCCTCTACATAGCCTTCAAAGACTTTCTCCTGTATAATTTTTGGCCACACTTTCTGCTAGGCAGATCTCAGTGTCTTTAGAGAGACATTGCCCCAGGATTTCTTAATTAACCTCATACCCTCATACAAGAAAGAGTGTTGTAGTTTTCCTTCCCTCTTTGAGGGTTAAATCTGTATCCAAGACCACTTGGGAGCACCTGATATATAGTTCCTTGGTTATAGCTTCTTAAAGTTACTTATAACTTGCTGGTCCATAAGCTGCAGTAGAGGAGATTAGGTGGAGGAACTCAGCTGAGAACCATGGGATTTCTTCAGCCAGTTCTTCTTTTCCAGGTCTTGTGAGTGAGCAAGAGCACTATCCCTGATGAAGAGAGCCTTGGGTGGCAAACCTCTGTTCTCTAGAAATTTCCTAATAGTAGGGCAGAAAGTTTCGTGATTTACTCAAGATAAAACTCTTGCTATCCAGGCTTTTGTATTAGACCTCCACATGACTGCTAGCCTACTCTTCTTGACTTTAAGTTTTTGAATACTCTAGGGTGAGAGTGATAAACCAAGACAGGCTTTGTTTTAAGGTCACCACTTGCACTGGCACATGGAGAAAAGGTTAGCCTGCTCTTCACAGGCTTGTGCCCTGTGAAGCCTTTTTTCGCTTCTTGGGTAATATGTGTTCTCCTGCACATTTTCCTCTGTAGAAAGCCAGTTTCATTACAGTTGAAAACCTGATGAAAGAAAATGCTATTTCTGTGTCAAAATGGTGTATGTAATTTTTGGCAGCTATTTTGTCAGCACTGGTGGCTTCATCATGCCTAGTTATGCTATGAACCTCAGTTCTTGCTTTAAAATTGTGAAACCACCCCTTACTGGCCTGACATGTTTCACCATTACCACTTGTTGCTGAATTATCTGCATTTATAGTCCTAAATTTTTCACAAATTTTAAACTCAGGCTATATAAACTGGCATTGACCTTTTCTTCTCTTTATTTACTAATGAAATGAAATTTTTAACAGCACTAGCTTCCTTATACAAATCTTTTCTCTGTTAAGATTGTCAAGATGATGAATTTCAACATGGTATGCATATTGTGAGATGGGTCACACAAATGCCACTCTAATATTTCTCATAATATTCTTGTTTGCTATTGTGATTCTTTTTTTAAAAGTAGGACAGTCCTAAGACATTTTTAAAATTAATTTTATTGAGAAACAAACAGCAATGAGACAGTTTCAAAACTGATTAGTAGGACAGTTCAACAATCAATACATTATATATTGTTGTCTTTATATTGGTTATTCATAGTACAAGATGCGGACTTGATATCCAGTCCAAACACTGTTAGTACAAATATTTCTTCTCATTGGCCCAGTTTGTGAGTGAGAACTTCCACCATGCTCTCAGGACCCCTCCAGATGCTGCCTGAGCCCAGGCCCAGCGAGTGCGTGGGAGAGATTCCGTACTCCCCTTTGCTGCTGGATCCCTTCAGACCCAGCCCAGGTCTACTTGTCAGTGGGTCCTTCAGTCCTGCTCTTCTGATTCCTTTGTTTACTTTTCCTTCCTTTTTTAGTTTCTTTTCTTGCTTTTTATTTTTTACAGTGGGGGTACATTTTGATAGCAGTAGTTTCAGAAATTATATAAAGCACTGACCAAAATCACATCCACAAACATGCACAACTGGACTCAGACTGACATTTACATACACTTTTCTAGCATTGTGAGTCTTTCTTTACAATTGCAGAAGTGGTCAACATTCAAGTTCTAATTCAAGACTTTGGTTGTATGTTAAACATAAATTCTGGTCGAAATCCAAGTTGTTTGTTCGTAAGGGTGGCTCTAACTCGAGGGTCCACTATAAACCAGTCTACAGGTACAACAGAATGAGATGATGTCTGTCTTCCCTCCATTTTAATCTTATATTAGTGCATGTTTACTGTGCACAATGATTACATTTTTCTGAGTTGTTAAATGTGTACAACACATCTGAATTTGTTTTTCCCTTTCCTTTCTCTTCTTCCCCCCATTTCATCACTCTCCTTTTGCAAAAGATCTATTTCCTTATTTCCTATTAACCATCATTTATTTTGTTCTTTATTTATATTTTGGGTTTCTCATGTGAAAGAAATCATGCACTATTTATGCTTGTGTGCCTGATCTATTTCATTTAATATAATGTTCTCAATATACAGTAATTTCCCTATAAATGACAAATTTATCATACTTGGTGAAAAAGTAGTACTCTACTGCTATAAATGCCTTTTTATGCACTTATCTGTTGTTATCTGTCTCAAAAATTTAGATATTATGAAATATGCTGCTATGAACACAGTATGCATGTGTCACTGCAGTATGTGATCTTTAACACTTGTCAAGAAAACTCAGAGGATTTTCTGGGTCAAATGGAATTTCTACGTTTAATTTTTCCTGAATCTCCATACTGATGGGTTTTCTCCTCCTTAATAAAAAGTTCTGTAAGTCATCATGGTGACCAGGCCACTGGCCACTGGAGGTGTGTGCTCTGCCTTACCTGGTCAAATTAGAATTTCCCACTTCCTTTATACAATATCCTGTTTTCTTGTTCTCGCCTCCCAACCGATCATTGTCTGCCATGTCACGCAGATTGCCCTCTAGGCCACATCTCTATCCTGGCCCTATATAGCTTTTGTTCCCTCAACATCCAAAGCTCCATGGCTCTCCTTTCCTGTGGTTTTCTCCATGCCTGCAATAAAGGCCTTTTTTATCTTTCCTGTCTCCTTACTGTACTGGAAAACCTAATGTACTGATTTCCATAATGGTTATATGTGTTTATATTCTTACCTGCAATGCAGAAGAGTTCCTTTTCCCCTATAGCATCACCAGCATTTGTTATTATTTGATTCTTTTTATGATAACCATTCTTTCTGGAGCAAGATAAAATCTCAGTGTTATTTTAATTTGTGTTCCTCTAAGGTGGCCAGAGATGTTTTACATTTTTTTCTTGTATTTATTATCCCTCTTTACATCTTCTGAGAAGGGTCTTTTCATTTCCTTTGTCCATTTCTTGATTGGGTCCTTTTTGGGGGGAGTCTAATGTTTTGAGCTTTTCACATATTGAAGATATTAGTGCTCTATTTGAAAACCAGCAGCAATTTTCTGTCCCATTTAGTAGGTTCTTTCTTCACTCTGTTGTTTTCTGTACTCTGTTGGTTATTCACTTTCTGAAGAAGCTTTTTAATTTGATACAATCATATTTGTCAATCCTCAACATTGTTTCTCATGCAGCTGGGATTTTGTCCAGGAAGTCTTTGCCTATGCCATATCTTCGAATTTTACTCACTTAATAGTGGCTTGGAGCCTATACAATTTTAGTACATCCCCTTCTGCACCACATGAGTTGGAAAACTAATGTACTCCCAGAATTCTAATTAGTCAGTTGGATGCTTACAACTCTAAACTTGCATCACTTCTCTGGTATGAATATTTTGACTCTCCCATCAGCCACTGACTTTATCTTCACCAGATTTTAATTTCTTAGAGAAATGATTTATTCATATGCAGAAGAGGATGATTAGTGTTAGACAGGACTAAATGAAGTGACAGAGTCAGAGCTGCTATAAATTGATAGGTTCCACGGCTGATATTACAATAAGACAATAATGACGAATGAATATAACAAGTGGGGTGGTCAACATGTCAAAGCTTAATTACAGAGTTAGAATATAATTTTTCAAATAATGCACAGTCAAAATCTTTTTAAAATGTGAAAAGATGAATGCTGCTTTACAGTCTTTGATGTTTTGGTTTATCATGTTTTATTTCATTTCCATGCTGAGTATTCTTACCATCTTGTGTTACAGAGTTCTAGTGCCAGCTACTTGGACAGAAACTTGCTTCTTCATGAATCTCTCATGTGTCAGGCTTCCTGCTGCTTAGATAAAGCAACGTACCCCTCTTGGGTGGGAGAAGGAGATGTGGATGCAGTAATACATTTGCCCTGCATTTTTCTTGTGTTTCCTTCTATTTTGTGTTTTTCTTACATAGCAGATGGAGCTGTCAATAATGGATATGGTTTTAGTCTTGGAGAGAGCATCCAGGATTAAACCATGAACTTGCCACACATCACTTGGCTGACCAGGGTAACCTGTTTATCTTCTCTAAGCTTGTATTTCATATCTGTGTAATATAAGAAAGCACACTTTCTTTGGGAGATTAATGTTAGTAGGATATGAACTTCCTAAGTGAGCCTGTCTCGTATGAGTGGAACTCCAAGCCCTTACCTCTTTCATTTGAATTTAAATTCTTTTCATTGAAAGATTGTGTATTTCTCATTCCAGTTTAACCTAGCATCTTTCATCAGGATCCTTCCAAAAGTTTCTTTTTTCTTTTAAATTAATGTATGAATGATTAACAATACCGTGGACACACACACACTCGCACACCCTAAAACCTAAAATGCTTGATATTTCCTGAGTGATAGGAGTATCCTTTGTTCTACATGAAGAGCTCCTTTTGATCTTATTTGATTTTTTATTAATTAAGTGACTTTGGGGGTGCTAGGGAGCTGTTTGCCAATAAACCAAATCATACACCTAGCAAACACATTCTTTGTGTTCATGGGTAGGAAAAATGAGTCTGTGACAACATGCAGGACAGACAGGATTGAAAGCTCTTTTATACAACATCTGATCCATGAATAAATTCTGCCTGTTTTATTCACAACTTCTATTCCACACCTGATTACTCTCATTTTTGCCATGCCCCTCACCTTAACCCAAGCCAGGGTATCTCTTATCGGGGCCACTATTTTTATTTCCTTTCTGGTTCTACTGTTTCTGTTCTTTTTCCTTACACAGTGGCTTTTGGTCATAGTCCTCACCTGTGTTCAACCTCTCACTAGGTTTGCGTTAAACCAATCCAGATTTTTACCATGGCTTCCAAAGTTCTGAGCTCTCCATGCAGGCCTACCTCCCCTACCTTGTGCAAGCATGTTAGCAGCAGGGCATGGCCACCCTTCCTTTCCTTGGCCTTGACAATCATGCTCCTATCTTGGCGAGCTGCCATCCCCTTTATCAGTATGCTGTGCGTGTCTCACTCCCTTCTGTCACCCTAGCCAGTACATTCCACCCACTCCCATAAAGCTACTCTCTACTTTCTTGCCTTGCTTTCTGTTTCTTGAAAGAACTTAATTTAATATATCATACAATGCATCTATTTATTTATGTAGCACTATGAGCTCTGTGGAGCAAGAATTTTTGTCTGCCATTGTGAAGAACTAAAATAATACCTGTCACAGAGCAAATGCTCAGGAAATTGGTTGTACCAATGTATCTGATTCAAGAGCTAAGAAAAGAATGTTTAAAAAGGTTGGAACACATTTTAAATAAAATGTCTAAAAGATTATTTCTAAAAATTGCAAGAATTGGACATTTCCCAACAAATAATATACATTTGGCATATTTATTACAGCATTATTTTTCACCTTCGTACCTGACACAATATTTTGATGGCTGCTGTCATTTTATGAAAAGCACCTAGAGCTACTAAGAGAAATAATATAAATGCAAACTAAGAATAAATGACCTCTAAGTTTCATATCGCTAAAAATGTACTTGAAGTTTTTAATGATATAGTAAAATAATAGAGAATTTCTAAAAGTAGAGAAATAGATGAAATAAAAACAATCATTGCAGTGTGATTCAAACAGCAAGAGGTACAAGTGTGTTAATCTAACACAATTTAAGACTTAGAGATTCATTGCTTGTTATTTGCAAAACATTATTTTCTGTAATGATTGTGAATATTTTTGTTGCTTTTAAGATAATAAAGTTGAAGGAAATCGGATCCTAAGTGCATAGATCTGATTACAAATGCTTGAAATTCTAGAAAAGAAAATATTTTAGGAAACTGAGTGAAACTGTTCACTGACAGTCCAAAGCTATGGGCTCAAAGCTATCAAGTAGAATAGCACATATGCTGAGAATGGGTAGAGTACTTTCTGCCACAAATGGAAAAAAAAACAATAAAGAGAACAGAGCCAATTTAGACATGTGAAAGTCTTGCACAGAATGTATCTGAAAATAGTCTACTCATATGGATTTTCATTTTATTGACTGTTTTTAAAAAAGTGAAATTCTAAGGCATAAGAGTGGGGGTTCGATCCCAGGGCCTGCTCTGCTAGCCCTGTCCCCCAAGGGGCACGCTGAGCCCGAGATTGAGACCAGTGGTTGTGGTGCAAGCCTGTAATCCCAGCACTTGGGAGGCTATAAATAGAAGAAATCATTATGAGTCCAGTATAGTAGTAAGACCCTGAACATCTTGTAGATCCTTCCCTAAAAATACAAAAAACAAACAAACAAACAAACAAACAAAAAACAAAACAAAACTCATGCATTGGGTAAAGCCAGAACTATTCCACTAATCTTTATCAAAAAGTCCTAATTTTTCCTTTTTGGATCAATAGCTGCCACTCTTATATTTTGTCTCTTTGACATCAAAGATAAAAATAACCACTTGAATGGTCGTTTTTCCTTCTTGTGAGAACAGAATGAATAAGAAAAGAATGACTAAAGGCAAACAGAAGAACTGCAATTACTTTGTGAAGCAGGCAGGCACATAGAGAAAAAGTGAAAAGATAGGGGTAAAGGTCTTAGTTTCTGTTGCTAACAGTGACGCACACACACAGGAAGTTTTCATATGGGAAGCTAAGCTTAAATTAAAAATAACAAAATATGTCATTTCAGATTAGGAATGGTAACAGCAATTGAGATTTGGAAGATTGGACCTTGCTGGGTGGGAATCCTTTGAGGAGTTGATAAGTTAATGTAGCTACGGAAAATAACTTTCAAAGTATATCAAAAGTCAGTTTTTAGTGAAGCTATAAAAATAGTCATGGACTGTATTTTATGTGGTTTAATTTATGAGGCACTATATTTCATGAATATTCTTCTAATAGCATCCTTTATACTACTCCAGAGTTTCAAATTTCACCATGGGCTGAGCCTATCTTCAAATAAAAAAAAAAATTAGTAATAAATTGTTGTTACTGACTTAATACCAATAGGGAAAATAAATGAAAAGAAATGATACTGATGAAAAGATTTCCAGTCTGGGGTGATAACTCGGGGGTTTAAGCACCTGCCTTGCAAACTCAAAGACCCAGGTTCAATGGCCAGTACCGCATGCCATGCCAGCCCCAAACTCTGGTAGCTCTATATCAGCCCTGAAATCAGACATGGTAGTGAATGACTATAATCGCAGCACTGGGGAGGCTGAGACACAAGGATGACGACGAGTCCAAACCCCTGTGCCAAACATGAGATTTCCTTTAATCCCTTTCTTATGAAGAATGCAGAGCAAACCATGGCCAAATAAAAGTGACACTGTCTTCCAGCATGACACAGGACTACACAATTTCTCTTCCAGGGAACTGAAACCCAGTGCTACACTGTAATAAGGGCCAAGTGCCTTGCAGTACTGAGCAATGTGAAAGCACTAAATGGCTCAGAGAACAGCTACATCACCTTGCCCTGAGAGCACGTGTTCACATGTACACGTGTAGCCCCTGCAGGGGTGTGTGCTCAGGGCTCTTCCACAGCAAAAATACAGACATTCTCAGGGAAAAGCAGTTCATCATGAAAGTTTTATAACCTCATTCCAAGCTCCAGGTGTCAGTTTACAGGTTTCCAGACTAACATTTTAAATCAAGAAAATGTCACGCATGTACAGTGACTGACCCAATCTTTTCTGTAAATTGCTACCTGTGGTTTTCAAAAACATAGTAAACTGTTGGCAATTGAGAATGTATCTCTCTTTGCCTGGCTAACTGCAGTTGAAAAGTCAGTCTTGCATCTTGCATTATTTATGCATATCGCTCGCTGTCTAGCCTCTCTGTAAGACCACCAGAGTTGAGGGAACAGCTTGCCTGTATGTGTTCTATACTGAACTGAAATTCATATCATGCTCTGGTCACGGTAAGATTAATTGCATGCAAGATATAACAGCTATACCTTCTGTCTCCGGATCTCAGTAAAAGATGAGTACAGTTCACTACACAATCAGTGTATCTCTGGTGCTGTCTGCTACCTTGAAGTAGGACGAGCAATCACTTATACTAAGATTTAAAGTATGATTAATATCCCTAATATCTCAAATATATTTAATGTTTCAAAATAGCTTTAATATGCCTAATATTTCCTAGGTGGTGTTTTCTTCATTCATTCTATAATTACAGAGCTAAAGTAAGTGATGAATGATGTCTAAAAGCTTTAACATCAGATGGCCCATTTACAAATGATGCTGTCAAGCCTTTGCACATTGTTCTTGAAATAGGGTCAAAGAAAATCCCCAGAGGGCTCAAACAAATTGAATTTTTGTTGCTAAAGTGTAACTATATAGTGCTTGTTCTGATAGAACTTTCTTTAACACCATTTTTCTTTCAGAAGCATGCTTTCTTAAGGGGATTTGTGGCAAGCATGTTTACCTTTCCATGAGGTACTTTTTGAATCAGTATTGGCTCTGACTAAATAGTGGAGTTGCATAGTGGAACAGTGTAATGTTTGAGGAGTGCATTTGTCTACTTATGTTTGGCAAAGTTAGCTTCAGCTCACCTCAGAAGCACTCCCAGTAGACCTGAAATTTCTTCTAATAGATATTTCTGGGCTGCTGACAGACATGGCCTGCAACTTGATAGAATCAAGTTTAGAAATTGTCCCTACAAGATTGCCTGCAAAAGGGAGTGACCTTCTAAAATACATAACCCTGGGAGCTCTCACTGCAAGTATGCTGGTTGAAAGAAATTCTGGGAAAATAGTGGAAAGGAGATGGGCAGATCAGCACAAATTCATTACAGAGAGTTAAGAAAAAGTCATAATTAAAGCTGTTTTCTTACTAATAGAAGATTAAATATAGCATAGTTTGTGAAGTTCCACATGTCGCTTAAAATTTGTTTACTGGAAATCATATAATCCTTATCTCATTTTCTTGGGGAAATTGCCTTCTTTTTGGTAAAGATTGTGTTTCCCACCCCCTATGGTATTCAATTAATTTGTTAAGTGGCTCTCATTATAGTTTATCATTATCACTGATTAAATATCTCTCTTTCCTGTTACTGTTGATTCCACAATGGTTTGATTTGTGATTTTTTTACTTCATGATGAATTGTGCAAAAAGCTATAGGTGTTCAAAAGTATTAATTTAAAGCCATGTTGAGAGACTCCATTCCGAATTTTCTGGGTTAAATTGTCTCCGAACTTGGAACACTGGAGACTTTTATTTGTGAACAATGCTGATACTGTTCAGAAATATGTGCAGTAGCTAAGCATTTTTTTCTTTGAGACAAATTATCCCCCTATAAAAAATTATTTCAAAAAATACCTAGGCTGGTAATATGCAGAACACTAATTTTTATGGAAAGTGTTTCCTAATCAATCACATGATCCATCCCCAGGGAAAACAACTCATATTTCCTAGTGTACTCTGTTGATAAGATATGCCGTTTCCTACCCGTGGTGGCTTTATCAGTACACAATCATCTTGTAAGTCGAGGAATATCAGTAGAGTGCTTGAGCATTTTATGAAGGTAGCAGTACAAACTGCCTTATTTCCAGCACAATGCCTTGAAACAAGTAAATACTTGGTAAAAAGGACTGTAGACTTACAAAGGATTAGTTTGGTTTTATTTTCAGAGCCATATTTCAAAACTTCAAGACTCTGGGATACATTTTCTTTTTAAATTTTTTAAATATACTTTTATCTTAAAAAGAATAAAACAAAGAAAAACAAAAGTCAGACAACAAACACACTGAGAAGGAAATTATAGAAACTACCTTTTACAATAGCACCAAGGAAAATGAAATATCTTGGAATTAATCTACCTAAAGAAGTCAAAGATCTTTTCAAGAAAAGTTACAGTACTCTGAAAAAAGAGATCATAGAGGATTTCAGAAAATGGAAAGCTATTCCACGTTCCTGGATAGGGAGAACCAACATTGTGAAGAGGGCCATACTCCGAAAATTGCTGTACAGATTTAATGCAATCCCTATCAGACTACCACCGACATACCTCACAGACATAGAGAAATTATTCCTAAAATTTATCTGGAACCAGAAAAGACCTAGAATAACAAAGGCAATTTTGGGCAATAAAGACAAGGCATG
>NW_004524728.1:4623677-4628563 GCF_000260255.1 Octodon degus | reverse complement strand
AAGATGGAAAACAGGGTTCATGAGCCATGCCTGTGAGCAGCCTCAATGCTGGTAAAAGAACATGGTGCTCTAGCTGCCTGAAAAGAACGTAGCTCTGGTGATGCCCACATTTAGCTCAGTGAGACCCATATTAAATTTTTGACTTGGATATGTAAGATAATAAATTTGTATTGATTATGGCATTCTGTATGGACTTACTTCTAATTCATGAACTCTTAAGCAATCTTCCCTGAGGTTTTTTGCTTTTTCTTTTTGTTTGCTTATTTATCTCAAGAGCTAGAACTTACTTAGATGAACATATTTTTTCATAATATACAGGCAAGGAAACACAGCTTCTGAGACCTGAAAGCTCAGAAAAAGCAGGATTTTTCTAGATTCCTTCCCAGAAGAAGGGGGAAAAGATACTAAAAGATAACCAGACACTTCTGCCATCATTTGTTGAATGGAGACTCAATTCTTCCCCTCCGTACTTCAGTAGCCTTTACCAATCTTCATCTTTCTCCCCTACTTCCTCTTCCCTTCACAGCCCTTCATTAGCCTTTTAAAAATCATGTTTATAGAAGTTTAATTTATATATAGGTTCTCTATGGTTTAATTTTTAGTTTTTAGTACGTTTTTGCAGTACATAATATTTACAGTCTTTTTTATAGAGTTGATATACTTAAACAATAAATCTATAATCTACTGTTACATCTATGAAGTCACCATATTCTAGCTTCCATATTTGAGAGGGAACATGCAGTATCTGTCTCTATGTTTGGCTTATTTGACTCACCATGACAGCCTTCAGTTCCATCCTTACTGTTGTGAATGATAGCAGTTGATTCTTTTTATGTCTGAATAATATTCCACTGTCTATGTGTCATTATTTTTATTCATTCATCTGTTGATCGGTACTTCTGTTGATTCTACATCTGTGAATAGTGTTTCAGTGCACAAGGGAGAGGACTTTTTTTTGACACACTGATTTCAATTCCTTCAGATATATATGTGCCTAGTACTGGGATGGCAGTGCCAATGATAACATGTACACATGCTGCCAATTTCTGTACTCAGAATGACGTGGCTATTTTTTTCCTTATTTCTGTTTTAGCTGTATCAGATAACAGGCAAAGATGAATCAATGCTGTGTTTCTCTAAAGGACAGAGAAACATCACTTTGTCCCTGATGCCAATTTCCAGAGCCCTCTTCTGGTCTCTTTTAGTTGTTCACCCAGTGTCCTCTGTTCAGCAACCTGAGACCAGCCAGTCCTGCCAGCCTTCTGAGAAATCTTCACTCTAGGCACTTCTCTCTTTTCTCCTTAGTACAAGGACAGCACATAAGGAGTGTGGTTTCTTGCATTTTCTGACTTTTTCCCATGGCAAGTTCACATTATGAAAAGTGTGTCAGCAGTCTTATGGGGACACACATGTTGATGTGTTAGGTCCTGTACACCAAAGAGTATCCCACTGCAGTGTATGGACTGGCACAGAATTTGCCCAAGTTTACATCATGAAACATCAAACCAGGTCTTTAACATTTCTCATCTTTCTTATAATTCTTCTGGTCAATCATTGCCCATATATTTTCCTATATTTGGTTTGATCTCAATGTTCTAATTAACCAATTTTATCATAACTTATCTTTTTGAGACAGAGAATCAGAGCTGTTAGGCCATGGGAGTGTGTGTGGCAGCATCGGGTTCTTGGTAGCTGACATGTGCAGGCAATGTATAAATGAGATGCTCAGACATTTTAGAGTCATCTGTGTTCAAGATCTATTCTTATTTCTAAAACCTCAGACTAGTAATTCTTCATGACATTTCAGCACACTAACTCAGATACTTTCTCTGTGCAAGAAGACCTTTCAGGTTATAAGTATCATTATTTGTGCTTCCCCATTCAACAAGCTAGATAAGGATATTTGATACTAAACATAGACATGATTTGTGTTTTGCCTTTGACATATACTTGGCAATAATGCCGAATATTTATTTGATAATCCTTTATCAAACTTATCTTTTCTGAGATAGAGAATCAGAGCTCTTGTGCACCATTAAAAATGTCACCTGAAATTCTGCATTAACAGGATTTTACATTTAATTTACATTTCACAACAAAGAGATTGTGCCTTCTAAATAAACTAACACCATAAGAAAATCTGAAATCTTAAGAGTATGTACAAATGTTCTATTTGTCCTATATATTGTTCCTGTGAGATGATCTTATATTCAACTCACTGCACCAAAAATTTTGCAGAAGCATTCATATATTGTTTTCTTAAAATACCAAACCTTTTACAAATAAGCTATGAAAGCTTGGTTTCTCTGCTGGCTCAATGTTTATTGATAACAATGTTTCAGTGAAAACACAAGATCCATGGTCTACTCAGAATGGCATACTCTCATATAAACAAGAAGCTTAACAAATGTTCATGCATGGGAATTATTGCAAACTTATTAAAAAGAAATGTTGGTTTCTTGAGCCAAACCTCTGAACAAGTGGATTTAGTGGACATACGCAGAGTGTTCTGCTCAATAGCATCTAAATTCACATTCTTTTCAGCTGCACATGTGATGTTCTGTAAAATAGACCACATACTAGTCCATAGTTCATGCTTAAGGAAATGCAAGAAAACAGAAATTATCCCATGAATATTATCTGACCACAGTGCAATGAACCCAGAAATTAATAACAAAAACCCCCACAAAAACTCCATAAGCATATGGAAGTTGAATAACACCCTCCTCATCAACCAATGGGTTGCATATGAAATTAAATAAGAAATTAAAGAATATTTATAATCCAATGAAATTTCAAACACAGCTTACTGGAGTTTGTGGGATTCAAGGAAAGCAGTTCTCTGAGGGAAATTTATAGCTATGAACCAATACATTAGGAAAATAGAGTGAGAAAAATAAATGCCCTAATGCTGTACCTCAAGCTTCTAGAGAAAGAAGAGTAAATGAAGCCCAAAGCCCAAAGACAGGAGGAATTTGTAAAGATTAGAGCAGAAAGTAATTCAGTTGATACAAAGAAATGAATATAAAGAATTAATGAATCAAAAATTGCTTCTTTGTAAGATTAAATAAAATTGGTAAGCTTATAGCCAACCTCATCAAAAAGAAGAAAGAAAAACTCAAATCCAAGCAATAAGGAATGAAATAGGCAAAATTACTACAGATCATATGGAAATTCAAAAGACCATCCATGCTTATTTTAAAAACCTTTATTCTAACAGAATCTAAGACACAGAAGAAATGGACAGATTCCTAGATAGGTACAAATTACCACACAACTGAATCAAGAAGACACAAAAACTCTGAATAGCCCAATTTTAGCCAATGAAATTGAAAATGTAATTTAAAACTTAGTGACAAAGAAAAGCCCGGGTACTGATGGATTCACAGTTGAATTCTACAAGAAATTTAGAGAGGATTTAATCCCAATACTCTTCAAACTCTTCAGTGAAATTGAAAGGAAAGTAATACTCCCCAAATCATTCCTGGAGGCAAGTATTACACTGATACCAAAACCAGAGAATGATTCAACCAAAAATGAGAATTACAGACCAATGTAACTAATGAACATAGGTGCAAAAATTCTCAATAAATTACTAGCAAATACAGTACAGCATATCATCACACCATGACCAAGTAGGATTCATCCCAGGGATGCAAGGATGGTTCGACATATGCAAATCTATAAATGTAAGACACTATATCAATAGTGCCAAAACCTAAAACCACACAATCATCTCAATAGATGCAGAAAAGGCTTTTGACAAAGTTCAACACTCATTTATGATTAAAACCTTACAGAAAATTGGAATAGATGGCCTCTACCTCAATCTGATAAAAGCCATCACTGACAAACCAACAGCTAATATAATTCTAAATGTAGAAAAATTGAAAGCTTTTATGCAAACAGGTGCAAGACAAGAATGTCCTCTATCACCTCTCCTATTCAATATAGCTCTTGAATTGTTAGCTAGAGCCATTAGGCAATAGAGACAGAAGGAATAGGAATAGGTAAAGAAGAAGCTAAACTGTCATTCTTTGAAGACGACATGATACTCTAATTGGAAGACCCACAAAGATCCACTACAGATCCACTACAGCTTGTAAAATTAATAAACACATTCAGTGGCATAATAAGATACAAAATCAACATCCAAAAATAAATAGTATTCCTCTACACAGGTAACAAACTACTGAGAAAAATATTAGAGAAAAATACCCTTCACAATAGCATCCAAAAAATGAAATAGGAATGAACCTAACAAAAGAAGTTAAGGGAAAATTTGCTACATTGAGAAATTCCTCAGCAGAAATAATGAAATGATTCTAGACAACAACCTGGATACACGGGCAAAATGTTTATCTTTTAAAACAATTGATCTCTGTCATATTTTCATGAGAAGAAAGATAACATTTTTCTAGGCAGTTATCCACTATGTTTGCATGGGCCTTGTTTAATACCTTGATTTTACTCATATAATGAGAAACACAGTCACTATTGATGAAGTACCTATCAGCTAGTTTTAGAAAAATAATAGCTCTGAACCTCTTCAGAAAGACATGATATTACCGTATAATTAGTGGTAAGAAACTCCTAGTATTACTCAGGAATACTCAGCTTAGTTTTAGACTGTAGTTTCTATATGCCACTAGACTACAAAGTAGCATCAAGTTGTGTTTTTTTTTCCTTTTATTTTTTTATTTTTATTTTTTTAGGAGAGTAACAATGGTTAGTACATTGTGTATTGTTACTGCCAAAGTAGTTTCTCATATTACAAGAAAATAGGCAAGAAATAATAAATAAACAACATAGGTACAAACCCCTGGTTTTTTCTTAAAGTCAACAGAAAATGGAAATATACTTTTTAAAGTTTCTAATACTAGGAG
>NW_004524728.1:4618498-4622209 GCF_000260255.1 Octodon degus | reverse complement strand
TTGTACTGGGTGGACTTGGGGCCTGAGACTGCATTTTGTTCCTTCTCTTTGTCATTTTGTATACCACTGTCTTCTGAGCTTTGGTGTAGAGCTTAGACAGAGTTATTACCTTAGCACCAGGTCTGGATTTACAAAGTTCAGATTCCTCCAGGTGGGTGTTGTTTGGATCTGGCTGTTGTGCTCCACTTCTTTCTGCTGCAGTCATTAGAGCTGAACCCTTTATGTCTCTCTGGCAAGATGTTCTGCTCCTGAATCAGCTGGGTGGGTCTTGCCTCTAGTGTCTTTGCAGGGAGTTCTGCTGAAGGGTTTCCTGCTGGGCCTGCAGCCTGGGTCAAATGAGGATCTGCGAGGTGGGTCATCTCACTCACTCACCGGGCCTGCGCTCTGGGTCTGTTCAGGATCCCAGGGCTCAGGTCATCTCACTCACTCGCTGGGCCTGAGCTCTGGTTCTATTCAGGATCTGGAGGGCCCCAGGTCATCTCACTCACTCACAGGGCCTGCACTCTGGGTCTGTTCAGGATACTGTGGCTTGGGTCGTCTCACTCACTCGCCGGGCCTGTGCTCTGGGTCTATTCAGGATCCCGGGGCCTTGGTCGTCTCACTCACTGGGCCTTTGCTCTGGGTCTATTCAGCATCCTGCGCCCCGGTCATCTCACTCACTCGCCGGGCCTGCGCTCTGGGTCTATTCAGGATCCCGCGGCCCCGGGTTGTCTCACTCACTCATGGGGCCTGCGCTCTGGGTCTATTCAGGATCCCGTGGCCCCTGTCGTCTCACTCACTCACCGGGCCTACACTCTGGGTCTATTCAAGATCCCGAGGCCCCAGGTCGTCTCACTCACTGGTCCGGCCTGTGCTCTGAGTCTATTCAGGATCTCCCAGCCCCGGGGTTGTCTCACTCACTCACGGGGCCTACACTCTGGGTCTATTCAGGATCCCGTGGCCCCAGGTCGTCTCACTCACTCACAGGGCCTGCACTCTGGGTCTGTTCCAAGTTGTGTTTTTAGGGCAAAGACTTTTCAGTATTTTTATGTGCTAACATGGTTGAAAAACATAAGATAATTTTCTGTCTTTTTCTGATAGTCAACATGTAAAGTGTGTTGGAGAATTTTGCTAACAAACACCCTTTATAGCTCGGTGGCTTACAACAATAAATATTCACTTTCTTCCTTACAGGTATTCAAGTTAGCTCTGTATCTTCTGTGCTTAGCCAGGGTTGCCTCAGCTTGGCTTCAAGTTGGTTCAGCACTGTATTTGCTCACTATTCCTGAGTCAGTGATTCCCTTAAGAAATCTAGTATGGTGAGTCACAAGAATGTAATAAAATGAGTAGAAGCATGTGATGAATCTTAGGACCTAGTATTCTGTTTTTAAATATATGGTGCAGTGGCCAGTCTAACTTCAACACCTTCTAGCTCATACCACAGAGGAAGGGAGTGGAGAGCTGAGAGTAGTATCTAGTAGACTCAGGAAGGCAGAGATTCATACTGGGGAGAAGACACAGGTACTAATGACATTGCAAAGCTTCAGAACCAACACGGGCAATGGTCTTCTCCAGACTATTAGGGCATGAAACTGACCATGTTTGTTTACACAACAATTTCTATTCGCAGCTGAAAATATTCAATATAGTATATAGCAGTTCTATTCCAGTGCAACTATTTATTTATGGCATTTAAATGTTTTCCAATTTTACATTTTCACAAATAAAACCACAATAAATATTTTATATAAAACTTGACCTAATATATATATATGTATTTTTATTTTATAAAAAAACCATAAAATTTCCTAACAAAGTAATAAGAGAATAACAAGAGCTAATGCACTGTGTGTCATACTCTTAAAATATCTTATTTCTTAGTCTTTTTAAAATTTGTTATTTGGTACAGGGTCTCACTACACAGATGGGATGTGTGGCGATAGTCTCGATTTCAGCCTCCCCAGTGCTGGGATTACAGGCGTGTGTCACCATGTCCAGACTCTGTCACTGTCTCAGTGCACCCCAGCAGCAGGGATGGCACAGCATGTGGGGCTGGGGATTGAATCTCAGTCCCTGAGCTTGCAAAGCAGGTGCTTTGTCTGGTGAGTTATCTCACTGGCCCTCTCCATCAATTTTGAATGATAATTTTCCATGTCATATCAATATGGGTTGGAAGTTACCCTTTTTTGGAGTTTGAAGCATTTCATTCTAAGCTCTTTTTTTTTTTTTGCCTTTAATGTTTATGCTAAAAAGTCTGCTGTAACTCTGATTTGTTACTTTTCTTTCCAAGCCTTTCAATCTAATTTAGATTTACAGCCTGAGGATACATTGTGATGTTACCCTTAATTGGTCTTTAATAACTGGATGGATGTTCACAGCCACACAATCCTCCTCAGTCAATATTATAGACATCCTTCAGGACAGCTTGGTACAGATATACTAATTTACTAGACCAGAATTCAAAATATTTTGCTATTACAGATAATTGAGCATGTATTTTTTCTAGTGGCTATTGAGATAAATTCCCCATTCACTTCATGATACATGAAATAGAACATGATTATTGTCATTCCAGATGTATGCCTGAATGTGCTAGATTACTCGGTGTTATTTCTGTGTTACTTGCAAGATGTATTTCCTGGAATACAGATATTCTATGGCTCTACCTCTATAGCTGCCTAGAAATATTAGACCTCTTGGAAAGTGCTTCTAGTTAGGAAGCAATCATCAAAAGAAATGTTAAGTTGAAAGTATTTTAGTACTATAACTAAGGTGCAATTAAGTCAATAGCAAAGAAATAATACTATACATCATTAATTTAGCACATAACTTTCATCAGAAGAAAAATCTGATGAAGTAAAACTCTTTAGTAGTTTTCAAAAAATAATAGATTGGAGCAACTGAAAGGAACTGAGAGTTCTCTTTCTTGTCCAATTGTTCATATGCAGAGCTCTGGATTGATTATCTAACCATTTCCCACTGAATGGACCTCGCCCAAACCAAATACAGATGAAATCCAATCTGGAAGGAAAAATAAGTCTTTATTAAAATAATAATTGTTCTAGTTACGTGCAAAGGATCGACTTAGGCTAGGTGATAAGAATGATCCTTGAGGGACCAGGGAGATGGCTCAGTAGAATGATGGCCCAGTAGAATAAGCACTTGCTTGGCAAGCACAAGGGCCTGAGTTCAATCCCCAGTTTTGAAAAAAAAAAAAAAAAAAAAAGGAAAAATAATTATTTCCTTGATATTGTCAATCTGCAGAGGCGAACCATTCAACAAAAGATTTTCATAAGGGTAGATAACCTTCATGAACAAGGGCACCAGTTTAAATTCAAAGAGGCCTACAAAGTGCTTAATGCCCACAACTACCTCTTGGAGAAGTACTTTACATTTCTTTAAGAACTAAAATATCCACAAGTCAGAAAGTGTAGTCAATAAAACGTGACATAGTGAACCAATCACAAGAAGACTTTACCCTGGAGTGTAAAGTCATGTGGTGTGATGGGAACCATCAAGACCAGACACCCTTAAGACTGCCCAGGCACCTACTATAAGTCAGTCTCTCCTATCTGAAGTTCCTTCTCTAAAAAGTTCAGACAATAATAGCTACCTTAGGAGAGCTTCCTGCTACCGTGCGCCAGCGGGACCAGTCCCAGCCCAGGCACAGCGTGGGCCGGACCATCTCCCGCCCCCTCGGGCCGCCCCCCACCACTCCGCCGTATGTCTCCA